>NC_000069.6:149429305-149743472 GCF_000001635.26 Mus musculus | reverse complement strand
GTATGAGTGTGTGCTTAAAGACCAAAGACCCATGTCACACATCTGCAATTTTCCTCCAGCTTATTTATTGAGTCACAGTCTTTCACCTGAATGCAGAGCTCACTTTAGGCATTAAACTTAGCCTTGGTGGAATGAAATCCTGGCCCTAGTTTCTTCGTGTGAGGACTACAAGTGGGCTGTCCACTTATTATATGGATGATAGTTTGTCATGGATGAACTCCAGTCATGATATTTAAACAGCCAACCCTTTATCCACTAAGCCATCTGAAAACAAACAAACCTGAATCAGGTCACCTATTTAAAGTTAAATCTGTGTACGTGCATATTTGAAAATATATTCCGTGATAAATTATACAGCAATCTGGTTTATGAGATTCTCGTTAGAATGTATGTCATTCGCACTCCACCGAACAATCTGCTTTAAGTACAGTTTTTTTTTTCCTTAGCATGTTCCCTGTGGTTTCTGTTCATGCCAACAGTAAAGACATTACTCACTTCATGCCTGCATTCTGTTACTGCTAACATAATCTCAGTTATTTCTTAATATCTTATCATTTTTAAATTAACACCTTATTTAAAATGCCTTGATTCTGGATGTGTTCTCAGTAGCTCAAAACTGTTCCATAAACCTAGCTAGATCAGAGATGTTTCAGGAACATATCCTTCAGGTTTGGGCTCTTTATGTCTCTGTCTCTATGGTTCTTAACAGGATCTCACTGTGTAGTCCTGGCTGGACAAGAATGCACATTCCCACTCCTGCCATTTGTTCTTTCTTGATTTGCCCTATTCTGAACTTCTAACCTTGACTCCATAATCAGACTTACGTAATAGTGTAGGCCAGCAATCACTATCTTTATGGCAAACTCTCTGACTTCTTTTCTGAGTTGATCAAACCAGATGATGTATTCTGCTTACTCTGGGAGATATTTCTAGGATGCTAGATGGAGTATGGAAGAACCTTCAGAGATCATTTCTGAGCAAACCCAATGCTGTTCATAATCAACTGCTATGAACAATGAATACCATTGTGTTCATGTTCATTTTGAAGTCCACCATGAAGGTGACTGGGACGTCTTGTTTTAGGTTGAGGTGCTCCCTTGTAATCAATTATTTCTGTAAAACTGTTTGAATCTGCTTAAAATCACATGGCAGGATTGGCATGGCAGCATCACCTCTCACAATTCCCTATCCATAGCCCTCAAAGTGACGTTCAAGGGCCTAGCAGGCTGCCGTTTAGGCATTTTTGGAATAGCTAATACAGACAATATAGACTTACATTAACCAGCATCCTTGTTGCATGTTCTTCATGTATTCTGATGTGATGTTTCTTTCAACGAATGAGCCATTTATACTGCAAAAATACAGAAGGGCAGCTTATCAATGAGTAGTCAGCAGGATTAAATAAGAGCTCCTCTTTTCATAAAAATGAGAACAAGATTCTCTATAAAATAATAACATTGGATATAATTGGATATTATATTTTTAATGCATCTGAGTAGCAAAAATATCTAATGTAATGCATTCTAGATTGTAGTTTCAAATAGATTAAATACATTTGACCTTGTATAAAATATAAATGTATATATTTTATACATGATATAAAAATCTGTATTAATCACCAACATAAGTTCTGCTGGGAAGGCTGCTGTGATACCTGCAACATTTGAGTTCCTGTAATAAGAGTTTGTGTTGAGTTGTATTCTAGTCTCTGTAATAACAGAGATCGCATTACCTTGCATTTGTGATTTTCAAGGGTAGCATGAAGAAGAGCAGAGGAAATGAACGGTCTTGAAAGTTAACATCAAAAACTAAAATCTGTGTCTCAAATATGCTCATGTTCTACTAAAAATTACTCAGTTTTGATGTCTAACCACAAGGAGTTGCCTCTCTTAACAGGCACCCCACTATCTGCAATGTCTGGGTGCATGCAAATTCACTAAGCACAAAACAGACAGTTGCAGGCAAGGAGTTTGGCTGTTTAGGTCTCCAGCAGATGGGAACAAAGGTAATGTTGACCCTACTTCCTATGTTTCTTTACACACCAATGCCTTATTAGGAAATGCATCAGAAAGATTCTCTCAGAGACCATCCTTCAAGAAGCTTTGTTTCTGTGCTCACCAGAGACATGTCTGAACCTTCTGGGGTTTACAATGTTTCCAGTATCTTCCTACCCTACCCTACTGCTTTCTTCCTCCTTTCATTCAGAAGGGAGCAGAACACCATGCCAGTGGGCAAACATTGCCTTCTTCCTTTGTTTCTTTCACTTAATATAGCTATTTCTCTGAGCTCAATACATTGCATATCTCTTCTCATTCCAATGTCTTAAAGAATTCAAACTAACACAAATGTTCTCTTGTAACCAACTAAACAATACTCATCTGATCAATACTATGCTCTTCTCTGTGAGGAAACAAGCAAGACTCTCTTCCCTGAGGGATGATATCCAAAGCTCTGCTATATTACTACATCAGTCTCTAACTGATGGTGAACCCTCAGGACTTATATGGCACCTCGTTGTGCTATGACCTGATACCTGTGCAAAGTCCTACAATTGTGGCCAGTGATGAAAAATATAACCATGCTACTGTTATTATTTACTAATTACTTATTAATGAAAGTTAAACCTTTGTCAGTAGGGTGAGGACGACAGCAACAATATTATAAGCCCCCAGACCTTATAAAACAAGTGAAATCCATGAACTCAGTTGCTCATTTTGCCATAGCTTCCTTTCTGCCCTCTTGAGCTGAACTTTGAACTCATCATTCCTTGTCCCTCCTGAGATGAGCTTTGATGGTAAAGACTGGAGAGACAAAAGTCTGGATGGCTGCTGACAGCTGATTCAAACACTGTGCCTGTTTTTATCTGAGAAATAGAGTAAATGGTCTGCTCTGTACTGTTGGTATGGAGACAGTAAGGCAAGTCACAGAAAAGACCTGCAGTCTTTTCTCCCTCTCTCTCTCTCTCTCTCTCTCTCTCTCTCTCTCTCTCTCTGTCCCTCCCTCCCTCCCTCCGTCCCTTCCTTCCTTCCTTCCTTCCTTCCTTCCTTCCTTCCTTCCTTCCTTCCCTTTTGAGTAATATTGCTGGTTATCAAAGGACAAAATTCAATTTTTTTTTTTTTTTTTTTTTACCAGAACTGAAAGAAATTCCATGTGAGTTCCTCACTTGTTTGGCACCTACTTAGAGCAAACTTCCAATATTTGCCTTGGTTGTTAAAAAATACTCTGGGGGCTGGTGAGATGGCTCAGTGGGTAAGAGCACCTGACTGCTCTTCTGAAGGTCAGGAGTTCAAATCCCAGCAACCACATGGTTGCTCACAACCATCCGTAACAAGATCTGACTCCCTCTTCTGGAGTGTCTGAAGACAGCTACAGTGTACTTACATATAATAAATAAATAAATCTTTTAAAAATACTCTGGATTATTTTTTCTCTCATTCTGTTTATATGTTGGATTACATTGATGGATTTTTGTATATTGAAGCATCCTTGCATCCCTGGGATGAAATCTACTTGATCATGGTGGATAATGTTTTTAATGTGTTCTTGGATTCAGTTCCAAAGTATTTTATTGAGTATTTTTGTATTAATGTTCACCAAGGGAATTGGTCTGAAATTCTCTTTCTTTGTTGAGTCTTTGTATGGCTTAGGTATCAGAGTGACTGTGACCTATAGAGTGAGTTTGGCAATGTTACTTCTTTTCCTATTTGGTGGAAAAGCTTGAGGAGTGTTGGTATTAGTTGTTCTTTGAAAGTCTAGTAGAATTCTACACTAAAGCCACTTCATTTAGATGTTCTAACTTGTGGAGTAGACCTAATTTTGGAGTAGACTCCAATTTTAAAGAACTAACAGTTATTTGGATTTCCTCAGTGTCTCTTGTTATGTACCCCTTTTTATTTCTGATTTTGTTAATTTGGATACTGTCTTTCTGCCATTCATTTAATTTGACTAGGGGTTTGTTTATCTTGTTTATTTTCCAAAATAACCTTAACCCTAAAAGGAAAGAAATGGTCATCTCATTAGATGCTAAGAGTGTAAACCGGTACAACCATTTTGGACATCAATTTGGTGGTTACTCAGAAAAATGAGAATATCTCTACGTCAATAGCCAGCTCTAGCACTCCTGGGAACTTCAGCATATTACACGGACGCTTGCCTAACTGTGTTCACAGAAACTTCATTTGCAATAGTCAGAAACTGGAAATAACCTCGATGTCCCTCCACTGAGGAATGGATGAGGTAAATGTGATACATCTACACAATGGAATACTACTCAGCTAGTAAGATGCAAAGACAGCATGAATTTTGCAGGCAAATTGATGAAACTAGAAAAGATTATCCTCAGTGAGTTAATTCAGACCAAAATGACTTGCATGGTATGTACTCACTTATACATGGATATTAGCCCTATAGTATAGGATAACCATGCTATAATCAACAGACTCCCCCACCCCAAAAAAAAATCTTAGTAACACAGAGGTCCCAAAGGAACATGCTTGAATCTCACTCAGACGGGGATATAAAATAGCAAGGGAGGTGGGAGGATGGAGGGAACTGGATGGGAGAGAGGGTGAGAAGGGAAAACAGAGTGGGAATCAAGTGTCAGGAGAGCAGAGGCAGGAGGGGTCTGTGAAAAAGAACAGAAAACTATGGGGGTAACATCTCTTGGCCAAGATTAGACCTGGAGCGTGGAAGGCTCCCAGGAGTCTATGAGATGACCCTTGCTGAGACTCATATCAGCTAGGGATATAGAGACTGAAGTGGACACCTCCTGTAGCCAGGTAGGATTTGTAGGGGAGGGAGAGGTACACCAAACCATCCACAAAACATTCTACCTGAAATTTTATCCTGCCTACAAGATTCTCAGAATAAAGATGGAGCAGAGCTTAGAGGAATAGTCAACCAATCACTGGTCCAACTTGAGACCCACTCCATGTGAAAGAGACAACCCCTGACAGTATTAATGATACTCTGCTGTCTCTGCTATGCTTGCAACAAGAGCCTAGCATAACTGTCTTCTGAGGGGCTTCAACCAGCAGCTGATAGAAACAGGTGCAGAGAACCACACCTAATCATTATGAGAACTCAGAGAAGACTTGTGGAAGAGTGGTGGGAAGGACACCACAAGAAGACCTACAGAATCAACTAACCTGGCCCTGCATGGGCTCACAGAGACTAAACCACCAACTAAAGAACATTCATGGGCTGCACCTAGGCTCCCTGAACATTTAGATGTGTAGCTTTGTCTTTATGCGGTTCTCTAACAATTGGATAGGGGGCTTGACTCTCTTGCCTCTCTTTGGATTCCCTTCTCCTAGTTGGGCTGCCTTGTCTGGCCTGAATGGAAGAGGATTCACTTTGTCCTATTCACATTGATATGCCAGAGTGAATTGGTACCCATGGGGGAGGGGGTGACCTCTAATTCTCTGAGGAGATAGGGAGAGGGGAAAGTTCTATTTGAGGTTGGGACTGGGAGGAGAGGAGGGAGGAGGCTGTAGGTAGTTTGTAAAGTGAATAAATAAATTAAAAAAAATATTGTGGACAAGGTCATAGCCCACCTTAGTCAGGTAAGCATTGAAATAGCTTATCAACCTGTTGTTTCACATGATTTGGCTGTAAAAATATTGTCTCTCATCTCAAAATGCACTTAACAACCTAGACATGTTACCTGCACATACTGTATACTGCACGCGCACACACACACACACACACACACACACACACACACACACACTCACACACACACACTCACACAAGCACACACACACACACACACACACACACACACACACTCACACACACACACTCACACAAGCACACACACACACACACACACACACACACACACACACACCTCCAAACATGAACCCAAGATGTTAGCAACCTAGGAATCCCTCCCCGACACTGAAACTTTATCCCATCCTAAGCAGTTCAGTGAGTTTCTCCACTCCTGACAACCATCTAACACAGTCTCTATTCAAATGTATTCGTAGTTATATCTGGGTACAAGGATATCAATACCAGCCTAGACCAGTATTGGGTACATGTGCAACAAGGAAAACTGTATCCCCTGAGTAAACTTCTAGGGAGAAAAAAATTATCCATACATTAGGTCTATACATAATTTGATAAGTGTATGGTTGAAATCTGTTACATCATGGGAATGGGTATCTACAAGGAACTGCTTACACAATCTCAGCCTATCCTTTAAAACAGAACCAGCTGCTCTGCCCCTCTTAGAAACTCAACTTTTCCATCTCTTGAGCCCCATAAAAGAAACTTCTGAACAATCCCCAGGCACATGAGCATCATCACTCATGAGGCCCAGTGTCACTCCTGACAGCATTTTTTTTTTCTGATCTGGCAGTCACTTCACTTTATATAAAACTCCCTTGCTACTTTGCCATTTATTTAACTCTTAAGAAGGCTCCAAGAACATGGGAGCACTGGGCTAAATCCAAGCCACTCTTAACACTCCCCGGAATCCACACAATGACTATTTTGAGGCACAAAGAGTCAGTCACCTCAGATACTGCTGACAACACAGAATGGCTGAATCTGACAGATTCCAGAGGGCAGCCATAAGGGTTTGTCTTCCCTTTCTACAACTGAGCTACTTCCTTGCCAAGTTTTGCCCATTCCTGTCCTTCATGGGAGTGGTTGATCCCCAATAAAGAACCCACATGCCATAAATCTGTGGCGATTCATGCTCTGCCTCTAGACAACCAAACATGGAACAAACGCTTTGCAAGACTCTCACAACAAACAAAGGAATCCATAGTGCTCTCTACTATCTATTCTTATAACAATCTTTAGTTTATGAATGGAGGATAATAGCACAATTATAGTATAAGTTTCTTAAAGGTAAAGGCTTGTTATGTAAATAAAAATGTTTTTCAATATTTAACCAAATAACACTATTGTTTGAATTATTAATAGTTTTAGGATTCACTATAAAACCAAAAACATGGAGAGAACAACATTAACATTTTTCTGTGTAATATAAGTTCCTAGAATATAAAACTCACAGCATACATACTTTTTCGAAATAAAAGAGGAAGAAGGAAGAATGCCCAAATTAAAAAAAAAAAAAATCTGTCACTGTTAAAGCTTTTAGTAATTATTTACCAGCTGGCGCAAATTCTTTGGCTTTGTCTGTTTTAGCTGGACAGATACTAATCCCCTTAACACAGCCTCATATGTCAATGTTTGCCTCTGCATTTGAGCATTCAGCCCCAACCTGGCAATGCCCCCAAGAGTCTGGGAAGCCTATAGTAACAAGATCTGCCTTCCAGAGACTCTCTTGATCACTCCAATCGTTGAATCCTCTTAATAGTAAACTGAAATCTGCCTATAAAAGAGAAAAATCTTCAATTGATTCTTTTTTCTATTGGGAAAAAAATGGCTGTGTTCTTAAAGATTACAGTCTTCCAAATATTTTCAGACAGCTCTTGAACTCCCCTCAGAGTGTTTTCTAAAAGAGCAATTCCTCAGTCCTTTCAAAGATACTTTTTTTTCATAGTATTTGCCACCCTGCCTGTCTAGCCTTAGCTACACAATTTTTACTCAGATTCTATCCTAGCTGTGTCAATTAAAACTCAAAACAGCATAGCCCAGCTCACTGGGACTACAAGTCTCTCTGTCCTTGTCCCTGTGTATGTATAACTGTGTTAATTGACTTTTTTTTCCATGACATTGTTAGATTATGTGACTGATCATAGTGGATTGTTCTACTAGATTCTTATAAATTGAATTTTCTTTAACTTAATTGGAATTTTACAGCCTGAAGAAGCCCCTCCTAGGGAATTACATATCACACCAGTGTGGATAGAATTTCCTGTATAATATAATGGGCATCAATAGATCAGTAGAATTAACATAGTAAAAATTGCTATCTTATCAAAAGAAATATACAAATTAAATGCGATTCGCATAAAAATTCCAGCACAATTTCTTAATGACCTTGAAAGGACAATTCTCAACTTTATATGGAAAAACAAAAGAACCAGAATAGCTAAAATGACCCTGAACAATAAAAGAATTTTTTTGATGTCTCATAATTCTGGACTTCAAGTTTCACTGAAGAGCTATATACTATTAAAACCACATGGTATTGGTACGAAAACAGACTTGTTGATCAATGGAACCAAACTAAAGACTCAGACATAAATTCAAACGCATACAGACACCTAATTTTTGCTAAAGAAGCCAGAAATACATGTTGAAAAAATACAGCATCTTCAACAAATGGAGCTCATCCAACTGGATGTAGAAGGATGCAAATAGATCTGTATTCATCACCCTGGACAAACTCAAATCCAAGGCAATCAAAGACCTCAGCATAATATCACATACACTGAACCTGATACAAAAGGATGAGGGAATAGCCTAGAATGCATTAGTACAAGAAATGACTTCCTGGACAGAACACCAATGGACCAGGCACTAAGATCAACAATTAACAAATGGTACCTCATGAAACTGAACAAAAGGACATTGTGTACCAGACAAAGCAGCAGTTTACTGAGTGAAAAAGAGTTTCACTGATTCTATAGGCAATAGGGGACTAATATCTAGAATATATTAAAAACCTCAAACTCAATATCAAAAAATATGTAATCCAATTAAAAGTTGGTGAACAGATCTAAACAGGGAATTCACCAGAGACAAATCTCAAACAGTTCAGAAACACTTAAACACATGTTCAATATTCTTTGTCTTCAGGGAAAAGCGAATCAAAACTCTTTTAAGATTTTGTCTGACACCTGTCAGAATGCCTAAGATCAATAACACAAACGACAACACATGTTGGCAAGGATGTGGAGCAAGGCGAGATTTTATATAGCAACTACAGAAACCAATATGCAAATTCCTTATAATATTGGGAATCCATTTACCTCAAGACCCAGCTATACCACTTTTGGGCATATAACCAAAAGATACTCCATCTTGTCACAAAGTCACTTACACATCTGTGTTTATTAGGACTTTATTCATAATAATCAGAAATTGGAAAAAATATAGATGTCCCTCAATGGATGATTGGATAAACAAAATGTGGTACATTTACACAGCCAAGCATTACTTAGATATTTTTTTTAAAGAAATGAAATTTACAGGCAAAACATGGAACTAGAAGAAATCATCCCAAGTGAGGTAACCTAGACCCAGAAAGACAAACATGGTGTGGATTTGAAACTCCCTGGAATCCATGGAGGGTCATCCTAGTGAGGACTCCAAGCAATGGGGGATATGGAGTCTCATTCAAGTGGTCATGTCTTCTAGAGTTGGGACTGAGTTACATTGAGCTCAGTGGTTGGCCAAGGATAGGTCCCATGGAAATTTCCAAACAACCCTTGCTGTTGCTTAAAGAAAGGGTTGCTTCCTCCCCTGACCCCAAACTGGCGGTGTGAGCCCACTGAGAAAGACAGCATCCACACAATTCATTGAACATAAGAAATGAGCTGGTACCTGCATGGAGCCTTCACCCCTACATTCTAATCTCTTTGGTGTGGGAAGATACTCTGCAAAATACCAAAAAAAAAAAAAAAAAAGAAGCATGAACACTAACACAGCCATAAAAACCTTGACCTGCAATCTCTCCTGCCTATAAAACATTTGCATGCAATAGCGGCACAAAACTAACAAATTTTTCATTTGACTTAATGCCCGCCCACTCCACAAGAAAAACCTCCTGCTTGGGTAACCAAGAAGCAGAGAGTAGATATCCTAAAGACCTAGACACAATTGGCCAACAGAACCAACAAAATGTCATTCTGCTATACACATAGATCAGTGCCTCAGCAATCTTCATCAGAGAGGCGTCCTCCAGCAGCAGATGGGAATACATTCAGAGACCTGTAGCCAGACATGGAGAGAGTCTAAACTGCCATCAAATCCCTCCCCTCTGAGCTCACGGAATCTACCGGAAGATGAGGCAGAATGATGATGAGAGTCAGAGGGGATGGTATCACTAGGAGGACAAGGCCCCTTGAATCAACTTAGTAATGCCCATAGGAGCAATGACTGAAGCAGCAAGTACAGGGCCCTCATGGGTCTACCTCAGGTCCTCTGTGTAAGTAGTATGGCTTTTGGCTTAGTATTTTTATGGGACTCCTGACTGTGAGGATGACTGGATCTCTGAATCTTGTGCCTGCTCTTAGAACTCTTTCCTTCTTTGGGCTTGCCATGTTGATCTTTGATGTGATAGTTTCTGCCTCATCTTGTTGACTATATTTTAGTCATATTTGGTTATCTCTTAGAAGTCCGTTCTTTTTGAATAAGACATAGAAATCTAGTGGATTCAGAGGGGTGGGGATATGGGGAGAGACTGAAAGGAGTAGAGGAATGGGAAACTACAGTTAATATATAGTGAGATAATAATATATTTTCAATAAAAAATTAAATATAGCACGAGCATCTTCCTATCTGGATTATTTCAAGAAACAATGCAAGTAGAAGTTTTATATGCTGAGTGACATTATTCTAAATTCTAGCTTTGTGTGCGTGGATCATGGGATCTAGGGTCACTGTGTGTGGACTACAAAGTAGATTTTTATATTGATAGAGGAAAATTGATTCAAAAAAAAGGGGACCATTACCCCTCTTTCAGGAAATCGGAAGGGGAGCTCCTGCTGTTACTCGTAGGGTTGTTTAGTTTAAGTTTTATCTTTGTTTATTTATGGCTGAGTCTATGCACCTTTCGAGTTCTTAGCATCCAGATTCTTCAGTAATTGCCTCAAAAATGCTGTCTTGTGAGACTCTCGGTGCAAAATACTGTGCAAGCTTTTAGAAAAACTCTTGAGTATTACTCTGCTCCACAGCTGGGCAGCAGGGAAAGCTGAGACCTAAGTTTCTTAAATTGCTACACAAACCCAATATAAACCATGATGTTTTATTGACTGCACAGATTTGATTATTGCTTTCATTATTTGTGAAGAACTGACAATGTTCCACATAAAAGTAATCACCAGAGTTCCCTCACAGATGGTTACAGAATTACTAGTAGCCTTGATCTGAAGTTCACGAGTCTCTGTCTCTCACCATGGCAAGCCTTCTGTCCCCGCCTAACCACCCCCCCCCTTTTTTATCATTTGGTAATTTGAGGAAGGTAGATTTAATAATGTACTCCACAAGAAATTTTACTTGTGGTTTGAAATTTTGTAAAATGAAACCAGTGATTAGGGTTCCTCGGAAGCATAGTCTCCCATCCAGAAGTCAGGACCTTAGGTTCCTGAAAATAGCTTTGCCACTTCTTAGAGCCCCGCCACGATGCCACAATGAGCAAGCCCTTAAGAAGTGCCTGTGGCTGCGTGAATAATGAATGAACAGCCTGCACTGATGCAAAAGCGAACATCTTGTCACAATCACAGACATCTATAGAGGACAGCAGGGACATGTGGTGTGGAGAGCTACTTAGAGGCTGGTGAGGTGAGGAAACTGGAATGTAGTTTGGGAGAATAGAAAACCTGACGTAGCAGTAGGATGGAAAACCACCAAGGACTGTCGCTGATGACAGAAATGGTCGGCCATCAGCCACATAGGCAGGACAGGAGCCAAAGTATTGCCTGGAAGACTGTATGGAGAAGAGATTCACCCCGTGTGAGGCAGAGCTGTGCAAAGACAGGCAGAACATATGTTTCCTGTTAATTTGGGGGCTTAAAATTATATTTGATATATAAAATTAATAAAGATAATGAAAAATTAAAACTAAGAACAAGGAAATGAATGCAAAGAAGTCTTTAACTACATGTGTTTAATGATCATAACCATTTATTACAAAATGCTTAGAGCTACAGTCAGGCTCACGGGAAGGATGATTTTCATGGAATAAAAACAGCTGTGGGGAAATCACAAACTGTAGCAGTATCAATAAAACCAATAAAATTAAATGATGTACCTTGAATTATTACTCAAGTAGACAGTACATGTGTCATTATCGTCTATGCTATATATGGCCCAATTAAAATGTAACTTAAAACAAAAAGGTAGGCAAATTTTGTAAGCATTCTGTGTTAACCAACATACATTACCACAAGAATGTCTCTGTTGTGCACATCTGTCTTGATACGCATGCGCTTATAGAAGGACTGAGTTCTGTATTACAACTTGCTGAAGAATAAGAATAGAAAATACCATGTGGAGTGGTGAAGGACTGCAGACTTTTACATGACAGCAACTGAGTGGGGAGTGATTGAACGATTCGGCCTTTGTTAGGAAAGAAATACAGTGCTGAAAAGCCACAGACACAAGGCATGCTTACACGAAAGTTCAAGTATATACATATATTTATTATTTCATACTATAATTCATATTTCTAGTTTCTTTTTAAAATATTCAGGGTGGGCAAGAGAGATATGTCTTAAATACCTGTAACAATAGTCACACATAATATCTTTTGGATTGTATCTATTTATATGTATATGTGTGTGTGCATACATAGGTGTGAATACATGCTGGAGAGCAGGGGTAGAGATCAGAAGACAACTGTCAGGAGTCTGTTCTTTCCTTCTACCATGTGGGTGCCCAAAATGATCTTTGGTTGTCTGCCAAACTTAAAGAGAAGTGCCTTTAACCACAGCCATTTTATCTCTATATAACACTTAAAGTTGAAAATAATAATGCACTAACTTTGAATACATATTCAAATTATTTTATGTATTCATAGATCAGATACCTCCACACGCATGTGTGCATGTGCACGCATGCATACGCACACACGCACGCTGCTCGCACATGCAGTTGACTAGTTGATTATTACTTTTGAGAAAAACCTCTTGTAGCCTTCTACCATACGGTGTTTCCAAACTTACTAAGTAACTGATGTTGGCATAGATAACCTGAAACTCCTTATCATCCTGCCTCTACTTTCAAGGGGGTGTGGCACAGATGTGCACAACCATGCTCTGTTTCTTTTACTTGTGATATTATGCTAATGATATTTTCACTTCTCTCTAGCCTAGCCTAGAAGGGACTATGTAATGAGACTGGCCTCAAAATCCTGGGAAATTCTCCCTCAGCCTCCCTAATGGTTGGCTTTCCAAATGGAGGCACAATATATACCTAGCTTCAGTACATTTGGTCTGTAGTTTTTACTCAACTTATGATTTCTAACAAATGCATATATGCAGGTTTTTGTAATACATACTCTTCTTCAGTTATTAGATAGAATTTATTTAATTAGATAGATTAAATGTTGTTGGTGTAATGACATACATCACATTTACATAGAATCTTGTTCTAGTTAATTTTCCCCTTCAAATTTAATTTTTTCTTCACAGAAATTCCACGTGATAAACAGTAAACATACCGTTTTATACTAAAGAAATTGAGATGAAGATATTTAAATATTTGGCTAAGGTCATATAATTTTTGACTTCCTAATACTTACCTCCATTCCTCTTCATTATATTTTTTGAGGCCCCTCTCAGAGCTCCCTTCTCACTTTTCAGTGACCCTGTCAGAATGGCTGGTGAAAACCTTATGTTTATGACAGAGCTAATACAGGCAAAAGAACCAGTTTGATATGGAAATTTTAAAAGCCTATTGTTAGATATTTATCTTGAAGGCCCAGGAAGAAGATGCCTCACATATCCAAACCTGATAATGAATTGAACATAAGTAATAAGTCCATTTACCCCTGAGGAAGTCCCACTGTCATCTGGAATCATAGCTCAGCTGTCGTGGTGCTGGCCTAGGTTATAAGAAGTGCTGAACTAGGTTCTTCAGCAAGGACAGCTGTGTATGGGAGCACATAACCATGCACAGAATCCCAGCACTGGGAGAGGTAGGCACATGACTGTGCACAAAATCCCAGCACTGGGAGAGATAGGCAGAGAATAAGAACACAAAGACTTTGAGTCCATCCTGAGCAGTCAAAACTGCCCCCCTCTCTGTTTCTCTCTCTGTTTGTCTCTCTCAAAAGTCCCTTTTAACAAAAGCTAACAATTATTATTTTTAAAATGAACTGATAAATACATTTCTTTTCTTTCCGTAGAGGAAATAACCTTTTCTAAGAAGAAAATATTAAAGAGTGATCTTGCGGTCCTGTCATCTTTATGTTGAGACTCTGTCTCATATGTGTATAGATTTTAGGAGTGGAGGGGGTGCCCTGTCCTGGACAAAAGGCTGCAGGCCATTCCCGTAATCCCAACATTTAGCATACTGACGCTCTCCTTTCCTAAAGGCTCCAGCTCATGTATTTTTCAACAACCCTCTTCTTCATAATAGTTTTGATTTTTTTCTTTGACTCTCCATTATGCCATTAATATAATCCCACAGAGGCCTTTTCAAGTCGAACGAGCAGCACTTAATTACGGGAATTAGACATGACAAACATCACAGTTTTTACCTAGTTGATCTCCTCTAAGCAGCTCTGTGTAAATTTAAATAATCTTGAATCTGTGACATTTAACATTTCACAAAGACTTTGGAAATTATATTTTTAATGTACGCTTCCTTTCTGTTTCTCCCAAAGTCATGCAACTTTTTTCTCTTTGTTAATATGGGGCATTGAGCAATGTGAGACAAGCGTTAGTCATAGTATACAGATTCTATTGGTTTCCACCCAACCATTGCTTTTTTCCTACCTTAATCTTGTTTCTAATACATTAATATCAATTATAATTTCAAATAAATAAGTCTAACCACCAGGGAAATTAGCATTGTTTAGTCCTAAGCTATAGAAATTGGCCATGGCTTGTGTAAGCAAGAAGGCTTGTTGGAAAAAGAACTAGTTCCGAGAATCAACAGAAAGACAAAGCCAGTGTGAGAAAAGAGAGGAGCGAGGTCAACTCTGATGGATTACGTGTCAGAAACCACTCAGCCTTCTCATCAAAGATCCCCACGAGAATGAACACACATCATTTTTACCACCAATTTGTTCAAGACTCAAAGTTCCAACAGTAAACATCTTTTTGTCAAGATGGAGTCACTGACCATGATAACTAATTTTAGGTAATAACTTGACAGAACTTGGAGAGACATAAAGAGCTACCAAAGCTGGGCAAGCCTTGAGGGTGATTCTGGAGCTCAGAGGTCTGCATGGGGAATACCCACACTTAGTCTGGGGAACACTCAGCTACATGGAGGCTCAGAGGGCAAATGCAGGAGGAGGACAGTTGTATTCCCCAGAAGGACACCAGTTTCTGCTATTGGACCTTAGCGTTCCATGGTTTTTGTATTCAGGACCTAGGATATCTTCCTTGGACCACTGCCCAGGACTGAAGGCTCTGTAAGTGTCTCCCTTCGTTTTGAGGCTTTCAGGATTACTTTTGTTGCCAGCTTGTAGATTGTCTATTAAGGGTTAGAGAGGCTCTATATTCAAATGAGCCATTTCTCCCAGTAACTTCCAATGGTCTTTCTTGTTGACATGTTCACACTTTCTATAGCAGCCAACTCTAATGATGACAATATTATGTCCTTTCATGGTCCTTTTTAATTACAGTTTTTATAATATACTTGCCATTCCATAGACTTGAAAATCATGAAGATTGCTAGGAATGCACATTTTACATTAGGAAGGCTTAGAAATTGGCTTAAAGTTGCAGCCTTAGTTTATGGAGCGCAGGACAAGCACTTATCTGTACATAGAAAGAGAAGCCCCCTGGGTACAGAAAGATGGTGATCCTGGCAGAGAAGATATTAAGAACCAGGGCATAGAAGAATAAGAAAGTCACGGTGCTGCTTTAAGTCCAGAACTTGGGGGTCTCCGTAGATTGATGTTTGATAGCAAAGGCATCAGTAGGATTGATAAGGAAATCCTACTTTGACCTATAGGCAATGGCAAGGTGTTGGAAATAAAACAATGATGAGATATTTGTTTCAACCCAGTACAGGGGAATGCCAGGGCCAGGAAGTGGGAGTGGGTGGGTTGGGGAGCAGGATAGGGCGAGGGTATAGGGGACTTTCGGAAAGGAAAGAAGAAAAGGAGGATAGCATTTGAAATGTAAATGAAGAAAATATCTAATAAAAAATTAACAAAAAAAAACTACTAAAAAGTTTAAAAAAAAAAAAGAAGAAGAAGAAGAAGATATTTGTTTCAAAAATGACTAACCTAGTGAGTGGACATATGGGAACAGAGAGGACTAGTAGGAAAAAGACAGATTAGCAGTTAACGTGAAACACAGAGGGGAGGAAGGTGATTGCATTAATATCATATGGCTATTATTATAAATCACCACACAGTTAATGACACAGAGCTATAGAAATTTATTCTCTTGCGTGTGGAAACCACATGTCTGAATTCAAAATTTCATCGGAATATAGGGAGATGCTGGAAATAAGTTCTTCAGCACCACATCCTGCAATAGCTGAAAGCATCTCACTTGGATTTCCTTCTTCATCCATTCCCAACCTGTTTTTGAGTTGTATTTCTCCATGAGACCCTTATAAGAATACTGGATCATTGGATTTAGAGACCAACAGGATAATCCAGGATAATCTTTGCTTCTCAACCTCCTTAACTTAATTACATCAGCAAAAATCCTTTCTAAATAAGGTAAGGTGCACAGATTCTGAGTATAGAGACGGAGGCTTGGCTTTTAGGAGGATTCAGGGTCAGCACACTGCAGCAATGGAATGGAAAGTGAAGCAAACAGTGGCACATTTGATTGGAACTGATAAAGCACGTTGCCTGGTTACACTCCAGAGACACAGGCCCAGCAACGTAGAGAAAATAGAAAGCATATAGAAATAGAGTGACTCTCACTAAGTCTCCAGTGAGGAGTGCGTGAGAAACAGCTATGCTGTGGCTCTGCAGGTCTTCGCAGTCTTCCAGTGCAACTTCAGTTTGGAACAGATGATTTTGAATCTGGATATGATTACCTACTTCTGAAGGTTTCCTTAGCTGGGGTGATCTTAATGGCCAAATTCTGTAAGTAGGAGTCTCCTGTCTGGGACTTTATGACACTTTTTGAGAGTTCCTTCTTAACAGGCATGTTCTCTCTATGTGTATGTGTTTGCCCTTCACACTCACCTTCCACCTTCTTCCTGGCAGAAACAGCGGTTCGATCAAGCCACTAAATGAAGCCATCCTGTGACCAGGAGGCTCAGAGCCAAATGATAAAGATTGGACAAAGGATTTTTCCAGTACAGTAGGGAGAGGGAAGGACACCGAGTCCTTGCTGGTGACATTGCTCTGACGCTGCTCCTTTCTGTCATAACCTTCATGCTTTTTTGTTATATGAAAAGAAAAGAAGTGAAGAGCCAAAACAACCCCTCTTTGTTGTTCAGCCTGCAGTGTAAATGATGTTTTCACATATGGCTTGATTTTCTGTTGCTGACAATTAAAGGACAGAGGGTTTCATTTCATTATGTGATTAGCTGCGAGAACAGAATACAGGGGGGGGAAATAGCAAGCTTTGGTTTCAATCTGTTGAGAATAAAATCCTCTGTTGTGTGGGATTGGGATTAAGGAGCTGTTACCAGAAATAGAACTATATAAATGTTTAGGCATCAGGATAGCAATTGCGTAGGTAAGATCTTATAGAAAGGATGCAGTTAGCTGGCCAAAGGATACCAAGAAGGACAGGAATTAAAAGGAAAATTGGGAAAGAGAAGCAAGGAGATAGAATAATGTTATAAAGCAAAGATGGAACGTGCTTTCTAAGCTGCCCACTTCCTTCCAAGTCCATTCTGATAAATAAGAACTTACGCCTATTTTCCTTGAATGTCAATCATGCGCACTTGTTCTTGGCAGGCTACCCTGCATTTCCACTTAGGCAGTTGTAAAGCTCATTCACTCCTTACTTTCACAGCATTAGATTGCTTTGCTGCTCATTTTCCAGCTCTTCAGAAACTCATCTCCCTATTGGTCAGGAAAAGAAGCCCCATCACCCTTCACCTACTTCCTTATACTTATGCCCAACTTTGCTTTTACCCCATCAGTTTCTTAAATTAGACAAAATATCAGAAACTTTCAAATTGAGGAGGAACAGCAGCAGCGGCAGCCAACTCTATGTAAACACTAGGGGCCTTGAAGCCACAATGGCTTCTCCTGCAGGAGGACCTAAATGAAGACTGCCCGAGAGACCAAGGATTGTTGATGCAGACAATGTTGGCCAATCAGGAACTGCTGTTTGGAGGAAATGCTTTCTTGGGACCAATGGGGGTGCCAGTGGGATGTATTATAGGACTTTGCTGCAGCATTTCTCACCTGCTCCTGGAGTCTGTGTTGGTGACTCTGTGCCATCTCACTTCCAGCCCCCCAGGGCAGGTAGGATGGGGCAGGAGTAGCCCAGGGCACAGGCAGCACCAAACAATATAAATGCATTTACTATTTAAAGAGAGAACAATCTCCTTTTCCTTGGGAGTTTATCGTGATACTTGACCCATCTTATCTCACAAGGGTAATACTCAAGAAAGACAAACATAATCTCCTCTTGTTACTATGCCATAACTACGTTGATGATTTACTACTCTCCAGAATTTAACTGTGCACCCAGAAGAGAAATATTACCTCCAGATCTCTCTCCCCTGAAATCATAAGCTAAATGAAGTCATGATTGAAGTCCTGTAAGTAGCCGGTGTTTAGTAAGGATCTATATTTGGAACAGTCTTCATCACAACTTTCTTATAAAAGGTAATCTCAAATAACTGAGTTTCTTAATGGTGTCCTTGCATGAGATTAAAGTAATTACCCCAGGGGTAGCCACTGAAGACAGGCATTTGCACAGAGTCTTGAGATATCACTGATCGGGCACTGGGAAGGGAGCTGGCCTGAAAGTTCTCACCTGAACTCCCTAAGGCCGCCATGGAAGCCATCAGCTCTTGAGTTATCCAGATGTCTCACTGTGTGGCTGGTTCTCAAGGCTGGCCAGAGTGCCTCATGTGACTCTTCCTCCTGGCAACCTCTAGATAGGTAAAGTTCTTACAGGACAGATGGCTTTCCCCACGGGCTGTGTCCCAGGAAAACTAATCAGAGATCACATGAGCTTTCAAGATCTCACTTTGAAAGTCTCCATCTTTGCTTTTGCAATGTTCTTTAACTCGCAGTCACTGAGGGCACAACAGACTTAAACGGAAGGTCAATTCTATAAATTTTATATTCACACACTAGTATTTACCTAAGAGTAATTTAGTTAAAGTTTCCTTGAGAAAAATGTAGACATTTCAACATGTCTTATATAAGATGTGTTAACTTTCTCCTTTGGAAGATATTTTTGAGGGAGATTTTTGTAAGTGTAATATATGATTATAATGATAGTTTCTTAGGACAAAGACATAATATAGCCTATTGGGTTTTGCCTTTCTATCCTTCATTCCTGAACCAAATGTAAAAAAAAAAACAAAAAATGCAAAGGGCCAAATTGCCAATGTTTTAAGCCAAGAGGCAACCTCTTCTGAGGAAAGACTACTTAAGAAACAGTGAAGGTCTGGTTCTTTCCAGCTGTGCGCAACTACTCTAAGACTTGTCTCTGTAGGAAGCAAGAAATGGGCTTGCCTTCCCAGAGTCAAAGGGGTGTGTGTGTGTGTGTGTGTGTGAGAGAGAGAGAGAGAGAGAGAGAGAGAGAGAGAGAGAGAGAGAGACCTCATGTTTGAATGGGGGTGGATATAGAAAGAAATCTTCAGTCTGGGTTAGACTTTCTAGATCCCTTCTCTTGGTGTAAGTAAGCAGAAAATGTAAATGTTTGAAAATTAATTGACTGGACATTTTACATCCTTGAAATTAGTAGCTTTCATCTTACAAAGACCTTTCTTCTGTTTTAAGAGAAGGACAGTAATTAATTTTTTTAGAAAAATTTATTTAGCAAATGTTCTATTACTTCTGTCATAAAGACAAAAGCAGGGACCTCGAGATGGTTCACCAGGCAAGCACTTTCTGGGCAAGCCCAAGGAAACATGAGTTCAATCCATGAAACCCAAATAAAGATGGATGAGAAGAACCAGCTCCACGGTTGCTCTGTGACAAAGTCAGAGGCACTCTGGTATGTGTGACACACACACACACACACACACACACACGCACGCACACACACACACGAGATGATGATAACAAAAACAATTATTATTATTATAATATGCAAACAAATCAGAACTGATCATTGCTTTATGAATAATATATGCCCTGGTAATTTTAGCTACCTTTAAAGAAATCTAAATTGCTACTTGTGCATAATTATGATCGACATTATTTTTCATATTTGTAAAACAACTTCTTTAAAACTGTTTATCATATACCCACCCCCTTCAGGGGACATGCTAGCTGTAAACTTAAGCTCAAGTTCCTGTGTCTTTTTGTCCTATGATCAACAGAACAAAACTACCTTGTATTTACAAAACACCCATATCACTCTGGCCTATGTTTCTGGAAGCTCCCTGCAGAAGGTGACATGGCATGTAGTTTAGTGTATCTAGCAACAGCAAGTGGGTTTCATTTCTAAGATTGATGCTTCCAGCTTTCTGATCCTTGATAGTCATGATATTAGAGCAAGCTTCTTGGGGTAATTCATCCTACACATCCAGAGGAAAAGAAAATCTCAGAAGATAACCAAAAGAAAACAAGTAGGGCCAGGCTCTGTTTCTCACAACTCTGACTAATGAATGAAATGCTTATCTACTTTCAAATTCCTTCCTATGTGACATGAATACTTCGTCTTCGAAGTAGTGTTGGATAGCCAGTCTGTAGCAGGAAGCA
This sequence comes from Mus musculus, assembly GCF_000001635.26. Classification (NCBI taxonomy): domain Eukaryota; kingdom Metazoa; phylum Chordata; class Mammalia; order Rodentia; family Muridae; genus Mus; species Mus musculus. Next base: position 149,722,840 of record NC_000069.6, on the reverse strand, counting down.
AAGGGTATCACTAAGACACTGCTTAGTTGTAGTGTTCTGAGAACACATGCAAATCTATCACTCTCTGTGACAGAAGACACGGGGCACTGAGCCTGCTCACTCTCTGGCTTCCAGAAGCATTATTCTACTGCAGCTAACTGTGTTTTGCCATGAGTTAGGATCTCGGAAAAGAGTTCCGTGAGCCAGTGAGCCCGAGAACAGAGACTTGAGAGGTAGAGATATATCAGGGTAAATAAGGGTGAATAGACAAAAGAAGATGGACTTAATTATTTAGAAATTTGCGTTATGTTAAAAAGACCTGGGGGTTCAAGGGCACCTGATCAGCACATGGTCCCATGAATGCCCTGGATTAAAATGGGGAGAAGCTACGTTTATTCACATCCACTCAGGTGTGACTCCTTACGGAGAAGCTGCTTGCATTTCTCCTGATCCTTCACTGCATAGATCACCAAACACCTACAGAAAGCACACAGTGCTGTCTTGTTTCTCAAGCTGCTTCTGTGTTTGAGATGAACTTCAACAATGGTAAGTATTCTTTTGTGCAGTGTGTGTGTGTGTGTGTGTGTGTGTGTGTGTGTGTGTGTGTGTGTGTGTTTGTGTATCTTTGTGTGTAGGACACAGGTCGATCTTGAATATCTTTACTGTTCTCTTCCTTTTGGTGATAGGGACTCTTCTGTGACCCAGACCTCGATACTTACGCTAGGCTAGAGAGCCAGTGCCAGCAATCCATCTGTCTCCACCTCCTTATCTCTGGGAATATAGCCCATTCTACCCTGCCTGGATTTTTTTTTCCAGCTTGCAGGATGTAATTAGAGTCCTCAGGCTTGCACAGAAAACATTTTAACAACAGAGCCATTTCCCAGCCCCACTCGCTCATTCTTACAACACTCATTGGCTACATCTTAGAGGCCCACCATTCACACAGCTTGTTTTCACAGGCATAGCTAGAATTCTGTGTCAGGACCTCTGTGGAGGACAGAAATCCAAACACACAAGAGACAGGCTCTTGGGCATGAGAGACGGTTCCACGGCAGTGGGATGAAGAGATTCCAGGCAGTGTCACCAGGCGTGAAAGGAGAGAGAGGATATTTAAAACAGGAACACTTGTGCACCAAGCCACTGAAACATGAAGATACTTGACATCAAAGGTCAATAAAGAGTCTCATAACCTATATGTTATGTAGTCATGCAATATACTGCAAAATTAGAGGAAAAGCCTGTAAATGGTGTGCTGACAGTTGCATGTTTGGGGCAATGGATAGTGGAATCTATACATTAGATAATAACAACAGTTAATGAACAAAGGTGCCAGAGGGAGTGATTTCAACCCCACTGTTGTAATGAGAGGACTCACTCCATCACCTCTTCTTTTGGACCATGTGTGTGAACCATGCATGGTGTACACACACACAGAAGAGGCACACACACATGTGCGAGCACACAGACACACACACACACACACTTTAACAAGTAAATGTAATTTTTTAAAAAAAGACAATGGAGAAATTTGGGGGCTGGCTTACAAGGAACTCTTCCTGTAAACCCCATTGTGTCTCCTGAGCAGGAAATGTCATCTCGGAAGTGTTCATTCTAGGGATCCTGCAAACTGTTGCTCTTCCTTCATGTCTAGATGTGACTTTTGATTCCTAAGCAAAAGTCTCCTCCTGACTCAAGTCTTCCGGGCAGCATCCGATCATCCCCTCATCACCAAGCAATTCCCTTCCTGGTATTACCTTCCTTAATCAAAGTTGCTCGTAATGAAAGCAAGAAGTTCTTGTCTTTTTCTGAAAATGTCTTGCATCCTTAACGAGCTGAACCTGAAACTGAGAGCAATGGCCGCTCTTTAGCAGCTAAAGCTGCAGGTTTTATTTTTGTACATTCTGGTTTCATTTTAAGGGCTCATGGAGCCATGATAATCTTGCATTTACCAAATGGCTTTAGGTTCCTTGCTCTTGTTACTGGAATCTTTCACAGGTAACTTTCCTTTGTTCTGACCTGCTTAAGAACTTCTGTCCCCTCTTTGCCATCACTCTCAGGAAAGTCAGCTCGCACCTTCTCATTTCATTGACTCCAGGTAATCACCAGGAAGGCCTGCTTCCCCGTACAGGAGAGCATCTTCGAGTTTTTCCCTCATTTGGTCTTCCTTGAATCCTGAAGAGTCCTGGGCTCCTGAAAATTGGAATAGCATAAAGAGAACAAAAAGATTCCACAGAGCAGGATAAATTTTCCATAAATGGGCAAATCTATGTGAAGGAAGTCCTAGGGGGGATTTCTTCAGCAGTGTGTCATCTCGGTTTTTACGGGAATTAGCATAGCTTAGTGGATTGTGCTTGAGTTGACTGACAGTCACTGTGCCTGTGCCTGAATCACTCTGACAGATCATCACAGCAGAGTGTAATGTAATGGAAGGAGCCGTCACCGGGGAGTCAGAAGGCCTTTGTTCCATCAGGAGCCGATACAAACTTTGTAGGAAAAAAAACCCAAAAGATCTTCAGGCCTTACCTCACCCTCTTCATTGGTATACACGGTATACAATCTGCTGGGTGGATTTGAAACCAGTCCCTTCGCCCTCTGAAATCCAATTATTCACTGAGTACACATAAAATTTAATAGAAAGCTGTAGTTGTTTAAATTGTTTTGATTTTAAGGTCATAATAACTTATGGTTTAAGTTAAAAATCAGTCACTAAGACAACTGAGGTATAAGAAGGACTCATTTGAAATCTGTGAAAATATTCTGGAATCTGCTATTACATAAGTAGGCATCTACCACACATTTCAACCTACTGTTTATTCTCAGAAATTTCATGCATTGAGAAAGAGATGCATAGAAAACTTCCATGTGGAAAGCAAGCAGAATTCTTTTCTAGAAACCTCAGTTCATGCTGGGTTTTTCTGCACAGCTTCCTAGATTTGTGGATAAGTGCCAGACTCCACACCTAAGGCATGAAGCCTCTGACTCCAGGGCGGCTCACAGGGCTTTGCATCCCTCCTGAAGCAGGAGACAAAGAACAAACTCTGAGGACCTCAAAGGAGGTCCTTAAGAAGGCTTCTGTCCTTCCTTAATTCTAGAGGCCTTTGCAAAAGAAGGGCTGTTTGAGTTGTTGCCCTTGCAAGACCTAAGCTAACGGAAACTAAGCTAACAGCCTCAGATTTGCTATTCAGTCAGCTTAGTGGATAAGACAAGAGTTAAGTCAACTTAGTGACTCACTGGCCACATGTGATGTAGAGGAAGCCGAGCAAAGTTTCTCTCTTTTACATAATAGGAAACATTTTTATTTCCCAAAAGAGATAACTAATCTATACTTATTTTCAAATACAAAAGCAAGCTAACAATAATCATGATTTAACCACCATTTCTTCTATTTCTTCTCGTTTATTTTTTATTTATTTACTTTTTTTAGTGGAACTTTTTTTTCATTTGGATTTTTTTTTATGTTTCAGAACTCTGTAGATGTGTCAGGATTTCTTTTTTTTCCTTTTTTATTAGGTATTTTCCTCATTTACATTTCCCACGCTATCCCAAAAGTCCCCCATACCCTCCCCCCCACTCCCCTACCCACCCATTCCCCCTTTTTGGCCCTGGCGTTCCCCTGTACTGGGGCATATAAAGTTTGCAAGTCCAATGGGCCTCTCTTTCCAGTGATGGCCGACTAGGACATCTTTTGATACATATGCAGCTAGAGTCAAGAGCTTAGGGGTACTGGTTAGTTCATAATGTTGTTCCACCTATAGGGTTGCAGATCTCTTTAGCTCCTTGGGTATTTTCTCTAGCTCCTCCATTGGGGGCCCTGTGCTCCATCCAATAACTGACTGTGAACATCCACTTATGTGTTTGCTAGGCCCTGGCTATAGTCTCGTTAGAGACAGCTATATCAGAGTCCTATCAGCAAAATCTTCTCGTTTATTTTTATTCCTGTGTGTGTTGGTGTGTGCATATGTGCATTAAGTGCAATTGATTCACACATTTAAATATATATATATATATATATATATATATATATATATATATATATCCTTTTATATATATATTTTATATATCCTTGCTTAACATGATGCTCTTTAGGTGTTTGGCAATGGACTCATAAGTAACTTAGTAAAGGAAATGTATTCTGGGCAATGTGTCAGTTGACAATGTGTGCCCATCATATAAGTATATCAATGTCATACACATACACATGTCCTCGAGAAACAAAATCTGAGACCATTTTTATATGTATGATAGGTATTTGATCAAAATAGCTCATGTATCTTAAAGTATTATCTACAAACTCAGGTTTAAGTGTCTACCACATAGTCTATCAGAGAATTTTATTGTATTTTCAGATTCCTTCATAATTAGCAGGATAAAGTGTCAAATAATTAACAGAATTTCAAAGCACATTTCTTCCCATTGTTCTGTGAGAATATGTGTTCCAAAGAGATATAACACACACAAAAAATTGAAGATGATTACAATTACTATATTTTAAATAGACTCAGAAAAACCTACACTGAACAGAGTATGAGGATAAGTTTTGCAGAGCAGAGTATCACAAAGTGGGAAATAATTTTAAAAGAACTTGATTTGAGTTCTGAAATTAGAAGTCTGAAATTGAGAGGAAAACTTTTGAGGAACAAATTACCACAAACTGGAAATGTAAATAAACACTGAATTCGAGTGTTGGGGACTAGGAACCTGAGCTGGTGGCAGATTATGTTACCTTTGAGGATCACAGAGGAGAATCATTACTGCCTCTCCCTGCTGCTAGGGCTGACTACTCCTGAAGGCCTTTGTGTTTCCTCTATCATGATTGACAGTTCATCCTTCTCCCTGTGCAGCCTTACCTTTTATCATAAGAACAGCAGCCATGTTTGAAGAGGAAACTTAAGGATTCTTTGCAAAGTTCATTGGATGGTCTTTGCAAGGGGAAACCACTTGAAGGAATGTTTAGCTGAAGCAGACACAGGAGAAAGGATGTTCGGCTAAAGCAGGCATATGTAAGGTCATGTGATGAAGGATTCTTCTCTAACAACACGCAAGTATTGGTCTGCCTTACATTGCATAGTTGAGCTGCATTTGTCAGAACTCCACAGAGAAATGAGCTAAAAAATTTCTAGTTGTGTGCTATAGTTTCTTGCAGCTTCCTCGGACTTAGGATGATTGGCACAGTGATATCAGCTGAGATAGACACACTTGCTAAGACAAGACCCATGGAGGACATGGGATGTTTGGAGAGAGTATAAATAGGACTCAACAGACAGTGACAGATTGAGCTTGGCTTGCATATTGAGCTAGCTGTGCTGTGCTTGTTGGTCTCAAGTCTTCACTGATCTTTTATTAACTGAGAGATGCACAACAGAGAACTTCTCCTGGCATCCCTCTGGGTTCCTCCTGCTGACTTGAGCTCAGGGTGAGGCCTGGATGTCTCTGCTAGGTAATGCCACTGCTGCTGATTCTATCCTGACTCTATTGAACTGGACTGCTGGTATATCCATGAAGTGTTTGTAAGTGAATCAAGCTGCTGCTGCTAACCTGTGAACTGAACTGCTGATTTCAAGACAACACAGACAGGAGTTGCTCCAAAGAACCTTTCTAAACAGGTCCACTACACCTCCCTTGCCCATGTCCTTTCTTTTCTACTACCTCTGGTAGGTGATGGGCTCAAAGGGAAGTAAAGTGTTTAAGAGCCATCATTAAAAATAGAATTTGAAAAATTAAAGTTGTACATGTTGGCTTCAGAGTTCTCATCAATTTGACTTGGTGATCAGTGGCCCTCTTTCCTTACAAGATCACTGTTTTAGGTCCAGTCTTTAGAGGTTAGCATGTCCCTTGGAGAGAACCTGGTTCAGCTTATAGCACACTAGTCCTGGTCTTTCCAATCCTCAAATCTATTCCCTGTTCTGAAGGACACTTGCTCTTTCTCCAAATTTTCACCATATCTCCTTCTTCAAGGGAGAATTCAATTTTTTCTCCATAAAAGCCTCTGGTCCCTACTTATTAAGTATGAACAGTCATGATGTGCTGGTATCCTCTCCCAGTATGGGATATGGCTACCTTGAACAGAGGCTTCTGTTGACTGCCCACAGCTCTCCTGGTAACTCATACTGCCATATACAATGAGTCATCTTTTAATTGTACACCTCATCTTACAAATCAGGTTGTGGGTGTTGCTAATGAATTCGGGAATAATTTTTTTTCTCTATTTGCCATTGCACATCTGAGTAAAACTATTTTATGCATAAATGTAAAGTGTATATTATATAAATTAACTAATAAAAATGTAAAAAACAAAACAAAACAAAAACCCCAAAATGGAACTGATTCACAAGCATGACTAAACCGTCAGATGTCTTCCAAGAGGTGGAAGCTTTTCCAGGAATCCCTTGTCTGATGTTAACTTCGATCTTTCCTTCACTCCTATTCACATGTAGATATGTCTAAAGTTTTTTTTTCATGCTTTAAATATTTTCTATTCCATATAATGCTGCTTATCCCTCCATCACAGTGTTCCACTTCACAGTCAAGTAATTTGAAGTATTAAAGACAAATTACCTTCACTTTCCTATTTCTTGTTTATTGTTTCAAGTAGAAATTATCCTTTGTAATATTTAACCTTACAAAAGAAAAAAGGCAATAGCTGGAGAAATGGCTAAGGCTTGGTGGGAGCATCATTACATCATTACATCACCTCCTGTGTTTAGAGATTCAGCCCCCAGATACTGTTGCTGCTTTGGAAGATGGTGGGATTGACAGGCAGTTGAACCTCCCCTGGGGAATTAGGCCACCATTATCATGCCTTGCAGTTGTATTTCATACACATTCTCTGCCTCCTGACTGCAGCAGCAATGTGAACAGCCGCCCCCACTTCTGCTCCCATGGCCTGCTGATGCCTTTCCTTCCCCGTGCAATCCTTAACAGAGTCATGAACGCCCTGCCCTCTGTTAGTTTCCTTCCCTTACGGTATGGATCACAGCCACAAAAAAGTTAATGTTCCTCACTATATGGCATAGAATACTTGCATTGATTTGTTTTTATTCCTTGCATTAGTATTATATACTCATTTACTTACAGTTAATGTGTCCAACTAAGCAAATACCACTAATCCAGGACTTGGCTTATATTTTTGTACAAGAGAAATAAGACAGATCCAATATACATTTACTGAAAAAATGCTGAATAAAAGTTTCCTCTTCAGACAGCAAACTTCTGAGAGAAGAAATTGTACTTGCATGCATCCATTACCTAGCAAATGGCAACAAAGAAATAAAAGTGTACTGAGGAAATAAACACATTGAGCATATTTAACATATATCATAATTTTCCAAAAAAATGACAGATATGAAAAACATTCTGGAAAATGAACTGAAGTTTCCTTTTCACTGAAATTTATATAAATGTATCACTTCAAAGATTATAAAGCCCGTCCTGAATTAGAACAAAAACAAAGAGTCTCTGTACAATGAATCATGATGATAGATTCCATTTGTTTTGCATTCATTTGTATTTCAAAATTTGCACTTAAAACTTCTGTAAGGATGGAATAAGAAGTTTCATCCACTCAAAGGGATTTTAAAACCATGGAATATTTTACTATCCTTCAGGCATTAATAGAGCTAAAATTTGTGGTAGCTTTTAAGAACAAATCAGCCTCCACCTTTAATAACCACCTATAGGCCAGTTCATAGTGTAAGGTGTTCGCCTATAGGCCAGTTCATAGTGTAAGGTGTTCGCCTATAGATCAGTTCATAGTGTAAGGTGTTCACCTATAGGCCAGTTCATAGTGTAAGTTGTTCGCCTATAGATCAGTTCATAGTGTAAGGTGTTCACCTATAGACCAGTTCATAGTGTAAGGTGTTTGCCTATAGATCAGTTCATAGTGTAAGGTGTTCACCTATAGATCAGTTCATAGTGTAAGGTGTTCGCCTATAGATCAGTTCATAGTGTAAGGTGTTCGCCTATAGATCAGTTCATAGTGTAAGGTGTTCACCTATAGATCAGTTCATAGTGTAAGGTGTTCGCCTATAGATCAGTTCATAGTGTAAGGTGTTCGCCTATAGATCAGTTCATAGTGTAAGGTGTTCGCCTATAGATCAGTTCATAGTGTAAGGTGTTCGCCTATAGACCAGTTCATAGTGTAAGGTGTTCGCCTATAGACCAGTTCATAGTGTAAGGTGTTCGCCTAAAGACCAGTTCATAGTGTAAGGTGTTCGCCTAAAGACCAGTTCATAGTGTAAGGTGTTCGCCTATAGACCAGTTCATAGTGTAAGGTGTTCGCCTAAAGACCAGTTCATAGTGTAAGGTGTTCGCCTATAGACCAGTTCATAGTGTAAGGTGTTTGCCTATAGACCAGTTCATAGTGTAAGGTGTTCGCCTATAGACCAGTTCATAGTGTAAGGTGTTCGCCTATAGACCAGTTCATAGTGTAAGGTGTTCGCCTATAGACCAGTTCATGGTGTAAGGTGTTCGCCTATAGACCAGTTCATGGTGTAAGGTGTTCGCCTATAGACCAGGTCATAGTGTAGGGTGTTCGCCTATAGACCAGTTCATAGTGTTAGGTGTTCGCCTATAGACCAGTTCATAGTGTTAGGTGTTCGCCTATAGACCAGTTCATAGTGTAAGGTGTTCGCCTATAGACCAGTTCATGGTGTAAGGTGTTCGCCTATAGACCAGTTCATGGTGTAAGGTGTTCACCTATAGACCAGTTCATAGTGTAAGGTGTTCGCCTATAGACCAGTTCATGGTGTAAGTTGTTCGCCTATAGACCAGTTCATGGTGTAAGGTGTTCGCCTATAGACCAGTTCATGGTGTAAGGTGTTAAATTTTGTCACCAATGGTCAAGTCTCTTGAGAAATAAAATTACCTGTGTGTTCTCCAGGTTCCTTGTCTTTATCTGTGCCCTGAGGTACCGGTCACGGCTAGGATACTATCCTTTGGAGATCCAATCTAGAATGATAAATGATTGGAAAGAAGACATAATAAACAGCCTAGAAAAATCAAGTCCACCAGTGCTGCTGTAATAAGCAAATAACCCCGGGCTTCCTAATTGCTTTACAACTTCAGGGACACCTGCCAATTATAATTAAAGAATCAAAGACTAAATATTCCATAAATCTTATTAAGGTGCCATGGAAAACATAAGTCAGCAGGAAATGCAAGTTACAGTCTTTCCCAGGAGCTCAATGAGATTTCCCTGTCCAGGCCACTTAATATTATGTACTAACCATAAATCCATACAACTGTATTACCCAGTGTAAAAGGCAATATCTCTTTGTCAACATATTTTAATTCATGGTGTTAGAGATGCACTGTATTTTAGGGTGAATTATTATCTGATAAAAACTTTCTAAGTTCACATTACTGAACTACTCAGAATACATCCAATAAAACTTACTCTCTAGGAGAAAACAAACAAAACAAAACAAAACCACATTCCTAATAGCTGATATTTCTAAGAAAAGAAGGAAAAGGGGGGAAGTCATTTAATATTGTATGTATTAATTTTTCATAAATCCTGTAGAAATGGATGTTTCTTGACTGTACCTTGGTTGCCACAGATTGGTAGACATGTAACCATACCCTGCAGCCCCGCAGCCCCGCAGCCTGCAGTTCTACGCAGCACTAGCAAGGTTTTATCCCTCCACCCGCAGAATACCCATTTCCTCTATGGGCTGTGTGTCCTGTGCTTCTATTGACGCAGTTGAATGAACACTCGCTGAAGAAACTCAGGGAGATTAATCAATAGGTAAAGCAATAACATATGAAAACAAAAATTTGAATCCACAGAAGCCAAGACAAGGACACAACATGTACCCATGCACAGACTCATGTGCTATACATACAAAAACATACATACATTCACACTACAGATATACAAATATACCCATATATACACACACATGCATGCCCACCACACACACACACACACACACACACACACACACACACACATACACACACATGCAAATTTAAAAGAAAGAAGGAAAGAAAGACAGACAGAAAGCAGAATACAGACAGACAGACGACAGAATTCTACTTTCTGGAGCAGACAGAAACAACTGCATCCTGGGTTTACATGACCATAGTCAAATGAAGAAAACTCAATTGGCCTTCTGTAATCTCTACCATCCCTAGTAACTTCCAATTTCATTATTTTGTGTCTCCTATATGAAATCACAATATTTATGTGTCTACTAATTCTGTCTGTTATTCCCCACTATTATTAATAAATTACTTCTAACTGGGGAAACTTAGGCTTCTAGCAAATATTTTGCCAATGTAGGTGGACAAGCTTTTATAGTCATAATGTGGGTGAAAGTCCAACAAAATTAGTGGGCAGAAGTCAACTGTTCATTGACCATTCTGCAGATGGACCAGATTATCCCCACAGCTAAGAATTATCTAGCTTAGGAGTCAGTCGCACTAATAGAAGCCCTGTAGAAATCCATGAGAAGGACACTACTGTGTGTGTGTTCACTCTCCAAGGGTGAAAGCATAGTCTACAGGAAAGTAGCTTGCTGCCTATATCTTCCAAATGTACTTACTGGAGCAAAGATGGGGGGAGTCACTCAGAGAGAAGCAGGAAGCACAGCAGGGCTCCTGAAGTGTGAGCTCCCTCCTTCCCATGCACCACAGCTAGGGCAGGGAATTTAGTGGAGACATGCAGCACTGAAATTAAGTATGAACTACCTGCATTCTTTTCTTCTACCTGCTTTAACCTCTACCAGAATCTCAACAACTCAGGCAACTGGACACGCCAATCTGTTTTCTCAAATGTTCTTTTTGACACTATCAGTTTTTGTGTCTGATAATAGCAAATACATTACGTTATACCCAGCAGTGTATAAATCACTAACAATGATCTGATTTCCCAATAATTATATACCTGGGTCACCATTTCAATGTTGTCACCATCAACATTATCATCTCCTCTTTTTTTTTTTTTATTTTTGGTTTTTCGAGAGAGGGTTTCTCAGGCTGTCCTGGAACTCACTTTGTAGACCAGGCTGGCCTCGAACTCAGAAATCCGCCTGCCTCTGCCTCTAAAGTGCTAGGATTAAAGGCATGTGCCACCACGCCCAGCTATCATCTCCTCTTATCTGAGATGGAATCTCACTTTGTAGGCCTTGTCAGCCTCACACTCATGACTTCTATCCTTCTGCCTCAGCCTCTCAATTACAAGCATGTACAGCACAACTTTCTTATAGAAATTTCTTCTAAGGGAAGTACACCATAGCATAGAAATGTGTCTATATTCTGAACAAGTGTAAGATAGTGTCTGGGCTGATCAGTCCTATCCCTATAGTCTGTCATCCATCAGTGAACACTCAGCTATTAATTTACTGAATCCAGTTGGATGTTTGTCTTTCCAGACATTTATACTGTCCAAGAACATTAATACTCACTGTAACTTTGGCATAATAAAGCACTAAATTATTTTCAATTTAAGCTATCATCTGCTGCCACTAGAAACTGTCTGAGAAAAAGGTAAAATACTAGGGACTCATTATATGTCTAATGGACAGTTTCCATAGTAAGGTCAACCAAGTTAAAATACACACCTATACACATGTGTTATACTGTAATTAAACTGCTTATTTCCTAAGTACACGTTTTAAAGTATACAAGTGTAGTTTTGCACAACTCAGGAGATTTGAATCTCTGAGTTAAATTATCTACCATATAATACACATTTGTCACTATCTCTAAATGTATATTTCTTGCGCGCGCTCAACTGGCCAGGAAGAACGACGCTGCTACAGGATCCTTCTGCACACATTTATTCAGTTATTATTATATCTCCCTTGTTTTTATATCTCCCTTGTTTTTATATCTCCCTTGTTTATATCTCTCCCTTGTTTATATTTCCCCTGTTTGTATCTCTCCCTCGTTTATATCTCTCCCTTGTTTTTATATCTCCCTTGTTTTTATATCTCCCCCACTAATAGTAATCCTCTCTCGAATAATAATCCTCCCTCTAACCCGGGCCTCTCACTCTTATATACTCTCAGTTCCCATCCACGCACAGCAGGCCACGCCACCTCACCAGGCACGCAGCTTCAGCTAATCAGGGCAGCAGGGGCAAATCTCCACCAAATTGGATTCACCTGTATCCTGGTACACCTGCGCAGCACTCAAGATGTTTGTGTCTTATATGAGGAAGTCAGGTGCAAGTCATATGACTTAGCTGCAGTCTCTGGCGCCTTTAGGACTGCCGCCACACCTGCTCCTAACATCTCCCCCTTTTTTCTTTTCTGGCAGAGAGAATGTCTGTAGATAGCCCCCCGCAGCCATGCCCCTTACCCGTCCTTGGGAGACAAACAGCATTGGTTTGATCCCTGTCTTAGGTTGGTGACATGCCCAGGGAGTCTTATCACTGACTACCTCTCAATCATGCCAAGCCACTCCTGGGGAGATTGTGTTTTGCTTGTGGCAGGTGCATCAAAAGGCCAGGATGTTACTTAACCTATGGCCAGATCTTAATTGCTGCAAGCAAGCCTCATGGGTGAAGGTAGAGGTCTGATCCCCAGTGTGCAAGCATAGGGGCCCTACACAAAACCATCCCTTAGGCTCATCACCCAGAGAGGTCTTGGCCAGCTCCCGTGTCATTTTTCCTGGGGGAAGGCAACTAGGACACTGAACCTTCATGCAATCAGACCTGCCTTCCACAGGATGCCAACAGCAAGCTATCCTCTGTGCAGTGCTTAGCCTCGCACCCCACGGCATAACGCAGCATAATTTCTTTTAGAGCGGCAAACCGAATCTGAGGAGATTGTCCCGCCTCCACTGCAGCAAAAGCCTACGCTACCATGGCAAAAGTGCGGGCCGCACACTCTGCACCTAACACATGTGCCAAACACAAAAAACACACACACTATAACAAGCATACATCCCAGGGCTCTCATCCCCACTCATCTTCTCTGAAGCAAGGGATAGATGGCCAGCGAGGCTATCTCTTTAAGGGGAATTCAGGGATCAAAAAGGCATGGAAAAATGTGAACGTCATGTCGAGCTGGTATCGGCTTCTGGAACACCGAAAGGATCTCCCATCTCGGCTCCATCCTTTGTGCTTGTGGGATCATCCACCACATCCACAGGGGCAACTGGATGAGGAGCCTCATTCTTGCAGCGTCTCACCAATCTCTCCGGCACCCAAAGAGGTTCCATCTGGTCCTGTGGAAACACACAAACAGACCCTCTCGCCCACATCAACACCTGATCCGGTCGATCCCCAGTGGAGATGGACACAATACCTCGTGGTGATGAGACCATAACCTCAATCACCTGTGTGTCCATCTGGGAAGTCAATATGAAAGTCAAGTTTTCATTAGCTTCCCCTCTGTTAGGCAATGATTTCCACGCCCTTATAGGAATCTGATTCACCTGCTCAAGCACCTGCACTGGATATCCTGTCTGTTGTTGTGCAAATCTACCTTGATCAAGCAGCATATCTCTATCCCATGCAAATTCAGCTTGATCAGTGAAAATAGGACATCCCAGCAAGGAGAATCTATCCTCTTTCCAGACCTCCGGACAGAAGGTCTGCCCATAGATGGCTGCCGAGGAGGCATAGGGAGGGGGAGCAGAAGCTAATTCACCTTCCTCCTCCGCCTCAACTCTGTTGTCCTGTCCTTTCTGTCCACCTGATAACACTGTGTCTCCTTTCTTTTTCCTTTTTCTTTTTAAGCCCTTCTCCTCTTCCGACATATTTTCTTGTTGCTCTATAAGGATTTTCTGACCTGTCTTGACTGCCTCTACACACAGTTTCAAACAGTAACAGAGTCCATATATCAGAACAAACAAGACCAAAACTATCAGACCTACCCACAAAGGGTCAATGGGAGAAAAAAGCATAACTACACAGCGAGGATCTATTGATCACTACACTGAGGTTATCATAGTTCCTTAACTTGTCCCCAAACAGGGAACCTTAACTTGTTCCAAAGCCAGGAACCTTAACTTGTCCCAAAGCCTGCTTCCTGGCAACTTTATACTTGCCTCTATTTTATCCGAGGTCCTTCCCAAACTCCTGGGGTCACTTTGTGCCTACTTCCTGGCAACTTTATGCTCACCTCTATTTTATCCGAGGTCCTTCCCAAAGTCCTGGAGTCGCAAGTTTCACTCACCTTGAACTTACCCTGCCGGCAACCACTGACTGCTGAAAGTTCTGAACTCGGTGGGGGAGTCGGTTCCCCGTACGGGCCACCAATTGTCGCGCCCGCTCTCGACCAGCAAGAACGACGTGACCACCAGTCCTTCTAACAGCAGTTTATTCCGTCCTCATCTTTCTTCTTTCTCTTCATCAGTACCGTTCCCCAGCTGAAGAGTTCTGAATCCACGCCGGATCCTTCTCAACAGTCTGTTTCACAGGAACCTTTATTAACCCCTTCTTCCCCGTTATGCAGTTCTGAATCCTCCCTGTAGCAGGGGTCTTCGCTCTTGCCTGAAGATGTTTCTTTTCCCGGGTTTCGGCACCACTTCTTGCGCGCGCTCAACTGGCCAGGAAGAACGACGCTGCTACAGGATCCTTCTGCACACATTTATTCAGTTATTATTATATCTCCCTTGTTTTTATATCTCCCTTGTTTTTATATCTCCCTTGTTTATATCTCTCCCTTGTTTATATTTCCCCTGTTTGTATCTCTCCCTCGTTTATATCTCTCCCTTGTTTTTATATCTCCCTTGTTTTTATATCTCCCCCACTAATAGTAATCCTCTCTCGAATAATAATCCTCCCTCTAACCCGGGCCTCTCACTCTTATATACTCTCAGTTCCCATCCACGCACAGCAGGCCACGCCACCTCACCAGGCACGCAGCTTCAGCTAATCAGGGCAGCAGGGGCAAATCTCCACCAAATTGGATTCACCTGTATCCTGGTACACCTGCGCAGCACTCAAGATGTTTGTGTCTTATATGAGGAAGTCAGGTGCAAGTCATATGACTTAGCTGCAGTCTCTGGCGCCTTTAGGACTGCCGCCACACCTGCTCCTAACATATATTATATAATATTTTAAGTGTACATATTTTTCTATAACTGATAGAAACACAGAGTGCTGCTCCCTTCCTATAAAAACACCATGTAACCTTGTTATGTGTTAGAGGAATTATTGCCTTATAAAATGTTTTTAAGTAATGTTAAACAACTAATTTTCAAACAAAATAAAAAGTTGAGCATAGTTCTAATGTCTTGCCTTCCTAATCCATAAGTTTTTTCCAGTGCAGGAGCTATCACAATATTTTTGATGGATCGCCAGCTCCGCAACTACTTTATCCAGCCATCCTAGGTTGTTTGTGCTAGTAGATTAGATTTCGGAATTGGCCACAATTCCCTCAGAACAAGTGAATGTCTAAAGGATTTGGGTACTTCATGTTTGTTTTGCTTTAAAAAAACCAAATCTAAGCAAAGAAATGGAGTAAATGGCAGAGCTCATTTTCCCACATGTCTTAAACAAGTAGTTCTAAAGCTCAGGAGACAAGTTTTCAAAATTCCACTGCCTTATGATATGGTCCGCAGTCTCCTGAAAGCAGCTTCCTGCAGGTGTAAAGAGTGCTCGGAGTAGCAAGTCTGGGTCGTTGTGCTTGAAAGGAGCTCATAACATAGACCTCAAACACAGTTACTGTGGCCAAAACAGCAGCAAAACAAAGGGGAAATACTTGAAGGTGTCTGATGGAAAAAAAGTGAGAAGAAATACTCAGAAATTATGGAAAGCAGTGAAAACAGAAGCAATTCGAAGTGCATGCAGAAGGTGTGGTTGTTTCTTTTATTATTAATTTCTGCCAACATCCTCCAAAGTAGCAGAAGTTCACATCCCGGTCTCCCTTCGCCTTCACTGTAAATGATCTATCTTCGTAATAAAAATTACCAGTCATATATGTATATAGAGAGAGATAGAGGGAGAGAGAGATTATAGACAGATAGATAGATAGATAGATAGATAGATAGATGATAGATTGATAGATAGATAGGACATTGCTGAGTACAATTGGGACTAAAGAGTGTTCCTAGTGACATTGACTGTGCAGATTTATACACACTATGAGAAACTCAATGTTTCAGTGCATTGCTAGGATGGAGCTCTTCACAGTGAGCACCGTAAGCCATCCCACTGGCTCCGCTGGCCACAGAAGCATCCTAAGCCTTTACATCATTTGCTCAGAAAAGGATATGTCTTTTGTTTTGTCAGTGGGAACTGGGGATGGTAGAGTGTTTGCCAAGCTTTCATAAAGGCCGGGAATGGATCCCCAGAAGGCTCAGGGCTGGGGGTGGTTACCTAAGCCTCCCATCCCAGCACTTGGGAAGAGGTAGTAGGAAATCCAGACGTTCAAAGTCATCTTTGGTTTTGTATAACAATCTGAGATGGGTGGATGAGACCTTTGGCGGCATTGAGAGTAGAGAGAGGAGTGGGGAGAGAAGAAGGGAGGGAGGAAGAGTTTGTCCTTGCCTTTTCTTTTTAGATACATGATTGTGATAGTATTTTACACATAAAGTGATTTTTAATTAAACAGGGGCTGCTGCAGCAAGCTCTAAAGGAAAATCAATAATCAATGTGGTTACGGGGACATGTAAACTGAGCAAAGTGCTAGGTGTAAGCCTGGCAAAAGGCCAAAAGCTCTCTGGTGACCGAAGAGCGAAGAAGGTGGATTAGAGAGAAAAAGCAGTGCGAAGATCAATAGCAGCTTGAACAAATTCAAAATACAGGATAGAAAGAAACAAAGAAGGTCCTTCCGTTCCCGTGGTCACCATAGCCTCCACCCATATCACATTCTATACCAAGCAATGAGGGCGCTCGTGGGATTACACGGCAAATTGAGCGATAGCTGCTTAACTCAGTAGAAAAGGGCACTTTTATTACATGATATCACCAGGCTTTTTATAGTGAGCTTTATGAGATCTCACATGGAGATTTACAGTTACCCCGTGTCACCAGTGTGGCGCTACTGTTGCATTGTTTTGGCTATTAAAGTAACTGCCTCCTGAGCCAATTTGCGAACAAGACAACCCACAAAGCGGCAGTGCTTTGTGCTGTAAAAATAGATGCTAGCGATAATTGGGCAAGGTGGTGTCATGTCACTTGTGTGCAGTTCATTAATTAACTGCTGGAAACTGCTATAAAATAATAGCCGTGTCATCAGGATGAAAGTACAAGAGTGCAAAGGAAATAAAACTTCGCAGGAAAGCAGACAGACGTAGCTGGTAGGAAGAGAATGTAAATGTCCCCTTCCCTTTGAGCCCCCGTCTCATAGCTCTGTACTTACAAACCTGCTCTTCAGCTGCCCTTATCATGACACGGTAGTTTATCGGGAGGGAGATGATGCGTGCAATTATGCCCGCTCTGATCGGAGGATCGGGATGGATAGCTTACTTCCGGTGCTCAGGGATGGCTGTCATAGACTGAGCAACACCCCGCAATCTCCCTCCCACAGTTCTGAAACAATGTCTGTCTCAAAGACATTCATGTATATGAATCACTCATGGGATTTCTCACTTTGGCAACGACTGGATCCATAACAGACTTAGCCCTGAGATGACACATAAGTTTAGGATAGGGGATGGTGCTGTTAATAAAGCCCAGGGCAACCATGATTGCAGCTTCATAAAACTGTGTGCACGGGCTTACTGTGGCTACTTCATAACCAAACTGCTTCATTGGAAACTGCATTAAAATATAACAAAAAATATAAACAAAAGTGTAACCAGAGAGGAGTGGTCGTATAAGTGCTCTCTGCACACCAATAACTATTTCTATCTGCTTCTCATTTACCGGTTCCATAGTGGCCTTAAACTTGAAGCTGTAAGAAGTGCTTAACAGTTGGGGAAGGAGACTGGAGGAAGTTAGCTAAAGATGCCTCTGGCTAAAAGAATATGCAATAGCATTACATACTAGAGATTGCCTAGAAAAAAAATGTAGACATGAGTGCTTCAAAGTGTTGAGTATATTTCTCCATGAGGACTTCCTCACTGTGGCAATAAGAAGGAAACTAGGTCACCTCACAATGGTAATTTCTCAGAATTATGGTGTGCTTGAGTCAATTTCATCTCCTTGTAGTTGAACATTTAGCTAAGGAGGGCACA
Source organism: Mus musculus (assembly GCF_000001635.26). Classification (NCBI taxonomy): domain Eukaryota; kingdom Metazoa; phylum Chordata; class Mammalia; order Rodentia; family Muridae; genus Mus; species Mus musculus. The sequence goes on along the minus strand of NC_000069.6, from coordinate 149,704,786 downwards.
ACTAAAAGAAGCGACCTGTCATTCATATCACAGAGAGTAAGAGAGAAGGGTGCGGGCAGAATGGCCTCCCAGGTCCTGCCAGTGATTGTTCAAGGCTTAGGCTGATGAAATATTTTCTGTCAAGGCTTACTCCACACCTGACATTTCTCATATTTGATCTGTTAATGGTTATTGCCCACTCTGCTGGTTTCAAAGGTCAGATTCAAAAAAAAAAAAAAAGTTATATCTCCACCAATTCAGCTCTCCTCTGCGACTTGGTTCCAGTCTGTGCTATGAGCCGTGGTAACAAGAACCTGACCCTTCCCACAAACTCACCTTGCTATGTTTTGTCCCCAAATCATTGCTTGCTTCTCATATTTTGGGGAAGACAATCTTTTTTTTGTAGAGATGTTAACACTCATTTTGTTTTTATAGATTGATTATTTCCTTTCAAATGACTTTCTTATTCTCCTTAGCAGATACAAGAAAAGCTCAAACATCAGCATGGGGCCATATCAACAATGTGGGTCTGTATTGGTATTGATATTACATTCATTTGAAACTGGTTTTTCTAACAATAAAAGCCAACACCAAACTACTTTGGCAAGACGAATTGTTTAGCCCAGAGTGCAAAGAATGACAAACAGCCAGACTGTAAGAAGAACTACCTGGATATCACAGGAGTCAAGTAATCATTTCCAGCATGGTTGCTCACATCACCTTCTATGTATATCTGCCTCTTTCTGAGACCACCTGGTCATGTTTGATTGAATCACTGCAAGACTGAGAAAGAATCCAGTAGGAAGTATACTTCTGTGCAGCCTAGACTGCGTTTTTCACATTCCCTTCTATTGGTATAGAAGTTTATTGAGATGTACAGAGTTTGGTCTGGTTAATTTCACTGTAGAATGTTTATTGTTTGTAAGGTTTTAAGTTTAAGTTCCAGTACAAAAGAAAGAACTGATTTCCCAGTAATCAACTTGTAAGAATGTGGGTGACCTGAGCCAAGAGGATGAACTTAAGTGTAATGTGATTGTAGTTTCTAAGACAAACTTGATGGTCAGGAGGAGAGCCAGAGTATCTGTGTCCAAAAGGAGAAAAGAAGTTATTGACTATAACCTTAATAATCTCACTGAAAATTTCACTTGAGACTCAGAACATGGTTCCAAAATCCCAACCCTAATATGCATTTCCTTCTAAAATCTACTGCCTTTATAAAAATATTTAAGAAGGAATCTACTGCCAAAAAAATGTAGATTGATAAGATGACAGATAGATATGTAATTATATTAATATATGTAACCAGAAATAAATGTGATCTTCATGTTGTACAGTTTGTATTCTGAAGAAGATATAAGCAACATGAACAATAAGCATGCATATAAATCAAAACTACATAATTTCCCAGAAGCCAGACCTAGAGGCAAAAGCGCACATCACAGCTACCTGGGGAGCCCAGAAAGATTGATCACAAGCCCAAAACCACCCTGCGCCACAGAGTGTGTTTAAGTCTCAATTTCCTATTGTAGAAATGCACTTTCTCAAGATCAAAAAGCAAAAAGAGAGATGAAGACACGATTTCATGGGATAACACCTATTAGCATGTTTAAGTCAAGTATGGACAAGGAGGGAGAGGGAAAGGAGGAGGAATAAGAAAAAAGAAAAGAAGGAGAGAGACTTGGAGGAAGAGGAGAAAAAGCAGAAGGAAGGAAGGAAGGAAGGGAGGGAGGGAGGGAGGGAGGGAGGGAGGGAGGGAGGGAGGAGCAGCATCAATAGAAGCTACCAGAACTGTGAAGGGCTAGGCAGGACAGGATGACTGTGCTAATCACAGCCCAGAGAAGCTATCCTTCAACATATGCCAGGTGTATCACCCTCTTCTCAGGTCTGCCATGGTTCTCTACCTACCCTTTCTTTCTTATGAAACCCTACCTTTGGCCTTTTGCATACCTATTTCCCTGCCTTAAGTGTGCTGGACTCTCTTCTTAAGGTAACACCCAGGACCCCATGGAGAGCATGCATCCATCCTGCATCCTTCAACTCTTTACTGTAGCACACAGACCTTCGATATGTAGCTGCTGTTCTTTGTGTTCTCTGTGGCCTGTCTCTTTTACTAAAAGGCAAACTCCATGATGGCTGGAGGACTGTGTAGCCTAGACCCAAAGAGGGGGTGTTATAGGAATACTCCAATTAATAAAAATGAAAATAAAATATAAGACAATGTTTTCATGAATGTTTAGTCTTATCCCTTCTGTTAAATCAAATTATTGTTGTATTGCCTTTAATGAGGAAATTATTTAGTGAATATCCCTAGACATGAAGACCTAGACTGGTCTGTATTTAATAAATACTGAATTTTCATTGAGATTAAAATCTAAAACATACTGTTTGCTTACCTATTAGCAATCCATAGACATAGTTATTTATATTTTTGATATATATTTTTATTTGTCCTTTTTTCTAATTGTTTGCATGTCTGCGTGTTGGTGAACATATATCAGTGGAGGTGCCGTGGAGGATAAAAGAGATCCTCAAAGCCTCTGGAACTGCAGGGACAGACACTTATATGCTAACTGTCACGTTATGTCTAGCATGGGTGCTGAGTGCCAAGCTTCAGTTGTGTGGAAGAGCAGCAAGTACTCTTAGTTGCTGAGCCTTTTTTCTAGTCCTGATTGTATATATTTATTACCCATGTTTCTCTGTTACATAAACACACTGCCACACAAGCATCCATGGAACATATTTCCTCCCAAGATCTTCAATCTTTTCTTTCTACCCTATCTTTTTTGTTTCTGCCAGTAAGTTTCATTTCTCCTTTCAAACCACACCTGTGTGTATGAACACATACACACACATTTATGTGCATATACGTATATACATATTTATACATACAAGTCACATATATGAGTTTATCGTATATACATATATAGATTATATATATCATTTCATGTGTCTATATAAAATCTGGGAGTTATGAACGAGCATAGTGACTATTTACTTTTACTAGTTGAATTTATCAATCATAGTATGGTCAGCACAGTACCCATGTCTGTGTAATTCATTAATCTAAGATAACTTGGGAACTTGGCTTTCTTAATCATTCACTTCCTACCAAACAGCAAAAGCAGAACGATGATGGAGAATGGCAGGCTTTATGCGGTCGTGGCTGGCCCTAAAACCTAGCGTATCTAAAAACAAAGCAAGAAATGGGCTTGGACTAGAACTTTGTTAGAGCTTGCAGGGAATTCTGCGTACCGACTGGGCATGCTATATATTGCCTTCAGCTTAGATCCATTGGCAGAAGTAATTAATAGCTCCCATCTGTGTGAATAGAATTATACAGCATGCCAAAGACACGGAGGACTCAGATATTTGTGAATAATATAAATAGGCGTTGGTATTTAACTAATCATCTACACTGATGATCAGGGCAGGCTGAGATGAAGCCAGCGTGCTGGTTCAGCATATATCCAGTGATTTACTGTGTGTCAAGACCTCGTAGTGTAAAAAGCAGACAGCAGGAAGGCTTTCCTGCGTGTACAACTTTCACATCTTCATTAAGCGTTATTTTTAGTGTAAATCACCAAAATAGTAAATGAGTTAGATAAAATTATTTATATGTTCACTTAAAAATTGCCTGCAAGGGTGAATAATTTGATGTATAACCAACACTACTTTTACCTGAACTTTTGCCATAAGTGCTAAAATTAAATAAAAAACTGGCACTGAAATACTCAAGGTATGAAAATATAAACATGTAGAATATATATTTAGCTTATGGTTTTTCCTTTCTGTATTTTATGATGCTTATCAAGATTGTCAATGTTTGAAATTATGAAAAATAAAGTTTACAATGTTCAATAGTGATTAAATATTTTAAAAAGAAATATTTTAAAATTATTGCTTATATATTTCTATAATAATAAAAGTCAAAAGAAATGTGAGAAGCCATTTATAAACCAATATTGTATGGACATTTGACAAATGTGTATTTTATTTGTGTTAAACATGTCAGTTATTATAATTTGTATAGTACTTCAAATTGAACATCAGAGCAGGTTATATCAACTTTTTCATGTGAAACATCAAATTTATAAGGTAATTTCCATCTCAAATCTGCATGATGGCAAACACAATCTCTGATTGGAGCAGTATGTATTCTTCTAGACACAGGACTCTTCTTTGATCTAAATGCAGAGAAACCACACATAAGAATGAACACTTTAAACTTGCTGTCATCTCCTCTTCTGTGATTTTTAAAGGAGATAACTTGGATTCATATATATGAATGGTGTGAGAAAAATAGCATTTTGTTTTCTATGACATCTCACATTATCATGGGGCTGGCTGTGTAACTCACTGGTAAAGTGTGTGTAAAATTTTGAGTTTAGTGCCCATCACCAAAGATTGGGAGGGAGAAGAGAAAGATGAGGAAGAATATGAGGGGGAGAAGGAAGGAGAAGGAAGAGAAGGAAAGAAAGAAAGATGAGGAGGAGGAATGGGGAAGGTGAGTATGAAGGGGAGGAGGTAACAGAGGAAGAGGCAGGGGAAGAACAAGAGGAGAAATAAACATGCCAACTAAAATCAACAATACAAGCAAAATGAAAACAAGTACAACATATAAAGTTGCCAAATGACAGCTATAGCCATGGATAGACAAATAATTAGAAAGTTTTGATCAGTAAACATAGTTTGTTTTTTTTAAATCAGTGAGTATGTACTAGAATTTAAATTGCCTTTCTATATACCAATTTGTTTTGTAAATATAGCTGGGCAGTAAACTTGAATTCAAAACAAGTCTATATATAACTCATGCATTTTTCTTTCCATTTTCTTCTGGGTTCTCTCAGTGTTAATCAAACCTCAAAAGGAAGCCACTTGCTTTGTATACTATATAATATAATATAATATAATATAATATAATATAATATAATATAATATAATATAATATAACTGTTAGCACCATATACACACATTAACACTCGTACACGTGCAAATGAATGTGAATCACACACATTCAAATGTGTAGGTCACACCATATGAAATAATTTAAGTCTGGTTTTCTAGTACATATGAAACACTTTTATCACTCAAGGATGTTATATGTTTGAGGGTGGAGGCAGACCAACCTGAAGCATGAATGATTTCTTTATGTGTTTTCAGTGTGATGCGTGACCACAGTATCACAGATGGTACATCCTGGGAGCCAACACCTCAAACTCGTATAACTTATGCATTAGGAAATCACATTTAGCTACATAATAACTACTGAGAAAACATTACTGTTATATACACTTGTTACATATGAATTAATTCACACAAGTTTGACTGCTTTACGTATAAGCATAGTATCGTATAGAAATCAATGGGTCACAATAAGTGAACATTGAGTTTACACTAAACCTGCTTTACGTGAGTACTTTTATATAGACAAGTAGAAATAAAATCCAAATAAGGCAAGAGCATGCCAAAAGGGGAAAGAACAGCCAGTGTTCTAAAATAATTAGGAAAACACAACTGGGAGCTTGAGGCAAACAGAAAGCAAAATTGATTTCTTCTTAATAGTGATAGCTTATTTAATTGTTGTGCATTCTGTTCTCACGGCCACCATGTCAGCATGAATTTTTGTTAGGTATTGTTTGCAGAAAAACAGGTTTTCATTTAACCTGATGACATCACTAGTGTGCCTACACAACAATCCTATTCTAATTACACAGCCAATGAAAATTGAAGGGAGTTTATTAATCTGTTCATTTGTTGTTCTGTGACAGGAAAAAGTCAAATAACAGCAAAAGGTAAGTATGAGGAAGGATGAGGGAGAGGAGGCCAAGAGAGCGATGTCATCTGGTTCGGTCTGTGAAAAGGACCCCTGCAGTTCTCCAAAGCAGATTTAGAACAGAGCATTTTAGTACCTTCTTGTCATAAGTGTGTTGGTTAGCTCTTCTTTCACTATGAAATTTTTTTTGAAAATTGAACTATTTTAAAACCACACAAATAGAAAAAAGTATGCACCATTGAGATTAACTGGACCCAAAGTCTGCGTGTACGAACGACCTTCCATTCACTTAGAATAGCCATGGTGAGGTATGGAGCTTAACCGTGCATTATACTTTCACTATCTATAGAATATATTGTTGTTCACTTACCAATCACCAATAATGAAAGAACTCTGGGAGTGTTAGAACTTGTGACATGTATAACATTTGATCGCTTTAATGACTCATTCTTCCTCATGTCTTGATAGCTATAATTAGAGTATTTTTCAATTAGATGGACCTAATGGAAAAACCTAACCTTAGAATTCTTATGTAGCAAGGACATGGAGGACAGGGGTCAGGCCAGCAGAGTAGGTCATGAAGTTACAACACAATTTTCAACCCAAAGAATGATGGTGCCCAGGCATGGCTAACCCCAGAGCCAGCTGCCTGCATTGTAGCCAACGATAACTACAAAGGCTGTCTCACAAATCTATAAACCTAAAACATGAGGCTTATTTTAGGGTTGAGCTGGACCTTCAATTTGTCTTAGCAGTTAGTTCTCTGTCTATTCGTTTCATCTGTGAAGCCTGCACACCAGCTTTTAAGAATCTACTCCCCCAGAAACACCCTGTTCTGACGTGAAAATAGTGCTTTAAGATAAATTAGGAGAATCTCTGAACTGGGCCAATCAATATTCTCGAGCTAGGTGAAGTAAATTAAAAGCTTAAGTAACTCCTATTCCAGCATATATCATACACTCCCCCCCAAATTTAAATGTCCTGATAAGGATGACAGCAGGTAGCCACCACAGCGTCAGGGAAACCTTAACATAAAGCTGTAATTCACAGCTGTTCATGATTTCCTTCCCAACCATATCGCCATTAATAATAGGTTTTACCCAAGAAATCTAAATCTCTGCAAGTGTGGTAATGTAAAATTCCAATTAGATTTTAAAGGCATTTTTTTTTTTTTGCTTATTCTAAAACATAGAGGCTGTGGTAAGTTCAAAAATGCCTAAAATGTTCAAAATGCCAAGACAATTCAACACAGGTATGTTAAGGAGTCATGTTTGCAAATGCATATGCAGAGCCATATAAAGTGACTTTGGCAATGTTCATCTACTGTGGTATCTCTTAATATCTGAAAACCAACGTGTGAAATGAAAAGCTTTAGCTTCTAACGAAGAAGTGCAAAGCTAAATATATATGTATGTACGTACGTATGTATGTATGTATGTATGTGTATATATACATGTATACATATGTATACATATATGTGTGTGTATGTGTATGTGTGTGTGTGTATACATAAAACTTGAAAGGGGGTGGGGATATGGCTCATTTAGTAAAGTGTTTTCCACATACTCCTGAAGACCTGAGTTCAAATCCCAGCACTCATCTAAGAATTCTGGAACTCTGATGGCAGCTCTGAAGCAAGGAGTGGAAGTGACTATTCCTTCCATCGTGCATGCCAAACACTTTATCTAAATCAGTTGTTTGCGTTTCACAGAATGGAGTTTGGTCATATTCAACTACCTCTCCTACCTTACCTTCCTATCCATCCAACAATTTCCTGTTATTTCTTTCTTTTTAAATACATTTTAATGTAAATATATCACTGCTTGTTTCCTTTTCCTTAAGTGCCTCTCCTGACCTCTCCCTCCAACCTCTTCCCTTGCCTCTTCTACCTTACAGTGAAACTAATAACCTCTTTTAAAAATTATTATTGGTACAAACAAGCACATACATACAAATACATATAGATTCATATGTCTCTCTCTCTCTCTCCCTCTCTCTCTCTGAGTGTGTGTGTATGTTACCTCCTGAGTCTAGTTTCATTTACGTGTTTCATTTATGGTTTCAAGGCTAAAGACTTTGTATTGGGCAACCAATTAGCACACTCTTCTTTTGGAATCTGCAGCAAAACTCCTACATCTATGGCTCTAGGAATAGCCTCACAGGATATAAAGATTCTAAGAGCCAGAATACCAGGAAGTCTTCCGTGAGATTGTGTTTCTTAAACTGGCCCATAAATAAGACTCAAATAATAGCAATACTGATAGACATGCTAATGAAGAAGGGGGTCCAGTCCTTAGACAAAGAACTACAAACAGCTAATGACTGGTGAGTGAGCATGAGTGGAACTGAGTTCATGAGATCCAGGTCCAAGGATAACTTACCAAAGAAAGTAAAGTGAGAGTAACTGAAGACATCCATGCATGCATCTGCCTATATATGTGAATGCACGTATACACACATGTATAAATAAACTAAGCACATTTACACTATTTCATTAAAATTATATGAGTGCTTAGTTCCTATATGTTTGAAAAGCCTTGTATATTTAATTTAAGAATATTGTAGTTTCTAAGTTTACATCTTCACAGAGAAGGAATGTTGGTACATTCCCCTTTAAAGAAAAAACTAAGTTAATAGGGTTTTATTTCAATACTCATGTTATATGTGACTGCAGGCAACATGTTTAACAGTTGCTACATTCTTATTCAGATCTACACAATATGTTTATTCTACCACTAGAGTAAAAAAAATAATTAAACATTGAAAAAAGACCAAATCTGTAGTGTTTTCCAAATTAGTTTCTTTTGATAAGCAAGATTATGTCTGGAGTGTAGGAGATCCCTTAGGGCGTCTCTTAGTACTACCATGTCCTGTGATTAAAGTCAATGGGAAACTACAACAGCCTAATCCAAGCAGGATGACAAAGGACGCAGACCCATCAGGAATGAAGGTATGGGTCAATCCTCCAGGAAAAGAGCCAAGACCTGCTGAGGTGCTGGCTGAAGGAGAAGGAAATACAGAATGGGTAGTAGAGGAAGGTAGTTATAAATACCAATTAAGGCCACGTAACCAGTTGCAGAAACGAGGATTATAAAGTAATATGAATGCCCATTGTAAATTTACAAATGCGTTTGCGATTGTACGAGGGATAGTTATATCATGTTAGGCGTATTCACAACCTTGTTATTGTTTCATGTGAACATGAGATATTATTTGTGTCAAGTTGACAAGGGGTGGATTGTAGTGGCTATTCCTGGTTGTCAACTTGACAATATTTGGAATGAACTACAATCCGGAATACAAACTTTTTTTAAAAAGTTCCAATATAACAAAATTTGACTTCTCTGGTGTGCTTTAAAAGTTTGTAAGTTCCCCCAAAATATCCTAAAATACATGTGAAAACTCATATTCAAATAAAGGAAAACGTCCTGTTGACGCAGTCACCTATTCCTTGTCTGAATTCACTGAGTGGGTTAGGCAGTTTGAAACTATACTTAAACACCCTTTCCCAAGCTGCTTGAGTTTAGCTATCTTTTCCCATAACTATCAAAGCCTCCTTGACAAGAATTGGGCATCCCTAATACCCATATGGATTCAGACATTCCAGGGAGGAAATGGATTGTAATTCTGGCAGCTGAAGTGAACTGCACGTCCATGTGTAAGCATTCCCAGCCACGGGAGTTGGAATTCAATCTGTGGTTACAAACCATCTTTGTTAATTAGAGGCTTCTTCGTTTCTCACCTTCACAAGTAAAGTTATGAGAAGCCCTGCACTTGTCTTGTTTATCTCTAATTCCCACTTGGCAGGCACCGTAAAAAAAAAGAAGAAGAAGAAGAAGAAGAAGAAGAAGAAGAAGAAGAAGAAGAAGAAGAAGAAGAAGAAGAAGAAGAAGAAGAAGAAGAAGAAGAAGAAGAAGAAAATTCCCCAAAGTGCTGTCTTATGCCTGGAGTCTCCAACCTGGCACGGCTCTCAGCTTTGACCTCGGGGAATTCTTGTGTGCGAGTCTTCCTGTGGTTTGCCTCTGAAAGATCTCTCCAAATCGAGAGAGAACATGAAGGATGACTCTAGAAGGGAGCTCAACAACCCAGGTTTATTTGAAGTGGTTCACAAGAGCAGGTCTCTTGCAGGACCAAGCTGCCACAGCGTGGTCTCAGATAATTGCTCTTTACAAAGTAATTCAGGAAGAGCCAATTAGCTGAACAATTAAAAGATGTGCTAACAGCCCAATACACATTCATCAGAATTAGCACGCTCAAACCTTTCTGTAGATACTACATCAATCAGAGTGTAAGAAACGTAGATCTTGGAAGCCATGCCCTTGGCTCTCCTCACCTACTACCTACCCATAGCTTCCTGTCCACATTCCATCCACCACATGGGCACTCTGTAACCTACCAGTTTGTATATAGGTCATGACTGAAACTGGAAGGAACGTAAAACTCTTAGTGTAACTAGTGTAACCTAAAATGCTGACTGCTTGTTTCTTGACGCCAGGCAATCTTGATATCTGAAGTGTGTCGTATGGCCTTTCCATGAATTGTTCTGTGATGTTTTCAGTTACTGCTGAATGTGCAGTGTTTTTCTGTTTTCTCTGTAAGTGACAGGAAGCTAGAAGCTGGAAAAGGAGCTCCCAGCTCCACAATCAGTATCTCCTAACAACTTTGAAAATTGAAATTAACCAATTTTTATTTTTAGAACACACGCATATTTGTTCTCAGGTTCTTTGTCTATACTAACTTTATTCTGTCTTCTTTTAAAATTATTTCTGTTACTTTTTTAGACTGTAATATAATTACATCATTTCATCCCTCCCTTGTTTCAAATTCATGGCTTTCTTTTTTATTAATTGTTGTTTTACACACACACACACACACACAGAGAGAGAGAGAGAGAGAGAGAGAGAGAGAGAGAGAGAGAGAGAGAGAAAGAGGGAAAGAGAGACATACCATTCTTAAGTGAGGAAGTACAATGCTCTCATTACTTGTGTGTGTTTCATGGCTGACCATTCATCTGGTGACCATTTAGTATGCTCTACCCCAGGGAAGATTATGTCCTGTGGTCTCAGCATTCCTCAGTTGCTTACAGTCCTGTGTGTGGGGATGAAAAGGGGCCTTTCCCTTTTTTGCTTCTGTTCAGATCATGATAAGGCAGTCACGTTGGTGAGACTTTATGCACCTAGCTTCTGACATTTCTAGGAGACACAATCTCACAGTAAACTCTCTGTTCCTCTGACTCTCTATTTCTGGATCTTCTTTCACCGTGTTCCCTGAGCCTTAGGTGCAATCATTAAACCATAGATATATTATGATTGTGTAAATAATTGGATAGAACTAGAAAGGATCATATGAAATGAGGTAATCCAGACTCATAATGAAACAGATCATGTTTTCTCTTCTCGGAAGCTTCTAACTCCTGGTAATCAGGCTTGAGTACCTAGCCAGCATAGCTACAGAAACCAGGAAAGTAAAAGGGGACAGGTCTTGGGTGGGAGAAGTGGGGGAGGAGTAGAGAGGCGAGTGGCAGGATACCAGTGACCTTATCACGGAAATAGAAAATGGGGGTCTCACTATGGAGGGGAAAGTATACAAAGACAGAAGAAGGAGGGGGAGGGTAAGTTAACAATAAAGATGTCTTGAAAGTGTCATAAGGAATTCTACTGTTCCTGAACGACCGAAAATACTTACAGTACATGTAAGTTGATAAATAAATATCCATATGTAGTTTAAATAAGCTTTTCCCATTTGGGAGCACAATGTTCCCTCAAAGAGCCAAAGTCCATATAACAAAAACCACAGCACCATGAAAGACAAGCCCTCTTTTGAGTCGATGGTCAGGATCGTTCAAGAGACTCCCAAAGTTTGATTGACAATTATTACTCTTCTTTGCCCCTAGAGTTAGAAGATAATTCCCAAGTGCTGAAGATACCATGCATGTCAGAAAAGGGTTCCAAAATTCCACAGCTATGACTTGCCTGAATGTTTCCTCTATGAGGACTATCATTAATGGTACCAGAATGTACATTGCAAGCTTCCAAAATGGAGAAGGAGCCAACAGTCCTACCAGGCTAAAAACAAAACAAAGCAAAACAAAACAAAACAAAACAACAACAACAACAAAAACCTATGGACCAAAACAATGACCAACATGGGAGAAGCCTAGGAGCATAGTAGTGACATACATACTTTAGCAGTAATCAACAGCTCTCAAATTGGATGCAAGACCAGCTCAAAAACAGGGACATCATGCCTGGTTCTGGAAACCTCAGTCTAGTGAAGTCACTGATCTTGGAAAAAAAAACCCTATAGCCACCACTTTACTAAATAAGAATGATCCCTAACTACACTCTAAATATTCTCCCTTGGGCCCACAGAGAAGTATAGTCTTCACCCCTCATCACTGCCAATGTGGAAAACCCCAACCAATCAAAATGCAAAGCTTATGGTTTCTTAATTACAGCTTACTGTAGCATTCAGCCTTTCTTCCTTTTCAGCTTCTGGGCAAGTGAAGGCTGTCACGACAACTGTGGAAGACCAGGGGACAGATTGCAAAGAGAAGGTGGGATTTGTGTCCCAACCTGTCTGTGTCATGTGGTGCCTTTGGCAAACCCTGCACATGAAGACTCACCTTGCATGGTGACACACTCCTTGGTGACCCTCAAGTTAGATCCACTCTGTCTCTGTCTTCTGAGTAGTGGCCCCATAGGCAGGCAAAGGCACTATGCTTTTTGTACCTCTGGGGATGAGAATGGTTCTCATATTGTTTATGTAACCAGATTCCTATTTTCACGGTCCTACTTTTTGAGTATATCCACACATATCTCTTCACAGATTGGACACAAACATGTAGGCCTTCACACCCCTGTGCTTTCGAACCTTCCTATAGCACACTGTCTGTAATAATACTGAGTAGAGCATCTGTGTTGTGAACTGATAAATGTAGTTGGCCCTGTGCTTCTAGACCAATTGGAGTGACGTAAAACGGAAATTGCAATGTCAGTCTCAGGACTTCATTGCAGAAGTTTCTGATTCCTTCTGGCTCATGTGGATCCAAGCCATTAGCATTTTAAATAAACTCTGGAGTGTCATAAACTTGTGGTCCACAGAACATCTTTGGTAAAGATAGCAAGTTTCTTGATTCTGTATAAAATGTACAAATGAAGTCCTAGGCTTTATATGTGTGAAATGAGAAGGACGGGTAGATGAAGAAGGAAATGAAAAGGCAGAGGAAGAGACCTGTAGGGACAACAGTGGTGTGACTTTATACATGACCTACTCAATATATAAAACCTTTTTGAAGAGATTCACCAATATATTATAATTGACTAATGTCATAAGTTTCATTTTGTAGCTAAGTTGGAGATTTCCCAGGCTGCAAAAAGGAGCATAGCTTGGACCTAAGTCTCTACTTATAATCAAAGCAATAGTTCTTATCTCTAGCTATAATTGTAAAAACTACTTTAGCAAAAACTGAGTCTCCCTTCACCTCTATAGCTAATCAAATACAATGGTTGGGAGTGGGAAAAAGTAAAGGAATATGTCACTACATACACTTAGCCATAATTATTTGTATATCTATATTGTTATGGGTATACAAAGATACATGAGAGGATCATGAGACCTCATTCCACTACATATTCTGATCAGAATGGGAAATTTTATTGTATTCTGATCTTTAAATTTGACTGTTCTATTACTTATACAAAATGTCTTAGCATAAATTTTCACTCACATGCATGTTTTTTTCCCAAAATAATATTTCCTAAAACTCAATTTTGCCAAACATCATTAAACAATTTAATATAAACAACTGTTCACTAGTTTACAACTTATAGATTAAGGAAAGAAAAATATGCTTTACCCCAGAATTTAAGAGTTTTCAGTGTGTGATTTAGGTAGGTTCTGCTTTTTCTGGGCAAGGAGAGTCAGATCTTGCGGAGATGGGGCAGGGAGGGTCACTTCTCTCACATTAAGTCAGGCAGGATAACATATGTCCCCCAAGGGTATTCCTTACTAACCTATGTTTTTAAGTTTCTGCCACTTCTCATATTTCCACTACCCACTGAACACCAAGCCTTCAACACTGAACCTGTGGGGCACAACTCACACCCAAATCCATACAGTTCTGTATTTTATTGATTCTGTTGTAAAGTACAGAAAGCATAAGCAGTTTAGGGACCAAGTGTAAGAGACCCTCATCACCAGCACAAACTCTACCTACTAGGGTTTAGTAACTGTTAAGGGTTTCCTTTTGGTGTGGAATCAATTACAAATGTATAGGATTAAAACAGCATACACTTACTCTCTCTATGTCATCAGTCTGGCACAAGCTAACTTTTCTTCTGTGTTCTGGCAGCCTGATATCCAGGCTTTAGCCAGCTGCCTTCCCATGTGGAAGCTCCACGGGGGAAGAAGTGATTCCTAGCTCACTGCATCTTGGCAGAGATTTTTCTTGGGGTTTTATGACTGAATTCACTGTGCTCCCTGGAGCTAATGGCCAGGCTCATCTCCACTCTGCCTTTATCACCTGGACACCTGCACAGGCAACTCAAACATGGCTGCTCATGTTTTCAAAGTCAGCAGAAGAGTCTCCCCCAGCAGAAGGATGCTGTTAATTCCCGGCTATCTGCACTGTGACAGGTCCCACCCAGATGATCTCCCCTTTGACGCATTTTCAAAATCATTTTCACTTTCATCAGTGGGATCTACACTGAGTTCACCATAACTATAGTCCCTCACAAACAGGAAATATAGGACCCTCAACTACAGGTATACTGCCCTCAGATCCTGGGGACATCTCTGAATGACAACGAGGACAAGACTTCTCCAAAGTATGGTTTGGCAAAAGGGTTGTATCCTAGATATGAGGGAGGGTGCAGCCAGAAGTATCTGTAGGGGTTCGGACTGAACCAAGGCATTAGAGTGATGGGATGGCAAGAGAGGAAGAGAAGGAGAAGAGAGGTCAGGAGGATCGAGGGAGGAGCTGTAGACCAAGAAGGAAGAGTAAGCTAACCAGGAGCCAAAACCCAAGAGAGCACATGACCATAATGGGTGAATTATATGGGAATCAGAAGCTGGGAGTAGAGAAGCCCAGCACTGTGGGAGGGAGAGATTTAGGGTAGGGGCTGAGGTAAGAAGTCCTGGGAGGAGCCACAGATGTGTGTATGAGTCAACCTTGTCTCCGGTTTCTTTTGGACAATCTGCATTGTGACAGCCCTGCGTACAATGGTCTCTGAATGTGACTTTGCCATTAGAGATGTTGATTCCTCAAACAAGTGAAATTATATGCAGCTGGTGTGTGTGTGTGTGTGTGTGTGTGTGTGTGTGTGTGTGTGTGTGTTCATATATTCATATGCAAAGATGTATTCCCACAGTCACAGGTGTATGACAGGCCTGTGAATGCTAGAGGACATTTCCAAAATCTTTTTCTGGAACCTCCCACCTTAGTTTTGAGACAGGGTCTCCCATTGGCCTAGAGCTTAGCAATTTGCCTAGACTGGTCAGATGTTGAGACCCATGCATCTACCCATCTCTGCCTTCTCCATTCTGGAATCACAAATGCTTGATTCCATAGCTATTTGTGGTTTTGTTTTCAATGAAGGTTCTTATGTTAAACCTCAAGCCCTAATACTTGCATAGCAAGCACTTCAATGACTGAGCCACTCCTCCATACCACGTTGCTGAATTTTAGTGAAACAACCCATTATAGTATGTGTGCATGTGTTGGTGAAATCCCCCAGAGATTAGTCTTATGATAAAGCATTTTAAAAAGTCTACTCACCAGCCACAGTAAAATGCCAATGTCAGCAGATACAAATTAGATATTGAGTATAGACATTAAAGGATTATTTTTTCTCTGGGATTTATTTAATATCTAATACCTTATGCAAAGATCTATTTGCTATTAGTTTTCTTTTACGTGAGCTAATTGAGGGACACAATGAGCCAAGACTAGAACCTGTTTCTGCCCTTCATCCTGATAACTCAGGAGCAAGCATACTGCAATGTCTCCACAGATAATAAAAAGCATCCCAGGCTTCCTCAAAGAATAGAAGACAGAATGTCTAATGCAAGTGGAAAGGTTGGAAACATAGGCATCTCCTCTCTACCTCTCTTTTCTGCCAGTTCTCATAATTACCAATAAGCAAGGGAAATATTCTCAATACAATTACCTGTCCTGGCCTCTCTCACGACTGTACTATGACCTTTTTTCATGACGTTAGTTCCTATTCTCTGTGAGTGTGTGACTGACTGCAACTTGCGAGCTAAACCTTGGAACCTCGTGAAAAAGATGAAGCGGAGGTGTAAGCTACAAAACCGTAAAGCAAATCCAGTCTGGAAAGCGCATCAGCATCGCTCCGTTAACGTGACATATTTACCCACATTTTCTGAATTAAAGTAGCGATGATGAGACCAAAGGATGCATAGAAAGTTCCTATTAAAAAAGTCAAATTAAAAAGTGTACTGCCATTTTGTTCGTTCAACTTTAATCTTATCACAACCAGTTTCTATTAGCTTGTCATGAAGGAAACAACAATACATTTATTTAGAAATATTTTTTAAAAATATGTCTCTGTGGATTGATATGTTTTATAGGGACAATGGCAAAAACAAAGGAATACACATTGTTTGAAGCCATGAATGTACTCTTGTTAGATAGTGGTAGAAAAGCATTATCAATACAAAGGCTCTGAATAAGTCCTGAACGAATAAAAGTCGTTTTTTCCAAATCTGTTAAAATTCCTAAAGAAAAGTTTAAAAAATACTTTTTAACCGTTTGTAGGTCTGAAACCTGATGAAACTTTCTTCATAGTCTTAGTTCATAAACAGAACAAAGAAAGCTAAAGTTACCATAGATGGAGAGAACCGGAAGGGAGAGCTAGCTTTAATTTGCTTGCACAATGGGCATGATCTTCCCTAAGCTTCCTCAGAAGAGTAATTACGTAAAGTACTTGCCTTGAAAACGTTATACCCTGAGTTTAATCCCCTGAACATAGTAAAAATGTAAAAGTAAATGTATACAAGTAAATAGATAGATAAAATAAAATCAGACCAATAGGGACATACTGGGAGTCCTAGCTTTGGAAAGCAGGGAGACACAAGGATCTATGAGTCTTACTGGAGAGACAGCCTGGCTGTTGTGGAGGGTCCAAGCCAGCAAGCCTCTAGCTCAAAGAACAAGATGGAATGACAACCATGCCTGCCTTCCAAAGCCCACCTGCAGTCCTGAGAAAAGGAGGCAAGGGTGAGAACACTGACAGCTAATGACATGGCAATGTGGACAGGAAGCTGTAGTGGGCAGAGATTAGTTTCATTGAAAGAAAACAAGACACCCTTATACTGGGTCAATAGGAAGATGTCTTCAGGGTAAAAGCAGCCAGATGAAGGTCTCAGGCCATGAAAATGAAAATTCACTATAAAGACTTTTAACTGAAGGGTTTGGCCTTGAAGGAGAACTTCCTAAAATAGCCAGCTTCTAGGTAGCCCTGCTGAGAAAGCCCCACTTGGGAAAATATGGATAAAGTTTGACGGAACTCAGTGAACCCTGCTACTTCTCAAGTTCTTGTCTGAACTGGGCAGTATTCAAGGGATGCTGTTTTTCAGACATATAGCAGGTTGATTATGGAAGGAAGGTCAGATAGTGTTCCCGAAGAATGCCTGTAAGGTCAGACAATGAATGAGAAGCCAGATTCCCTGAAGGATCCCTGATCCTGCTATCCAAGAGCTCCAAGGCAGGTGCCTGTGCTGCAAGGCAGACCTCAAGAACGGAAAGCCATGAGTCTGAAATGTTTTATCCCAGCTCATCTTTTGAAGCTGTAATCTCCAGCTCTTATTGCTATTTTGAAGGCTGTGTCAGGTGTTTTCACCCTGTTACCCAAGGGTTTAATTTTTCCCTGGATGGCTTTAAATGAAGCCCAACATACGCGTAGATGGTGATGTCCTCTTACAGTATCAAAAGGTGGACATCTCCCAGAGATTTTAGAGAAGAGACGTAATTAACAAAACAGGCAAATGGGGTAGGCCGTGGAAGCTTCATCTTTGAGCCTACTTCAGCTACTCTGAGCTTCACGATCTTTGCCATCTGAACAATCCAATCTGACACGCTTCCACCTGCGCAGACTAAGAGACTGTTTTGAAACGCACACCATGCTTCATTACGACCTTGCAAAACAGCGAGACAAAGTCAATCTTTTCACCTTTACGTTCTTTCTGTCAAGAATTTTGGTCACAGTGGCACAAACCTAAACAGTAACGTATGTTATTTTAGACTGGGAGTAAATGGAAATGAACCAGGCTGTGAGGATGGGTAGGCATACGAAACAAAGGGTATGACATTTTCTTTAGCAGACGAATATTTTAATAAATTATGTTCATAGGAAAAGTAGTTTTTAAAAAAGTTCAATAATTAGGAAAATTAAAATTCAAGGGAGCATTTTCCTAGTCAGCCCTTAGAATATGCCAGCTCTTGTATATGTATTCCACTCCTTTCTCTCAATAATGATATGAGGATAAAGGTATAATCTGATTTTATAAAACATGAGACTCCACAAAGCTTGTGGTTGGGAGCTGGGTTAACTCAGCAAGCACACGATCATGAAGGCCGGATTTCAGAAGGCAGAAGCCACGTCCCAAGCTGGGTACCCCATAAAATGCCAGTATTTCCAACTATAAAAGGAGGACAGATAGGAGCATCCCTTAGGGTTGTGGCATTCAGCCTAGTCAAGACTCAAATTCCAAGTTGAAAGAGAGAGCCTACGCATAAAGGAATGGGTGAAGAGCGATGGGAGGCCATCTGATGCTCTTTTCTGGCATCATGCACGTGTGCATGTGTCTGACCATGGCACATAGTTTTCCCCAGACATGGGACCAGGGATCTACATGGTTACGGTCTGATCGGTACAGGCCCTACAAGGAACTAAACTCTCTTGTGCCAAAGTTACAAAAGTCTCCATAACAATGAAGCCTAATTAGACAATATGAAGTGACTGCTGTAGATGACAGATGACAGGAATGTCTCAGAAGACCAAACCTTGTCTATGATGCTGTGAGATGGAAGTTGGTAGATGAAGGAACTGCTCTCTGTACTGCAGGTTAAGT
This sequence comes from Mus musculus, assembly GCF_000001635.26. Lineage (NCBI taxonomy): Eukaryota > Metazoa > Chordata > Mammalia > Rodentia > Muridae > Mus > Mus musculus. Next base: position 149,685,939 of record NC_000069.6, on the reverse strand, counting down.
ACGATAATAGAGCACTCTTGTCTTTCTTAGCATTAGAGGAAGTGTAGAGTATGACTGCATCTACGTTAGGTACAACTCTTTTGTTTCTTTTAGATGAGAAGACTTAGGCGAAGATAGACTAAGTTATACACAGGAGTCCACACAGTGGTTACTGTGTGGACTTCCAAGTAGAACCAGGAAGATTGGCTCCAATCCCCACTTCTCTCATCTCTGTCTTTGCCTGTAAATGATGAGCCTGGAGTGTTTTTATGCAAATACACAAGCATATCTCAACCCACAGGAAAGGAAAGGTCAAGGACAGGAAAGGAGGCAATGTGACAGGGAGAAAGAGGGAGGGAGAGAGGGAGGGAACAGAGAATAGGTGTACCAATAGAGAACAGTGGACATTTTCAAATGAACTCTACAACATGGTCACAATGAAGGAAACAGTTTGCAGTCTACACAATACTCTGCACAGTGGTGCATCTTCTCTGGCAGATAGAGGAATCTACAACTTTAATTTTTCATATAAAAATCCATTGTCACAAGCGTTATCGAAGCCAAGTTTCAAACACTTTAAAATCCCCAAGTATTGTATGTATGTACAGTTGCAATGCAACTTCTCTGAAGTGTTTTTCTCATTGTCTGTGTCAAGGTACCAATAAAAAGGTAATGCCACTGAACACAAATAGGACGGGAAAGCTACGATTTATTTATTTTATAAGCCTACTGTTAGTCAAACTCTTCATCTCTGCTCACAGATGCCTCCTCCTGTCTGAACCTATGGTCATTCATTAGGTCTCAGAACTGCCTAAGTGCCTAACCCTGAAAGATTATATGCAAGCAACTGTGAGAGAAGAGAGCTCCCCTCTGGGAGCTTTCAGAGCCTTCCAGAGGACGCAAGTCTTGGGCAGAGCAGATCAATGTCTAAAATTCCTATTCCACATGAAGAAAGCACATGAGGAGCTGTTGCACAAAATGACAGAACATGAAGGTTAGGGCAATGTAAGGAGAGCCCTGGTGAGGAATAGCCAAGGCAAGCACTCTGGATCTCAAGGACATAAAGGTCCCTAGGTCGCAGAAGAATTTGTGTATAAGGAATGAAGTTAGGAAGACTGAGCAAGGCAGATCACTTGGGGTAGTGGTACAAACGTGTTTATGATGTGCATGTGAACATTTATGTGTTCCCATGTGTACATGCTTCTGGAAGACCTAGGTTTGACACCAGGTGATTCCTCAATCATTCTCCACCTTATTTATTGAGGCAGAGCCTCTCCCTTAGCCTGAAGTTCACTGATCCCAGCTGATTTAGACAGTCATCTGGGCCCATCCCTGACTTCTCTCTGCCTCTCAAGTACTAAGATTGTAGGCAGCCGCCGTGCATGCCCAGCTTTTAGATAAAGGCTAAAGAACTGAACTCTGGGCCTTAAGCTTGAGCAAGAGGAACTTATACTGAGCCTTAATCCCAGCGCAGAAGTAGAGTTTGGGTTTTAGGTGGTTTAGTTTAAGTCCATGATCATGGATGTTTGAGTGGAAAAGTTAAGGATTTATGTAGGAAATACCTCTCTACTCTTATCAGATATGTTGACACTGAAGAGAGATCTTAACAAACAAGAGAGGAAAGAGTGAGAAGGATGGAGGGAGGGAGAGAGAGAGAGAGAGAGAGAGAGAGAGAGAGAGAGAGAGAGAGAGAGAGAGAGAATCTGGCAATGAACAGTATAAGACCTGTTGATGGATACCAGTCAGTTCTCCAGGCTGTTGAGTGAAAGCCAGTAGATATCCTCTACAACAGTAGCCTGATTCCATCCCCACCCTGGCTGGGAGCCTGACACCTTCCTATATTAAGAAGTTGTTTCATTTTGCTAACACAGCTGCTTAATTAGCAATGTGTCTTGCATGGCATGAATTGGCAATGTGTATGGTGGGTTATCCCAGCCTAGGACAGAAAAATTTCCTTTTCACAAGTCTTTAATCTTATGTCATCAAATTGCATCTTGACGGCTCCAGACAGTTTGGGGAAAGTAATTTTCATTATCTGATCATTGGGACATTTATTTGTATGAAGAACAAACAAGCTGCTCCACAGGGCCTGTACTTTGCAGAGTGGATTCAGCAAGTGTCCTGGGACCCAGGCACCATCTGAAGCTGAATTCCAAAAGCAAAGGCAACTTCAGGGACTCTGCTCCCACTCACATGTAAGGGCCCTCGCCAGACGTTCTGGCACCAAGGACTTGAGAGTCTCCTTGTCCCCTACCTGCTACAAAGTTTCAAGTGTTCAATAATCTCTCCAACTTGCCCTAGAAATTTAAGTTGGCTTATTAAAGTTTTTTTTCTGTCTCTCGCTCCCTCTTTCTCTCCATTTGAAAAACATCTTTGCTGCCCTGACGCCAAGTCTCCTGTGCTTTGTTACGTCGTTATTGAACAAGTTTAATGATTTGGTGAAGACTTCATCTAGAGGCATTACGGAACAGCCCGAGATTAGAACTGTGTGGTGGAGGAAGGAGGCTCTCTTAGAATAAATGAAAATATTTTATTCAGCTCCTGAGAAGGGTCTCCAGAGATCAAATTAGAAGCTAGCTGTGAAGGGAGATGTTTAGGCATGCTCTGGAATTATTTATCAGCATTTTCTGCTTGTGTGAGAATAAGCAGACATTAATTTAAATTAAACAAAGAGGGAAAGAAAACAGGCCTTTTCAGTAATTTGACTGCTAATGATATTTCTGAATTATTCTCAGCTTAATAGTTTAAGTAATTTGCAATGATAATAATTGTTCCCGCTAAAACTACAATAACGTTGTTTTTTTTTTCACTTTTTGCCAAGATCAACCGTCTTTAAAACCTTTGATGGACATGTAATTGCTAATTTATTGTGGGCTTTGTTAATTTTTAAATTTGTTTTCTTGTCCTTGACATTTCTTTTAATTTAATTTTATTTTATTGCATTCATCAACAACTTGAGAAACTGACTTAAAAGTCCATTAAAAGGGGGTAAACGCTCGTTCTCTGCACTTGTTTGTCTTTATTAATAATGAGGCTGAGCTCCTCCACCAAGGAAATGAGGTTCCATCACTCCTTCCAAAGTTAATGTGTTTTTCTCAGGGACTCATTTGAAACAAGTTTGCTGTTAGAGATTGCTGGAAAGATGTAAACTGTTAACATCAGCTGCAAGTGTCCCTCCAATAATTACATAAAATACCAGTTGTATCCTAAATGAAGCCCAGAATTCTGTGTTTTAAATAACATCTAGGTGATGAAGTTCTATGAAACACATGCAGCCTCAACCCTGGTGAGTGAATACTGTGCATTCTCATGAATAATTGCAAATGGAGACTATTTTTGTGTGTGTGTGAAATGCAAAAGGCCAATAAACGGGAAACTAATACCCAAGGTGTTGTGACTGTTTTCCGTCCCGAGGAAATGTAAATATATAACTGGACATTCTGTCAGCCAGTAAATTGTCTTTCTCCTGTTCTAAACTAAGTCACCATATGAATCATGAACACTGAAATGTCCAGAATTGCTGAAAGCGCTCCCAGCACTCACTATTTCAAAAGTGGCGAGCTTGATAGTTTTCTAGGACTTCCTGTTGCCTATTTGAACATTCTTGATTCAAATTAACTATTTTTAAAGTGAATTTGGTTGTCTCCTTTCAAAATTTTCCATTAACTTATTCCATTGTGAATTATAACTAAATTGCAGCTGAAAATTTTTAAACAGTGTGGAAAGGAAAGAAAAGGAGGAGAAAAAGCTGAGATAAAAGAGGATTCTACAATAAGATGATAGTTTCTTGGCCATGGGCCAGGGTGGGGTGGTAAGTGGGGGGATGGGAGGGATTGGGGGTTGAAAAACAGAAAAAGAATGTGTGAGAAAAGAGAGCCCACCCATGAATACACTGAACACGCACACACACACACAGGCATACACACACACACACACAGAGGCACACAGGCATACACACACTTGCATGTGCACATATATTCTATTTGTATGATTAGAGACCAAAGTAAATGTAGTAGAAAATATTTTCCTTTGTCCTAAATGTCACAGATGTTAATGACTTCTGACCACTTTACAAGGGCATTCGCAGTCTTCTGGGAAGACTTCAGTGCGTGAGAACCAAATAATTACAAGGTGAGGCATTCATAAAGGCAAGAGAGTGCTACAGAGTAAAATAAGCAAAGGCCATGCTAACCAACACAAAGGAAGGCAGCCATCCAGATGACTCAGAAATAAAATGAATTAATGAAATAGTGCACACTCCTTCCTTTAGAAATCTATTCAGCATTGCTTTCATACACACACACACACACACACACGTGTTTTTGTATGCATTGCTTAATTTCCTGAAACACTCAGTTCCGATTTTTCTATGTTTTCTGTTAGTGGGGGAAGCTTTTCATATTTTTTAAACAGAGTACATTTGTTTTATAAGAATACAGGTTACCAACAATATAGTTTGACCTCTTGCAAAAGTATGAACAATAATCTGGTAGAATCCTACCAGCTGTAAGGACATTCAAATTCCACCTTTCCATTTCTATCACATTTCTTTCACAGGCTATCCTATATGTATTTTTGCTTTGTCTTTTTTTTTTCATGATTCCTAATGCCTCAGAGATTCCAGCAGTGTGTATGACATAATTCATAATATAATTGAACTGTGTTTAGACCACCATTTATCATCCTGGTATAAACTGAGGTCTATGGTAGTCATTTTTTCACCATTATGGTATAACTGAAAAAAATTAACTTGTGAGAAAAAAAGGTGAATTTTGGCCTGCGGTTTAGCTGCTGGATCCTGTGGCTTAGGTGCATGTGGCCAGGTAACACAAAAGGGAAGAAGTGTATGCAAGGGAGATATGATGAAGACCGGGACTAAGCAGCAGAATGTCCTTGAAAGCTATTGCAGACAACCATTGACCTAATTAAAAGTTTGGGAAGAGTAACCCATCAATTTTACACTTATTTTGTTACTTTCCTTTAAATAATTTCACCTCTCCTCGAATTTTAGGCCTATAACCTGACACTAGACTTCTACAAACGGCTAGATCAGGACTAAGGGAAATCTACATATTTCTTCCATAACAACGAACTTTCCCTCTTATTACAAAATGGTCGTAAGAGGAGTGGTGAGTCCATATGAGGTTAAAGCCAGTCTCTGCCTGCTCCATGCTCTGCTCAGAAGTCTGATCACAAAACAGAATGCCTTCTTCCATCTTCCAACATGAGCAAGTAAACAATGCCATTCTCTCCTAATTTCTACTAACTGCTTTTATTTTCCTGTCTCTTTCCTGCAAAGCCCTCAACACAGTGTTTCTTTTCCCTAGTCTCCTCCTCACTTCCTGTTTCCTTCTCCTCACTTGCTCTTTCCGCCTCCTCATTTCCTGTTTCTTCTCTGAAATTCTGGTTCCCTCCTCCATGTGGTACAGGATTCCTAACTCCATGGTAGCAACTGAATAAAATTGTTGGTGACAGCTTGATGATGGAGTTTTGTGAATAGTGGCAGCTTCATCTTACTTCATCATTTGGCACCGTCTTACAGCATTGGTAAATCCTTTCTATTCTAATAACCTCCTAACCTTCCTAAGACTGTGTTACAAGTATTAGCCTACAGCAGCCTAGATTCCAAATGTAGTCAGTTACTCGATTTGTGAATAAATTTTAATGAACACAGTCACACTTATTTTTGTGTTATCTGTAACTCCTTTTGTAGTTTCTTTTGGAATTGTGTACTTGGGACAAAAACTATATTTTCTATGTCAAAAATAAATACTCTGAGTCTTGATGCAAAAAAAAAAAAAGAGTTGTCATTTTTATTAGGCTTCATGATGCCTTTTAAGAAATTACTTTTCAGGCTACAGGTTAGTTATCCTCACAAAAAATCCTGAAAGTTCTTCTATGTATATGTGGTATCTCCACATGACAGCTGGTCTCCATGTCCATTTATACATACCCAGGCCAACATATCTTCTGAGTTTCTGCCATTGTACATTTTCCTAGGTACCTTCTAGACTTCCAAAATTCAACAAAACCCAAACAGGACAACATCTCACTCTGTCTCAAGTCCATGCCTCCTCTGCCTTCTGTCTTATTGATTAGCCCTGCTGTTGCACAATCCAGGACCCAAGTTTTCGTGGTGACTCACTCTTGGCTTCTCATCTCATATATCAGAATGATTTTATAATCATCACCCTACAAGGTGTTTCTATGACCTCTAACATGATCATTTCTAAAACCAGTTCTTCATTCTTCTAAATTTTTTGGCAGTGCAAATGACACATTTTCCTTCCCCTGTGTCTCCTGCCCCCACAAATATTCTGACATATGAATTATGAATCAAGCTTCTGTTTTTATGAGGATCATTCCCATCTTCATAATTCCTCCACACTGTAATTCAGTCTCATTTTAATGCTCTGCAACTCTGCCATGATTCCTGTTGAAACAGTATTTTCTTAAAACCCATTCTCTTTGATTGATAAAATTGATACTCCCCTCATTCATATGGTTTACACATCATACAATAATACGCTCAAAGAAAGCTCACAGTAATCTTATCGAAGAAAATATGTTATAAAGTGTTTAGAAATTACAAAATCATTCCTAGTATGTCTCTGAATAAAACTGCTAAACTTTTGAATATTTACTAAATTTTTAAACGTTGTTTAAAACCTTGTCTTTAGGTCTAAAGCTTGTGTCTCATTTGCTGCCATTACACAACAGGCCAATTCTAGAAGTAAGCTAGGCTATGCCTCTTACGACAGTGGTGTCTTTGCCTATGGACTCTCTTCTTCATGAAGGCTATTATAGGGCTTTTGTGAGTATTGTATTGTAGCTAACACTTTAGAAGGCGCTGCTGAGATTCTCTCTTCCATCTCTTGTATTCTGTTGCTGATGCTCACATCTAAGGTTCCAGATTTCTTTCCTAGGGTTTCTATCTCCAGCGTTGCCTCACTTTGGGTTTTCTTTATTGTGTCTACTTCCCTTTTTAGGTCTAGTATGGTTTTGTTCATTTCCATCACCTGGACCACATGATTCTGGAATAAATTTGAAGATAGTGAATCTAGATTTTGTAAGTGCAACACAGTTGTGTATAGTCATCATGTTTTTCATTTTAAAGCATCATGGTATTTAGTTGGTGAATTGTTGATAACTCCAGCATATACATATTTTTTGTAGGTAAGTCAGCTATTTTATACAATAGTAGTTAGTTTGGAAAAATATTTAATAAAACATAAATAATGAAGCCAAATGGTTATCTATAATGGACCTTCCCTTATAGAAAACCTCACAATAGCACATTATCACTCATCTGTTGAATGTGCTTCTGCTAAGAAGGAATTATAACTCACAGAAGCCTTTATTCTTGACTGGAAACAATGCCAGCCACTTCACCTACCTAAAACACAAACAAGTATATCTTTGTATTTCAAATTTTTTTATTTTATCAAATTTTCATGCCTGAATTTCAATATGGAAAAATTACATGCAATAAAACTTGAAGTAGACTCCTCAAGTAACCAAGTGGAGAGAGAGGTATTCTGTTAAAGTTCATATTAATGACAAATTTGCCATTGACTAAGGGAGATGCTAAAGTATTTCACAGCAAATCAAATTCTCTTCTGTGCTATTTCAAATGAAATACTTGAACAAGTAATTTGAAATCCTAAGTGGGATGTGAGTGTAATGTCACTATATTTGGCATAAATCACTGTTCAAGGATTGGTAACAAAAATTGCTTTGTTTTGATTTTTAACAAGTCTCAATTGTTTCGGTTTTTCTTTATTGTTTTTGCAAACAGTCTACACAGACTGTTAGACTGTCACAGTTACAGGAGGAGTCTGAAGGTGATCATTGCCATTTCTACCTTAAGCCATTGTGAATGAGACCAGAGACTTTAGTTTTAAAAAAACAAAGAGAAGATAACATGTCCTCAAGCACACTTAATGTTATTTTAATTTATAAAGGACATTTAAAGAGATATTTTATGTAACAGTAGCAGGAAAAAAAGGAAACTAAAATGTATTTATTAATCTCTCATTATGTCAGTAGAATAACAGATTCTCTTGGAATGCTGAGATAGCTTTAAACCAATAATGTTCCGAGTTTATGAAAAGTTCCAGATCTCTGACTTTTGGTGTCCCATCTTTGTCACATTCATCTTCAGGATGCAGCGTACTTTCACTTTTATGTTATCAAAACCCAGTGTTCTTCCGCTAGATATTTATAGCTCTGAAGAGAAAATTGCAGACCTTTGTGTTAGCCTCCTTCCTGATACTAGGATAAAACGCTCTTACCAAATCAGCTTAGAGAATGAAAGAGTTTATTTGACTTTTAATTCTAGATCACAGTCCATCATTGAGCACAGACAAGATGGGAACTCAAGGCAGGTATTTGGATGCAGATTTGCTTGATATTCCATAAAGCATCATCACTGACCAAAGAACTCATTTGACAGCCAAAGAAGTGGCAGGAAGCATGGAGGATGCTGGCTGCTGGCAGGAAGCATGAAGGATGCTGGTTGCTGGCAGGAAGGCAAGCTTTTCCTTAGCTACATTTTTTTATATAGTTCAAGACCACCTACTTAGGATATAGTGCCAGCCATAGTGTAGTTTAGTATATCAATTAAGAATCAAGAGAATCCTCCTCAGAAAGCCCACAGACCAATTTGATCTAGGTATTTCCTCAATCAAAATTCTCTTCCCAGAAAATTCTACATTGTGTCAAATTGACAGTTAAAGCTAATGAAGTCATTTGTATTCAACCACAACACTCCATTGTCCCAAGGATGTGCCCAGCAACTTAGATAGAAGATTGATACACATCGTTGTCCCAAAGATGTGTCATGCAGCTTACATAGAAGAGTCCAATGTGGGAGTGGAGTTGAAAAAGATAAGGAAGAAGAAGAGGAAGAGGAAATGGAGGAAGAATGTGGTAGTAAGTGTACCCATTTTGTACTGGGGAAAGAATTCACTTGGAAAACAGAAGTTTGAGTGCAGTCTCAGCTCAGACATTTTGTAAGATTAACTCCTTCTAAAGAAGACTAAGTGTGAAGGTGCCAGCACAGGGCATGGATGGATGGCTTCATCACTAGAGACAGAGGTCATCAGCCTTCCCTGTTGCCCTTTATGACTACAGTGAACATGACTGCAATACGAGAGCAGAGTTATCTAAGTTTGGACCATACATCCAAGAGACGCCATGGTAAAATGAGACAAAATAGACATAGATGAAGTGGAGATTTCTAGTGTGCCATGTGATGCAGACTCAAAAGATGTTTCTCTAAAGCAGAATCATGTCATGTTTGGCTAAGGCCAGACCCATGAGAGGACATATGATGTCGGGAGAGGGTATAAATAAGATCCGACAGACAGTGGCAGGGGCGCTTGCATAGCCAGCCTTGTATTGCTTTGTTAGTCTGCCAGCTTAGTCGACCTTCACTTTGTCGAGAGAGACATAGCTGAGAACTTCTCAAGGCATTGTGGCTGGTCCTGGTCATTCCAGGCTGACTAGTGCTGATTTGGTGGAGACCTGGTGGTTTCTACTGGATCATGCATCCACTGCTGATTCATGCTTGGTGACACTCTTGAACAAGACTATTGGTATCGTGACGCTACTGAACTGGACTGCTGATACCCTGACAAATGGAAATTAGAATCACCTCAAAGAACTGCTTCTAAAAAGGTCAACTTTCCCATTGTCCTATTACTCATTTTCTCCCATATCTTTGGACAGTAGGCTAGAAGGGGAATCAAAGCACTTGAGAATACTTATTAAAGTAGGTTTTAAACAATCTAAGCCTACACATAGACACTGGATAGTGTTTACTATTTAAATGACTACTGTATGAGGGTAGAGTTGCTTACTTCCATACTTGAAGATACTTAAGGAAAACAAGGAAGGGTCATTGCTAATTAACACATCTACTTGGAGAGATTAAAGGAGTTTTTTTGATGTGATGAAAATTCCTAATACAGGAAATGACATATACTAGTTCATTTCCAACATGCCTTTGGAACCTCTGCTTGGACCGCTGACTTCATGCTATGTAACAAAGCCATGGGCTTCTGTGAAGCAAAGCCACCAGAAACCAAATACCTGGGATATAGCAAAAAGATTGGTTCCATGTGTGATGAGGGGAGATAATTTATAAAAGCCACAATAGATATCTTCATCTTCATTGAAGGCTAACTATGAACTATGAATGCTTTAAACTGCATTTCATTTTATTTTAATTAAATGTTCTAATGATCGGTATTAATGAGACATATGGTGATGTTTCTATGCATACACATAACATTGCAATCAAATCTAGCTTCCCTCTATGAATCTCTCTCCAGGTTTACACTCCTTCCCTCCTTACATCCTTCAGTAATCACTAATTACCACAGAGCTCAGCTTTCTTCTTAAACTTCAAAAAATGACAGAATTCACTTGGTTACCACCTTTTTAGGTACAGCTCATTTTGCTTACCATGATCTCATTTTATCCATTTTGCTGCAAACGATGGACTTTCATTGTTCTGTATGACTAAGATTCCATTGTAGATATATGCATTTTCTTTATCCACTCATATATTTTTGTATGAGTTGGTTTTATTCTAAAGGTGACCCCAACATGCTCAATATATGATCTCAAAAAAATTACATGTTTATCATCACCACAGGTTGAGTATAGACATGAATACTACATAAGCACTTCATCTGCAAAGGGTTCCGTTTGATTCAGACAGACTTTTTCTTTCTTTCTTTTTATTTCTTGCTTTGTATTTTAGCATAATTTCTCAGTTAAAATCGTATCAAACTTAGTTTTTGTTTCCTCTTTCCCCACTCTTTTTGATATCTCAGTATATCTTCCAGTCATCACTTTGTATTTATATAACTTCCTCCGGTGCCTGGTAAAAAGACCCTGGTGTGTTATCACCTCAAATGTGTAACCTTGGAAACTTTTACTTTATTTCCATATTGTAGATGGGTAAGTGGGATGGATGGATGGATGGATGGTTACATTTTTTTTGCTTTATTGAGACAAGACCTCAGTTTGTCATCCAGGTCAGCCCTATTTCCCTTCACCTTTCAAGTGTCAGAATAACAAGCCTGTCTGAATGGTACCTTGCCTAATTTTTTTTAACTTATTTTTTACACTCCATATTCCATTCACCGTCCCCCTCATCCACCCTCCCATTGCTCCACATCCCACATCTCCTTCCCTCCCCACCCCATCTCCATGTGGATGCCCCTACCCCCACCCTACCTGACCTCTAAACTTCCTGGTGCTTCCAGTCTCTTGAGGGTTAGGTACATCATCTCTGAATGAACACAGACCTGGAAGTCCTCTACTGTATGTGTGTTGGGAGTCTCATATCAGCTGGTGTATGCTGTCTGTTTGGAGGTCCAGTGTTTTGAGAGATCTTAGGGGTCCAGACTAATTGAGACTGCTGGTCCTCCTACAGGATCGCCCTTCTCCTCAGCTTCTTTCAGCCTTTCCTAATTCAAGAACAGGCATCAGCAGCTTCTTCCCACTGGTTGTATCTGCCTCTAACTCTTTCAGCTGCTTGTTGGGTCTTTCAGAGGGCAGTCATGCTAGGTCCCTTTTTGTGAGTGCTCCATAGCCTCATTAATAGTGTCAGGCCTTGGTACCTCCCCTTGAGCTGAATCCCACTTTGGGCCTGTCAATAGACCTTCTTTTCTTCAGGCTCCTCTCCATTTCCATCCCTGTAATTATTTCAGACAGGAACAATTATGGGTCAGAGATGTATCCACTCATATGTTAATGACTCCATATATTATTTCTTGAGAATACTGTGGTAGTAAACATGGCTGTGCAAATGTTGCTTTTGTATGCTGATGTTTCATTTTCTACAGTGCTTTCTGTCTCCTGGTTTGAGGAGTTTCCATGATGCCCTCCACAGTACTGAACTAATTTATATTCTCAACTGTGCAAAAGAGTTCTGCTATGACCACATCCTCATCAGCCTTCCTAACTAGGGTCAGAGAAAGTCTCAGTGTGGTTTTGACTAGAATTTCTCTGATAGCTGATGATAATAAGCATTTTTCATATATTTGTTGGCAGTAGCATTATATATTGCATATAATAACAACTGCTAGGAAATTAGAAAGTTCATAGTTTAAAGTGGCATAACAAGTAATTCAGACAGACTAGAGAGTGTCTAGTCTATTGCTCCCCCTTCTATTGCTCAGTTCCTTTGTTCACCCTTCCTTCCTTCCTTCTCCTTCCCTCCCTTTCTTTCTTCCTTTCTTCTTCCTTCCCTGCTTATCATTCATTCCCATCAATGAGAACTAAAATACTGAAAATATAGACATTAAACTATGTCACTGAGATATTTTTGCCATTTGGAAAGTGAAACATTGTAACAAGAATATCACATATAGTTCTTTGTACAGTAGAATTTCCCAGGAGACTCATCTCCACAACTTGCAAACTGTAAGGGGTGAGGTTTCGAATTATTTATTAATAATATTGTTTATGCTATTAAATTTGAAAATATGTATTTGATATGGAACCTAGTAACACATTGATTATATTTGAATATTTTATAATTTGAATGAAGAGGGATAAATTGATTAATAATCATGCAAACATAAAAGCATTAGTGAGCACTGCACTTAATCAGAACTCAGAAACCCAGGAATGTTTTAGAAATATCTGCATGTTTCCAGCTCCCTGCTATCACAATTCTTGACCTTATATTTTTCCAGCCTTCACTTCTGAGTTGGCAAAATGATCTGGTCATTTACATGTTTTCAAGTAAAGGTTCAGGAGATAAAATTTGTTGGCAGATCAAAGAGTTCTAAATAAATACTGTAATTTTCAGAGAAAATATTATGGGTGTTTGTATCATATTCAGTAATGAAAATGGAAATTATTTACTCTGGGGACCCTCACCACATTATAGTTAAATTATTTGCATCTTGATAAATGATTTGCATGCTAATGAGTCCTTATTCCCAGAACAGCCTTACATAAGATTTCTCTATACTTTCACCCCTATGTATATATGATATTATGTGATACAAAGATATAAAAATATTAAAACTTCTACAGGGTAAATTACCTCCCTTTTTTCTTTTTGCAAATTGCTTTTCTGTTGGGTTATCAAATGTTTTATATTAAATTTGCTAGGTTGTTGAAGAGTACATTAACTCTCTTCAACTCTCTAAGATATTTCAAGCATTTATTTATTTATCTCTCATCCTGGTATTTTGCTTTAGACTTCTATGCCCATGCAACCATAAGGAAAACAGAGTAAAAAGTTTTCTGTAGATTGAAAATAAGGGCTTGCCCATTTGTGTAAATTTTAATCTGCTTGTTCTTTTCTTGAATAATATTCATCATTCTAATCTCCCCAGAGACAGGATTTCCAGTGTCTAGTCAGACTCAGCTCTTTCAGGGAGAACAACACACTTTTGATCCGAGATCTCTGGTGTGTGTGTGTGTGTGTGTGTGTGTGTGTGTGTGTGTGTGTGTGTGTTTGTGTGTGTTTATACATTAAAATAAGTTGATTCCCTCAAGGGATTTCTTACATGAGCTAAAATATAACTTGAAAACTTAGTGGGGAGCAAGTTGGTTCCCAAAGGAAAAGCCTGATTCTCCATATTTCCTTGTTGAAGAATGAATCAGCTAATTGGAAAACTAGAAGCGATGGGGATTTGAAAGTGAAACAGGTGAAAATATAACTGGTGATAATTAAAGGCTAATTATCTTCAACCCACAATTGGCCACTGGAGGTTCTTCTGAACCACATGAAGAGGGAACCTGGGAGAAGAGTAGGAGGAGAAAACATGCAGAAAAGCCTACTGTTCCTTAACTCACGGTCACTGCTCAGCTACAGGCTGTTATGGAAAGGATGGCTTCTGATGCCCAGTTCTTGCCTGACACTACCATCCATCTTTGCTTCCACATCTCTTTAATAATTTGTCCTTGTAACTTATCAACATGAGGATGTCTTCACTTTCAAATGTCTGTAGGAAACAGGATACAAGAATGGCATCCCAACCCAAGGAGCTGAAGGGGCCTGCAACCCTATAGGTGGAACAACAATATGAACTAACCAGTACCCCCAGAGCTCATATCTCTAGCTGCATAGGTAGCAGAAGATGGCCGACTAGGACTGGGAAGACATGCCCCTTGGTATTGCAAACTTTATATGCCCCAGTACAGGGGAATGCCAGGGCCAAGAAGCGGAAGTGGGTATTTAGGGGAGCAGGGCAGATGGAGGGTATAGGGAACTTTTGGGATAGCATTTGAAATGTATATAAAGAAAATATAAAAAAAAATAGCATCCCAAAGAAAACAGTTTCTAACACCCTGTGTTATTACATTAACTTTTCCAGGGAGCTCAGCTACAGCAACCTCTTTTGTGGATCTCCTCTTAATTGACAGTTCTTAGATCAAAAGAGTCAAGCAAAACCTAAGTTCTCCTTTACATCCCAGGAAGACACTTGGTCAGAAGAAATTCTAGGGAGCTCTACAGCTGTGCTGAGTGGATTCAGGGTCACTCTGAAACATAGTAACAGGAGCCTCACTCCAGGCTCTTGGGCACGCCAGAATACACTGTTGCTTATACTGCGCATTTGATGTGTTTGAGACATGGTACCTCTGCTACAATACCCTCCCATTGCTATATGCAGGAATCTCTCAAAGCCAGCAAGTTTCTTTGTAGCCTTATGTCAATCTGACTACAATCAGATGATCCAGATACAAACTCCAACCTGAGCCAGGAACATCAGAGCACTAAGGAATTTTCAAAATGAACCTGAGTGACAGGGGTGATTCCTCCCTCCCCCCTCTATCTCTTCCTCTCATATTAAAAAAAAGTATGCCATGAAATTCTGAAACTACCAACTCCTGAAATTTCTACTATATGGAGTAAGCCATCTATAGCACTAGAGGATCAGGCTGAAAAGCAAAAGTCACAAGAAATAAAGAAAGGGAACATGAGTGCCTTTCAGCCCCTGATATTTTTAGAAGCAAATGAATCAGTCTTCTTGGTGATCTGGTCACTCAGTTCCTGCTATCGTGTCAAAAACTTTCTTTAGACTAAAATAACTCCTGTGGGGATTTTGACATTCAGAACTAAAATATTTCCAAATAAAGGTTCATGGAACAGCATATAATTTAGGAGTCTTTGCCCAGTGGGATTGTTGTCATGGTATTGCTAACCTCCACCCTCAATAAAGAACAGTGCCTCTTCCCTCTGCTGAGTCCTGGCACTGAAGAAAAGGACAATATACCAAATAATTTTGAAGATAAAAAATCAATTATGCAATGAAAAAAATGTTCTGTATAATATAATGATCATGGGATCTGGAAGCAACTGATTCATTTCCCAGCATTGGAGCTCAGTAAGGCAGGACAGCTAGAAAGCTGAGAAACAGGAGAGGAAAAGGGAAAGTGACCTCTGGGGGAAAGTCGAAAATGGGGGGGCAAAGGTTTCATATTACCAAGAAACACTTCTTTAATGTTTCCTTCAGAAATAAGAAGTCCATACACTTTAAAATTATTTCCAGGCAAAACAGGGCATACAGAAGGGATGAGAACTGGCTGAGAGAGGACAGGAGAGGAGACAATGTCTGTAGTGACCATGGAGCACTTAGTGTGTACTGAATGGGTCAGGTGATCAAGGACCATGCATGTTCAGTTGTGGACTTTAAGGCTGGATGCTCTAGGAAACAATACCTGCAAGCAAAGACCAGAATGCTGATTTTATTCCTATAATTGAGAAGGTCCTAGGTTTTCTAAAATATAAGAAGGTTGTTGTATCCTTAACATCTCTCCTAACCATGTCAACTAAACATCGCCTAGACTTTCTGCTTAAGTATAATCTCTTAGTGAGGGTGAGAACCCTCCTCATCCATGGTGAAATAATGAGGGGCACCTCCCTGAGGAACCAAAATGGCAGTTAATGGTTTGTGTGAGAAGAAGTGTCATTTTCTTCAGGGAAGCAGCTGCCAGCAAGTTGTACTTCCTCCAATAAATAACTTCCCAACCATAATAGGGTAAAAAAAAAAAAAAAATGAATTAAACTCACACAATAAGACAAGTAGAAAGTGACTTTTTGAGAAAAGCTCCAAGGGGCAGTGGGAGATGAGAGTGTAAAATGGAGGCAGAAAAATAATTAAAAGTTATTATTATATAAATAAACATATGAACCTTTAATCAGCGATTCTCAATCTATATAAAGGTCGTGACCCTTTAGGGGTCAAATGACCCTTTCACAAAGGTTGGCTAAGACCATCAGAAAACACAGGTATTTACATTACAATTTATAAAAGTAGTGAAATTATAGTTATAAAGTAGCAAAGAAAAAAATTGTATGGTTGTCAGGGGGCAGGGGGTCACCAGAGCATGAGGAACTGTATTAAAGGGTGACAGCATTAGGTAGGTTGAGAAGCCCTGCCTTAGATAAAGCTTTAATAAAAGGAAGGACCAGGGAGAGGAGGTGAACTTTCGGTAAAATCTATAAATGACTATGTTTCATTTGACTGAGTTCTTTTGTTAAAAAAACGAATGGAAAGAGGGAATACAAACTCAAATGGGGAAAATTCAATTTTGTTTATTGATTTTTTGATGAAAATTTATATTCTATTATACATTCATGTTTAAAATGAGTTTCTCACTGTCTGTGGTTCATTTTTTTCTACTAATTCAGGATGAATATACAATAGAACAGAAGTTTTTTCTTTATATGCCTTGGTTTTGCATATCCAGATACTAGAGGCATGTTAGAAACACTGTGATTTGTTAACTTAATAGATATGACACTAGGATTTGAAAATAAATAAGGAACTCATTGAAAACTGATAAGTAAGAAAGCTAATTATTATTCTTGGCTGGTTCTTCACACTGGCGACTTATTTGAGTATGCTTTGCAATGGGAGGAGACCAGTAGCTTTGCAAATGTGTGTGATACATTAAAGACAAAGGGAGGCTCACTTTAATTAAAGGCACAACTCTGACCCTTCCTCACCGGAACAGTGTGGGGAGAGCCAGCTGTGTCATCCTTCCTTCTGTTCCACAGGATATGTACCTGTCACAGCATCATCTCAGGACAGGTCAGCCCCGTAGGAGGAGATTCCCAGCCAAGTGCTGACATGTAAGAACCTGAGAGAAACATTCGTGGCCAAGTCAGAAGTTCAGCTCTTCAAGTGCATGGTTTGTAAGTAGAGGTGCCTAGAAAAGAGAACATGAATCTTTGAAATAAACCATTTGGTGATTTAAAAAAAAATGTTCAGCCACAGAATTCCATTCAGACAAAATTCAGAGTTGAACTCATGAAATCAGAAACGTTTCTGTTGCAGTTGCTGGGAGAGAGTGCCCATACCCACTCAGTCAGGGGGATTCCCTACAGCTGTGTGGTATCTTAGGAACTTACCACAATTACTCAAAGTAAAAAATAAAATAATAATAATAATAAAAATAAAAAAAACCCAAAACTAATACTCACACTGAGTTTTCATCTTGATCAAATTAGATAATGCATAGCATCACGTCTACTATGCTAATCGTCTAGCAATCAAAATCCTCACACCACAGAGAAGCAAATTATGACACCAATAGATTAACATGCTTACCAACTGTGGCTTCTTTCCCACTGCTAAGGTAAAATACCCTGAAAAAAGCAACTTAACAGGGAAAAGATTTATTTTGCTTACAGTCTGGGGAGGATATAGTGCATCAAGGCAGAGAGGGCATGGCTGCAAGAATCTGAGGCCTGGTAGTCAGGAAGAAGGAAAGGAACAAATGAGACCTGGTTCAAAGCCCTCCAGACCTATCCTCAGGCACCTACTTCCTCCAGCAATGCTCTGCCTTTTTTTTTTTCCTGTATATTTTTTAAAATTTATGTTTCAAATGTTATCCCCTTTCCCAGTCCTCCTTCCAACCTCCTATCGTCCTCCCTCCCCCCTGCTTCTATGAGGGTGTGACTCCACCCACCCACCCATCTTACCGAAAGCAATCTACAGATCCAATGCAATTCCCATCAAAATTCCAACTCAATTCTTCACAGAGTTAGAAAAAGCAATTTGCAGCCGGGTGTGCTGGGACACGCCTTTAATCCCAGCACTTGGGGGGCAGAGGCAGGTGGATTTCTGAGTTCGAGGCCAGCCTGGTCTACAAAGTGAGTTCCAGGACAGCCAGGGCTACACAGAGAAACCCTGTCTCGAAAAACCAAAAAAAAAAAAAAAAAAAAAAAAAAAAAAAAAAAAAAAAAGCAATTTGCAAACTCATTTGGAATAACAAAATAAAACCCAAGAGAGTGAAAACTATTCTCAATAATAAAAGAACTTCTGGGGGAATCATTATCCCTGACCTCAAGTTGTATTACGGAGCAATAGTGGAAAAAAAAAAAACTGTATGGTATTTATACAGAGACAGGCAGGAAGATCAATGGAATAGAATTGAAGACCCAGAAATGAACACACACACATATGGTCACTTGATATTTGACAAAGGAGCTAAAACCATCCAGTGGAAAAAAATTGAAGGTCCAAACCATACCATGTAGATATTCTAGATTCATTTCTGTTGCCCTAATTAAATATCATGTCACACAGCATGTTAAGAGAGGAAAGGGTATACTCAGCTTACAAATCCAGTATAAAGCCCTTCATGGAAGAGAAGCCAGAAACTTAATATCTTAGCATATTAACCCATAGTACAAAGCAGAGAGGATACAAGCGCATACAGCCCATTTGCTTACTGTCAGGAACCTTTCATCTCTTTTATACTCTTCAGGATCACTTGCCTAGGAAATGCCTAGGCCCACAATGGGTGGGTCTTCCTACATCAACTGACAATCAAGACAATCCTTCATAGACATGCCTACAGCCAAACTGTTGTAAATAATTCCTCATTAAGACTCTCTTTTCAAATGATTCTAGGTAGTATCCAGTTGATAGCTAATATTAACGAAAACATAGGGAATTAATAGAATTACATTAGCAAGGCCTTGTAGCATGTCCTCACTGTTTGCAAGCATGGCAGTACATGAAGGGAATTGGGAAAGTAAACTTTGAAAAGCAACCTGAAAAGAGAAGGCTGTTAGCATCACGGTTCAGGAAGGTCTCCGGTATCCCAGACATCCAAATGTGTTGTTGGATACAGAATTCAGACCACACAAATAAGTTGAATGACATCAAGTCCTACAAGGAGGGAGATAATCAGATCTGTTGATAAACTGGCTCTCAAATATCCCTAAAACTCTCATTTCCCAAGTATGCTTTATACTCAACTACATATTAAAAATGATTTTGGCTAGGCACGGGAGCTTAGATGTGTAATCCTGGCATTCTGGAAGTGTCTTAGTCAGGGTTTCTATTCCTGCACAAACATCATGACCAAGAGGCAAGTTGGGGAGGAAAGGGTTTATTCGGCTTACACTTCCACACTGCTGTTCATCACCAAAGGAAGTCAGGACTGGAACTCAAGCAGGTCAGGGAGCAGGAGCTGATGCAGAGGCCATGGAGGGATGTTCTTTACTGGCTTGCCTCACCTGGCTTGCTCAGCCTGCTCTCTTATAGAACCCAAGACTACCAGCCCAGAGATGGTCCCACCCACAAGGGGCCTTTCCCCCTTGATCACTAATTGAGAAAATGCCTTACAGTTGGATCTCATGGAGGCATTTCCTCAACTGAAGCTCCTTTCTCTGTGATAACTCCAGCTGTGTCAAGTTGACACAAAACTAGCCAGTACAGGAAGGTAAGGCAAACAAGGTTGTGAGTTTTAGTACAGCCTGGGTTACAAAGAAAGATCTTAACAAACCTGTGCTACATAGTAATACTTTGTCCCTAACACAAAATACAAAAGCCAAAATGAAAAAGAGGAAGAAAACCCCAAGCTTTTACAATGTTTTTATAAGAAGAAAATTATTTTTTATGATTAAAAAAATAAATCTTTCAGGCATTGTTAGATGTACAAATATTTCACACTCATTTTTAAAGACAATCCTATTACTCCAGATGATCAAAAAGTCCTAGTTATTTCATAAATTTCTTTAAAAATTATTTTCTAATAGGGACTAATATTAAATGTATCTGATTTTTAGAGAAATTAAGGTTTTAGAGTTCTATCGGCTTTCACCCTTAGATTGGCCTATTTGATGTACATCCACATGTTACAAATTTGCTTAATTTTTTCATGAGCTTATGATTTGTGAATCAGTTGATATTAATTTAGCAATTATCTGCTTCCACGCATACATCATAATTGCATTCTAAGTAACAACTGTTGGAAGGAGAGAGAGAGGGAGAAAGGAATTCAGGCATCACTTGGTTGTGTTGGCTGACAAACATTGAGGAATTAATCTGTTTTCAGTGAATATTTTATTAAATTAATTTCCAAAAGTACTTACAAATTACACTTCTTATAAAAAAGCTTTTTGTGTGTGACATTGGAATGTAATGAAATGTACGCAAGGCCAGACAGAAGCACCTGCCAAGGTTTGAAAAATGAATTGCTGTTTTATTTTTTTCTCCCTTTTCTTTTAAATGCAAAGAAATCCAGAGGACTGAGAATTTGCATGTGAACCAACATGAGTGTTCATCCCACTAGAGTCACCTTCTAGAGCATATTCTAGACTCGGTTCACTTTCACTGTTATTTTCCGTTAACTTGAAGTTAGTTGTGTAGGATGTAATGGCATAAAATGTCAGTTTTTGATGAGTGAGAGGGCAGGATAGGAACTTTGCTCCTAAAATAATGAAACATTGAGTAAAATTTATGTCCTGGAATCCCTGTGTTTTTCCTGTGTGCACTCATGTAAGTTAAGTGCACATTTACATGAGTGCACACATGTATGTATATATATATATATATATATATATATATATATATATATATATATATATATATATACAAGATGCCTGATGCAGCATTCATAACATATGCCTCTTGCACTTAAAGTCTGTGTGTGGCTGTGATGTCAGTAGTAAATGGTGTAATGAAAGGAACAGAGTGACTGTTACTGAAATTAGGTCAGCCATGAAGGAATATTCAGAAACAAGCTTATTATTTATCTTGCACTAAAATTATTACAAAATTGAAGTCATGGCATGATTCAATTTTGTTTGGCACAGAACTATTGATCTTGGGTTTTGCACAAAGAAGTCCTTTTGGACTTAAGCTCCACACAGAAAAATCAATTTGTTTAAAACGCTTCCCTTTGTACCTAATAGCTCACTGGTGGAACAACTGAATTGTATACATGAGCAGGCCACCCTTCCTCACAATCAAATGAAGTTCCATGTAAACTAAAAGCCGGGAACCATGGAAAGAGGCTCAAGGCCACAGGCGCACCTCAAGATAACTCAGTACCAGTAATGGTCCAGTGGATCACTGACTGCTGCACCTGAGCTGGCCTAAGAACGCCTCAGTGTTGCTTACTGATGAACAGTAAGTAATATGATATGAAATCGGCCAATTATTTAACTTGCATGAACTTACATTCTATCTTTAATATAAGATTTCTTACTTACAAAATTTGAAAAATCTCTCCCAAGTGTAAAATGCTTCTGCCCAGTCAATGACTGCAGTCTGCTTTATACATTGACACTATAATAGGGTTTTTTATTTTTAATTTTTTGGTTGTTATGGATAGAACACAGGCCCTTATACAGGCTAAGCAAGTGCTTTATTAGTGAGCTAAGAATCAACCCTGAAACTATAAAATTTAAATGCTGGAAATCAATTGTTTGCTTTGTTTTTGTTTGTCTGTTTGTTTATGAGTTGCTATACTAGCATTTCTATGCAAAAGCTAGTATAAGAATTAGTTCATCATGCAAATATCCTTAAGACTGTTTTTAAATCGTATCAAGCAGCTTAGCAGCTTAGCAGGGAAAGAACATGTCCAGTGCTTTTCATTAGTTCAGAAAATAATCTACTCGTCAAAAAGTCTAATAAATGAGAAACTAGAAAAATACTTTCTAAAATTTAAGCTCTGAAACTTTTTCTGTATTTGTCAGTATCTATCATTAAACCTCTATTGCCTTTATCTGCATTAGTAATATTTTCTAGTGAGGTTTAAAGACAAATTTGATTAGGAAAGGTGTAAGATTGCTACTATAAACATTGTGTCTTGTTGCAACAAAAATATGTCTTTCATAGCTTTTGTTTCTTTGCCTGATGTAGATTTAGTTTTCTCTCAAATACCACTTAAATTGCATCACCAGTCTAAAGGTGTTAACAGATTCTCTACAAAGATATAAACACACTTGCTAATAGAACCAGGGAATGTTGCCTTTTGCCTATGATCTGTTCCCATTACATTTCCTTAAAGCTAATTTCAGAATCATTT
Organism: Mus musculus; assembly: GCF_000001635.26. Taxonomy (NCBI): domain Eukaryota; kingdom Metazoa; phylum Chordata; class Mammalia; order Rodentia; family Muridae; genus Mus; species Mus musculus. Next base: position 149,663,652 of record NC_000069.6, on the reverse strand, counting down.
TCCCATAAAGTTTTAATTGGGAGTGTCTCTTCACTGCAGATCTAATTATTTTCTACTATACCATGAACATGACACACTTCCGGCCTCATATACCCTAAAGGATTTCAATTAATTCTCGCTATTGTGAAACACGAGGACAGTAATTCCTGGACGTTGTACAATGAGTCTAATTTGTATATATCCAAAGAAATGCAATTAACATAATCATATTTTCCTGGGGGCCGAATGGAGGACACGAGTGTGCTGCTGAATGTGAATTCTTACATGACTGAGACTTGTTTTCCTCCTGAGCAGAATTTCGGCAAAAGCTGGAGCAAACGAAGGATTATTCCCTTCCCTTATGCATAAGGGAGAAGCCACTAATCTTTTAACTCTAGGAAATAAAGGATACATTTTAATAAGGCTTTTAAAATCTGAAATTAGCATAACATAAAAAAGAAATTAGACATATCTATCAGTAACTACATGCAATATGCAATTAATCAGAAGCATGTTTGCCCAAATATTCACAATTTTCTAAATCGATCAATAACGCAGTAAACAAATTAGCAGTCAAATAGATGAGTGTAGACCATAATTAGGAAAATCGGCTGCAATTGCACATTACACTGTCTGTACCTGGCGTAATGACTGGGAACACAGTGTCTTGAGTAAGATTGACCTGCTTGTTTGGTTTGGGAATTTGGGCAAAGTTTTAATGCTTACAGCATTAATGTCTACAATCGCTAAATTCAAACTGAAAAACAACAACAACAACAAACTTCACTGAGTCCTGTCTTTGTTCAGCTTCCTGTTGCTGTGATAAATCCTGCCGATGAAAGGAACTTAGAAATGCAAGTTTATTTCGCTGACCATTCCAGGTTACAGTCCACGCTTATGGAGAAGTTGAGGAACTTGAAGCACTCTGAACCTCACATCCACAGTCAAGAGTAGAGAGCAGTGGATTAATGCATGTGTGTGTCTGCTCAGCTCTCTTTCTTTGTTTTTAATATAATCCAGGATCCTCTGGCTAAGGAATGGCGCTACCTACTGTTGGCATATCTTCCCACCTCAATTGATAATAACCAATATAATCCACACAGATATTCATATAGGCCAATGTTAACTAGACATCCCTCACAGAGACTTCTTTCTCAGGTAACTCTACATTGTGTCAAGATGACCATTAAAACTAAACATCCCAGGTTTCCTGTAATGAGTGGTTAGAAAATGCATTGCCTGAGCGTAGAGTTCTGCAGTCACCAACAGTTCTTACTGCACATTTGCCTATCCTAGAAGTACATGAAGGGTGAGCCTTTGTACAGCAGGGTCAGCCCTGACTTCTGATTTCTCTAGAGCAGAATAAAACTTGAATGCTTTCCAAATGATGGCATAACTCTGCTTGAATGGTCCCAAAAGGCTTTTACAGGCCCACTTCATCTGCCCTGCAAACTGGTGTTGACTGGCATTTCAGCCAGATTCCTGGGCACATGTGGCTTAAAAGCTCAGCAATAAAATCCCAGCACAGTCCCCTTCTGGCTGTTTCTTGTCTCCCTGGTCACTGTGCCCCTCATGTCCCTGGGGTTTCACTTTGATTCCTAACATTCCTTTCCAGCAAGAAATTCTTCTCTCCTCTTAATCCAGATCTCCCTGTGCAGTTAAAGCTCCCTTGCTCTCTTCTTTCAAATTGGTGTGACTAAGACAATCAGCATGTTTGGCATAAGGAGTTTTTCTACCTGAACATTAGTAATAAAAATGTGACATTAAGCTGACATACACATTCAATGTTCTCTTCTAATTTTGACATTTCTAAAAATATCCCTGGAAAGCTATCCTGTTGATAATATATTTTTTAGAGCAAGACAAAAGGAAACAAACAGAAAAGAAAGCACCTCACCAGGTATAGCAAAACTTTTTTTAGTTTTCAGTTCTAATTTATGTGCAATTTGAATCATCTGCCACGCATGGAAGCATGCTTCTCCTGTTCTCACTCGTAAACTGTGGAGGACAGCTATTTGCTGCTGTTTTACTGTAGTTCTGTTCTCTCTGTAAATTCTTCCTCCCGTCTTAAAAGTTTTTGCAATCCTGGACTCTAAATGAGGCACACTCCTTCTTAAAGCCTCTCTATCTCTATAAAATAGTTCCAAAAGTTTTTCACGTAAGTCTGCAGGAGTTGCTCCGACTTCATAAAAACCAGAGCAAGGATACAGCACACCTGTTCCTTCTCGTCTTATGTAGCCAACCAACCGCTGCGTAGTTCAATCTTCTCTCTATTATAATGTCTCCACCCTTTGCTCTGAGTTGGTGCTAATAGCAACTTTGTCTTTATCACCACGCCATGGGCTGTTTCCAAGCTTATTAGCTTGTCTTATTTCATTCTCGTAGATTATTTCGCAACGTGTTGTGGTTTATCTTTAAAATATTCTCCATTCTAGCATAGAATAAAAGAGCATCAATTTAAAAAAATAAAAGTAAAATTGCCTCATATCTCTGATCTTCACATCTTTCAAAAATGTAAGCACCTGGTCTCCAGGCTACCTGCTCCTTCCATCACTTTCTTGGCATAGGTAGTACTGCCAGTATCTTCCTACCCTGTTGTTGGAGATTTCCTGGAATTATCTCTCTTTTCCAAAGACTTGCCCTGCTATTAATTCCATAAGTAAAATCACAAAGTTGCCCAACTTTGTCCTATCAGTTGAGAATTGCTCTGTTTTGTTTTGTTTTGTTTTGTTTTTTCCATTCTCACCAGGAATTGGAAATCCTCACACTACAACAGGTGACCATGGAGACAGTCAACCCTGCCATTCAACATGGAAGAAAGGACTGCTCACTGGCTTCTCAGGCTGAGGTACGTTAAGTAGAAGTGTCTCTCCGTGTCTTCAACTCTCCAGGAGGAGCTTCAAAGTTACAGTGTTTTCCACTGCGTTCACTCAGTCCGTGTAGATGTCAAACACTAATTTGCAGATTTTATTCAGTCTGAGTATTAGATTGTTTTCATCCTTTCAGCCTGAGCATCCCTAGTCTTAAATCAGGTGTTGATCTTCTAACTAAACACATAGTGAATATTAATCTCTGAATTTTCATGCAGCACACCAATGAATGCATTGACTTGCCATTTCATTTAGAATTAATATTGAGAACAACTCTTTTCTCTCATACAATGCGTCCTGACCAGAGCCCCTCCCCCAAGCTCTCCACCTCCCCCAACCTACATCCCCTACTCCTGTATCCACTCCTCCTCCATCTCTCTTCAGAAAACAATGGGCTTCCAACAGACAACAGCCAAACAAACGAAACAAAACAAAACACAGTAAGACTAGGCAAAAGCTCTCACACAAGGCGGGACCAGGAAACCCAATAAGAGGAAAAGAGTCCCAAGAGCACAAAAAGGAGCCAGAGACAACCCTGTTCCCACAGGTAGGATTCCCACAAAAACACAATGCTAACAGCTGCAACATCTACTCAGAGGACCTGGTGCAGACCCAGGGAGGCTGTGTGCTTGCCACATAGGTCTCTGTGAGCCTATTTAGTTGATTCAGTGGGCCATGATCTTCTGGTATCCTCCATCCCTCTGACTCTTATAATCTTTCTTCTGCCTCTTCTTCAGGATTTCCAGATCTCTGGTTGGAGGGACTGGAGGGACCTCGAGTTTAGACTCTCTCTGCGTAATGTCTGGCTGTGGGTCTCTGTATCTGCTTCAGTCTGCTCCTAGGGGAAGCCTTTATGGTGATGACTAGCCAGGCATTGACCTAAAAGTGCAACAGAATATCGTTAGGAATAATATTTTATGATTATGACGGTGACAATGACGATGATGGTGATTAATAATCAGTGGTGTTTGGTTCTGCCCTCAGCCTCTGGTCTATCCACTCTCTGATTCCTGGACATCCAGGCAGAGTGCGGCATGGGCTTCCTTTCTTGATGTCGGTCTCAAGTTAAAGTAGACACTGGTCATTTCCAAAAGTTCTGAGCCACCATTGGCCCATCATATCTTCCCAGTTTGCCTTGAGGTGGATTTTAGGTCCTAGGGTTTGTACCTGGGTTTGGTATGCACGTTTCTATTTCTGTAGCTTGCAGGATATCTTCCTTCACTGAAGAGACTTGAATACAGGGGCAAAGGCTCCATGCAGGCATCGATCTCTCCAAGTTAGATGAGCTGTTGTGGTTCTCAGCAATGGGACCTCACCAGCAGTTTGCAGAAAGCAATCCTCTGTCAACAACATAGGCCTGTGCTGTTTGGGCATCCCCAAAGGACACCTTGGTAAATAACTCAATGAAATGCAACCCAGTTTTGCCACTAGGATCCTTGTGTGGCTATCATGAAAATGTTCACCCTCAGAGTCCAGGAAGTTGCCACTACCCCAGGTTTCCACACCACTCCAAACCAGCTTCCAATTCCAATAATTTCTCCGTGTACTCCACGGATCTGATCCTTCCCTCACCTGATCTCTCCCACTCCACTCCCATCCCCACTCTTCCCCTGTCCATCCCCAAATCTGGTCTATTTTTCCTTTCTCAGGGAGATCCATGCATCTCCCTTAGAACCACCCTCTTTATGTAACCTCTCAGTGTCTATGGCTTGTAGTTTGGTATCATTTACCTAATGTCTAATATCCATGTGTAAATTAATACATACTATATTTGTCATTCGGGGTCTGGGTTACCTCATTCAAGATAATTTTTTTCTAGTTCTATCTATTTGCCTGAAAATTTCATAATGTCATTTGTTTTTAACAACTGAGCTATACTCTGTTGTGTAAATATATTTCGTTTATCCATTCTTCTGTAGAGGGACATCTAGATTGTTTCCAGTGTCTGGCTATTAAGAATAAGGCCATAATGAATGTATTTGAGCAAGTGCCCATGTGGAAAAACTGGGCTGTTCTTTTGGGTATATGACCAAGATTAGCATAACTGAGTCTTGACGTAGATTGATTACCATTTTTTTCTGAGAAGCTGCCATATTGATTTCCATAGTGTCTGTACAAGTCTGCACTCTCACCAGTCACTGAGTTTTCTCCTTGCTCTGCACTCTTCCTGCATGAGCTGTCACTCCTGTCATTAATCTTAGCCATTCTGACAGGTGTACGATGAAATCTCAAAGTAGTTTTGATTGGCATTTCCCTGATGGTTAAACAGATTGACCAGTTAAGTGTTTCTTGGTTGAGAATTCTCTATTTAGATGTGTGACCCAGCTTTTAATTGGATGATATTTTTTAAAATATTTCATTTATTGAGAACTTTATGTAATTTGGAGATGATAAAAACCTTTTCCCATTCTGTAGGCTGCCGTTTTGCCTAATTGACAGCGTCCTTTTCCTCACAGAAGCCTTTCAGTTTCATAAGGTCCCATTTATTGTTGGTTTTAGTGCCTGGGCTACCAGTACTCTGTTCAGATGTGTCCAAGGTTACATCAGTTTCAGTGTATCAGGTTTTATGTTGAGTTTTTTGACCCACTTAGACTTGAGTTTTGTGCAGAGTGATAGATATGGATCTATTTCCACACCCAGATTAGCCAAGTTCATTTTTAAAAGATGTTTTCTCTTTTTCAGTGTGTATTTCTGGTTTCTTTGTCAAAAATCAGGTGTCCATAAGAATATGGATTTATAGATTTATGACTTCAATTCAATTCCATTGATCAGCACACCTGCTTTTATGCCAATACCATGTGGTTTTCATTACTATAGATCTTCAGTATGAACTGAAACCACAGGTGGTGATACCCTCTGGGCATTCTTTTCTTTCTTAGAATTGTTTTAGCTATGCTTGGCTTTTTGTTTTTCTATATGAAACTGAGTGTTGTTCTTTCAGGGTCTGTAAAGAATTCTGTTGAAATTTTGATGGGGATTGTTTTGAATCTATAGATTGCTCTTGGTATGACAGCCATTTTAATATGTTAATTTTACCAATCCATGAGCATGGGACATCTTTTGATCTTCTGATATCCTCTTCAGTTTCTTTTTTTAAAGATATGAAGTTTTTATGATACAAGACTTTACTTGCTTTTTAAGGTTACCCCCAAGAGTTTTGTATCATTTATGGATATTGTAAAGAATGTTGACTTCCTGCTTTTTTCTTAATCCATTCTTCATTTGTATAAAAGACAGCTACTAATTTTTTTTAAAGTTAATCTTATATTAAGATTTGCTACTTTGCTAAAGGTGTTCACTGGCTGTAGAAGTTCCCTGATAGGATATTTGAGTTTGCTTATGTATACTATCATATCAGCTGCAAATAATGATACTTTGGCTTCCTTCCCATCTGTATTCCCTTGGTGTTCTTTAGTTATTTGACTGCTCTGGCTAAGAGTTCAAGTATTATCTTGAATAGATATGGAGGAAGTAGGCAGTCTTGTCCTGCTTCTGATTTTAGTGGAATTGCTTTTAAGTTTCTCTCCATTTAATTTGATGTTGGCTACTGCTTTGCTGTATATATTGCATTTATTGCATCTAGGTATCCCTTGTATCTTTGATCTCTCCAATACGCTTAACATAAAGGGGTTTTGGATTCTGTCCCAGGCCTTTTTGGCATCTAATGAGGTGACCATGTCAGTTTTTTCCCTTTGTTGATATGGTGGATTACAGTGATTGGGTTTTGTATGTTGAACAATCCATCCATCCATCCCTGGGATGAAATCTACTTCATCATGGAAAATCTTTTTATGGGCTTTTTATTTTATTTTATTTTATTTTATTTTAATGTGCTTTCGAGTTCCGTTTGCAAGTGTTTTATTGAGTATTTTTGCATCTATGTTTGTAAAGGAAATGGGTCTGTTATTTTCTTTCTTTGTTTAATCCTTCTGAGATTTGGGTGCCAGGGTAATTGTGGCCTCATCAAATGAATGGGGCAATGTTCCTTCTATTTCTAGTTTGTAAAATAATTTGAGATTTATGTGTGTTAACTCATCTTTGAAAATCTGTTAGAATTCTGTGCTAAAACCATCTGACCCTAGGCTTCTTGTTTTTGGTTGGGAGACTTCTAAAGACTGTTTCTATTTTACTAGGGGGTATAGGTCTATTTAAATGGTTTCTTATCTTGATTTCACTTTAGAAAATAGTACCTATAGGGAATATTTTATTTTAAATTTAATAGCGTACAGGTTTTTTGAAGTATGTCTTTATCATTTTCTGGATTTTCTTAGTGCCTATTGTTAAATCCCCTTTTCACTTCTGATTTTGTTTATTTGCATGTTCTCTGCCTTTTAGTTAGTTTGAATAAGGGCTATTCTATCATGTTGATCTTCTCAAAGAACCAAATCTTTGGTTCATTGGTTCTTTGCACTATTCTCTTTGTGTCTAGCGTATTGATTTTAGCCCTCAGTTTGATTTTTTCTCATCAGCTACTCCTCTTGGTTGTATTTGCTTCTTTTTGTTCTAGAGCTTTCAGGTGTGCTCTTAAGTAGCTACTATGAGATCACACCACTGGTTTGTAGAGAGTATGTGGTACTCAGTGCTCTGAGCTTGCCTCTTTGTATCTCTCTCACTGTTTCCCATAGTTTGGTTATTCAGTGTATTCATTTTCATTGAATTTTAGAAAGTCTTTCATTTATTTCTTTCTGTCTTGTCCCATTTTTCATTCAGTTAGAGAGCTGTTCAATTTCCATTTATTTACAAGCTTTCTGTAGTATCTGTTGTTGATATCCAGCTTAAATCTGTGATAGTCTAATGCAGTGAGTTATTTCAATTTTCTTGTATCTATTCAGAGTTGCTTTATGTCCAAGTATATGGTCAATTATGGAGACAATTCTATGAGCTTCTAAGAAAAAGGAATATGCATTTCTGTTTTGGTGAATTGTTCTGTAAAAATGTATTAGGTCTATATTGGTTTATAACATTTGTTAGCTACAGTATTTCTCTGTTTAATTGTCTGTATGACCTGTCTTCTAGTGAGCACGATTTCTATTACTATCAGTGTGTGAGAAGCAGTATGTTATTTAAACTAGAATAATGTATTTTACAAAACTGGGTGCAGTTGTTTTGGGGGCACAGATGTTAAGTATTGAAATGTCATCTTGTTGGAAAATTTTTTAATGAGTGTGTAGTGTCTTTCTCCATGTCTTTTTATGAGCTTTGGTTTGAAGTTTATTTTGGTGGATATTAAAATCATTACACCAGCTTGCATCTTAGGTCCATTTTCTTATATTTTTTCCAAATTTTTACCCTGAGGCAATGGCTATCCATGTTGTTAAAGTGTATTTCTTGTATTCAGCAGAAAGATATGTCTTAGCACCCACTCTGCTATCCTGAATCTTTTTTATTAGGGATTTAAAGCCATTAAGAGATATTAATGACCAGTGATTGTTAATTCCTGTTGTTGTTTTCTATTTTATGGTGGTGATGGTGATGGTGGTGTGTGTGTGTGTTCATTTGGTTGTGATTGTGTCAGATTATTTATTGTTGTGTTTTTTATGGGTGTAGTTGACCAATATGGGTGGACTTTTCCTTCTGGCATCTTGTTCAGAGGTGGAATTGTTGATATACTCTTTAAACTTGAATTTATTATGGAATAACATATTTTCTCCATTTAAAGTGATTGAAAGTTGTCCTGGTTACAGTAATCTAGGCTGGCATCTGTGGTCTTTGAGAGTCTGTAGCACTTCTGTCCAGGACTTTCTGGCTTTTAAAGGTTCCATTGGGAAGTCAGGTGCAATTCTAATAAGTCTCCCTTTATATGTTCCTTGGCCTTTTTCCCTTGTATCATTAAATATTCTTTCTTTATTCTGTATATTTTGTGTACAGAATATTATGTGGCAAGGGGACTTTCTTCTCTGGTCCAACCTATTTACTGTTCTGTAAGCATCTTGAACTTTATAGGCATCTCCTTTAGGTTAGGAAATTTTTCCTCTATAATTTTGTTGAAAATATTTTCTGGGCCACCCCTACCATCTTCCTTCTGAGCCCAGCAGAGGCCACTAAGGGCTCCAGAGTGCTCTCCACACCTCAGGACCTCAGGATCATGGGTGAGAGGAACACAACATCAGATCCAAAGAATTGTGGAGGGTCTTGTGCCAGCAGGAATAGGGACAACCGAACCCTGCCTGACCATTGGATGGGATCCATTCAGTGGGGGCCAGCCCTGCCATCTTCTGGAGAACCCGGTCAAGGGCGTTCTAGGGCACCAGAGGACTCTCCACACTACAGGACCCCTAACACACCCAGGATCTCCTGATCACCTGAGAGCATGTGGGCAATAGAAGCAACAGAGGTTCTTGGTCAGGGTCCCATCAGGCCTTTCATCCTCAGCCAGGAGGCAGAGCTGAGACTCAGACTCCTGTGCACATTCCTTGCCAGAGGAGAGTTGGCCTACAGGGAGAGTTCTGACCCCAGAACTCGGGAGGTATATCAGAGCTCCAGACTGCTGGACACCTGCCCTGAAAGAGGAGAGCTTACCTGCAGAGAGTGCTCTGACCACTGGAACTCAGGTGAGAGTTGGACTCCCAGAAGTGCTGACAGAGGCTAAAACAATCAGAGGAGGATCAAGCTACAACTAGAGACAGCTTGAACATTAACACCAGAGATTTCCGGATGGCAAGAGGCAAACATAAGAATCTTACTAACAGCAAGGAAGAACAATGGGTATCATCAGAACCCACTATGCCCACCACAATGAGTCCTGAATACCCCAACACACCTGAAAAGCAAGACACGGATTTTAAATCATATCTCATGATGGTGGTAGAAGATTTTAAGATGGGCATTAATAACTCACTTAAAGAAATACAGGAGAACACTTCTAAACAGGCAGAAGCCCTTAAAGAGGAAGCACAAAAATCCCTCAAGGAATTACAGGAGAATACTGCTAAACAAGTAGAAGCCCTTTAAGAGGAAACACAAAAATCCCTTAAAGAATTACAGGAAAACACAACCAAACAGGCGATGGAATTGAACAAAACTATCCAAGATCTAAAAATGGAAGTAGAAACAATGAAGAAAACCCAAAGGGAGACAACTCTGGAGACAGAAACCCTAGGAAAGAAATCAAGAATCATAGATGTGAGCATCAGCAAAAGAATACAGGAGATGGAAGAGAGAATCTCAAGTGCAGAAGATTCCATTGGGAACATGGACACAACAACAAAGAAAATGCAAAATGTGAAAAGATCTTAACTCAAAACATCCAGGAAATCCAGGACACAATGAGAAGACCAAACCTACGGATAATAGGAGTAGATGAGAATGAAGATTTTCAACTTAAAGGGCCAGCAAATATCTTCAACAAAAATGAGAGATGAAAATTTCCCATACCTAAAGAAAGAGATACGCATGAACATACAAGAAGCGTAGAGAACTCCAAATAGACTGGACCAGAAAAGAAATTCCTACCGACACATAAGAATCAGAACAACAAATGCACTAAATAAAGATAGAATATTAAAAGCAGTAAGGGAAAAGGGTCAAGTAACATATAAAAGCAGGGCTATTAGAATTACTCCAGACTACTCACCAGAGACTATGAAAGCCAAAAGATCCTGGACAGATGTGATACAGATGCTAAGAGAACACAAATGCCAGCCCAGGCTACTATACCCAGCAAAACTCTCAATTAACATAGGTGGAGAAACCAAAATATCCCATGACAAAACTAAATTCACACAATATTTTTCCACGAATCCAACCCTTTGAAGGATAATAAAGGGGAAACACCAACACAAAGATGGAAATTATACCCTAGAAAAGGCAAGAAAGTAATCCTTTAACAAACCTAAAAGAAGACAGCCACAAGAACAGAATCCCAACTTAATAACAAAAATGACAGGAAGCAACAATTACTTTTCTTTGATTACTCTTAACATCAATGGACTCAATTCCCGAAATAAAAAGACATAGACTAAGACACTGGCTATACAAACAGGACCCAACATTTTGCTGCTTACAGGAAACCCACCTCAGGGATAAAGACAGACACTACCTCAGAGTGAAAGACTGGAAAACAATTTTCCAAGCAAATGGTCCAAAGAAACAAGCTGGAGTAGCCATTCTAATATCGAATAAAATTGACTTCCAACCCAAAGTTATCAAAAAAGACAAGAAGAGGCACTTCATAGTCGTCAATGGTAAAATCTACCAAGCTGAACTCTCAATTCTGAATATTTATGCTCCAAATGCAAGGGCAGCCACATTCATTGAAGAAACTTTAGTAAAGCTCAAAGCACACATTGCATCTCACACAATAATAGTGGGAGACTTCAACACCCCACTCTCACCAATGGACAGATCCTGGAAACAGAAACTAAACAGAGATACATGGACAATAACAGAAGTTAAGAAACAAATGGATTTAACAGATATCTACAAAACATTTTATTCTAAAACAAAAGGATATACATTCTTCTCAGCACCTTTTGGTACCTCCTCCAAAATTGACCATATAATGGGTCACAAAACAGGCCTCAACATATACAAAAATATTGAAATTAACCCATGCATCCTATCAGATCACCAGGGACTAAGGCTGACCTTCAATAACAGCATAAATAATAGAAAGCCAACATTCATGTGGAAACTGAACAACACTCTACTCAATGATACCTTGGTCAAGGAAAAAATAAAAAAAAAGTTAAAGACATTTTAGAGTTTAATGAAAATGAAGCCACAACATACCCAAACTTATGGGACACAATGAAAGCAGTCCTAAGAGGAAAACTCATAGCCCTGAGTGCCTCCAAAAAGAAACTAGAGAGAGCATACACTAGCAGTCTAACAGCATACCTAGAAGCTCTAGAATGAAAGGAAGCAAATTCACCCAAGAGGAGTATATGGCAGGAAATAATCAAACTTAGAGCTGAAATCAACCAAGTGGAAACAAAAAGAAATATTCAAAGAATCAACCAAACCAGGAGCTGGTTCTTTTAGAAAATCAACAGGATGAATAAACCCTTAGCCAGACTAACTTGAGGGCACAGGGACAGTATCCTAATTAACAAAATAAGAAATGAAAAAGTAGACATAACAACAGATCCTGAGGAAATCCAAAACATCATCAAATCCTACTACAAAAGGCTTTACTCAACAAAACTGGAAAACCTGGATGAAATGGACAACTTCCTAGACAAATACCAGGTTCCAAAGTTAAATCAGGATCAGATTAACGATCTTGATGCTCCCATTTCCCCTAAAAAAATAGAAGCAGTCATTAATAGTCTCCCAACCATAAAAAGCCCAGGACCAGACGGGTTTAGTGAACAGTTCTATCAGACCTTCAAAGAAGACCTAATTCCAACTCTCCTCAAACTATTCCACAAAAGAGAAACATAAGGTACTCTACCCAATTCATTCTATGAAGCCACAATTACTCTGATACCTAAACCACACAAAGATCCAACAAAGAAAGAGAACTTCAGACCAATTCACCTTATGAATATCGATGCAAAAATACTCAATAAAATTCTTGCCAACTGAATCCAAGAACACATCAAAATGATCATCCAACATGATCAAGTAGGCTTCATCTCAGGGATGCAGGATTTCTGTTTAATATACAGAAATCCGTCAATGTAATCCTCTATATAAACAAACTCAACGACAAAAATCACATGATCATCTCCTTAAATGCTGAGAAAGCATTTGACAAAACCCAACAATCCTTCATGATAAAAGACATGGAAAGATCAGGAATTCAAGGCCCATACCTAAACATAATAAAAGCAATCTACAGCAAACCAGTAGCCAACATCAAAGTTAATAAAGAGAAGCTGGAAGCAATCCCACTAAAATCAGGGACTAGACAAGGCTGCCCACTTCCTCACTACCTATTCAATATAGTACTTGAAGTCCTAGCCAGAGCAATTAGACAACAAAAGAAGATCAAGGGGATATAAATAGGAAAGGAAGAAGTTAAAATATCACTGTTTGCAGATGATATGATAGTATAATTGTGACCCTAAAAATTCCACCAGAGAACTCCTAAACCTGATAAACAGCTTCAGCGCAGTAGCTGGATATAAAATTAACTCAAAGAAATCAGTGGCCTTTCTCTACACAAAGGATAAACAGGATAAGAAAGAAATTAGGGAAACAACACCCTTCACAATAGTTACAAATAATATAAAATACCTTGGTATGACTCTAACTAATTAAGTGAAAGATCTGTATGACAAGAACTTCAAGTCTCTGAAGAAAGAAATTAAAGAATATCTCAGAAGATGGAAAGATCTCCCATGCTCATCAATTGGCAGGATTAATATAGTAGAAATGGCTATCCTGCCGATAGCAACCTAGAGATTCAACGCAATCCCCATCAAAATTTCAACCCAATTCTTAACTGAGTTAGAAAGGGCAATTTGCAAATTCATCTGGAATAACAAAAAACCTAGGATAGCAAAAACTCTTCTCAAGGATAAAAGAACCTCTGGTGGAATCACCATCCCTGACCTAAAGCTGTACTACAGAGCAATTGTGATAAAAACTGCATGGTACTGGTATAGCGACAGACAAGTAGACCAATGGAATAGAATTGAAGACCCAGAAATGAACCCACACACTTATGGTCACTTGATCTTTGACAAGGGGGCTAAAACCATCCAATGGGAAAAAAGACAGCATTTTCAATAAATGGTGCTGGCACAAGTGGCAATTATCATGTAGAAGAATGCGAATTGATCCATTTTTATCTCCTTGTACAAAGCTCAAGTCTAAGTGGATCAAAGAACTCCATATAAAACCAGAGACACTGAAATTTATAGTGGAGAAAATGGGGAACGCCCTCAAAGATATGGACACAGGGGAAAATTCCTAAACAGAACAGCAATGGCCTGTGCTGTAAGATCAAGAATCGACAAATGGGACCTCATAAAATTGCAAAGCTTCTGTAGGGCAAAAGATACTATCATTAAGACAAAAAGGCCACCAAAAGATTGGGAAAGAATTTTTACCAATCCTAAATCTGATAGGAGACTAATATCCAATATATACAAAGAGCTCAAGAAGCTGAACTCCAGAAATTCAAATAACCCCATTAAAAAATGGGGCTTAGAGATAAATAAAGAATTCTCAACTGAGGAATACTGAAGGGCTGAGAAGCACTTGAAAAAATGTTCAACATCCTTAATCATCAGGGAAATGCAAATCAAAACAACCCTGAGATTGTACCTCACACCAGTCAGAACGGGTAGGATCAAAAATTCAGGTGACAGCAGATGCTGATGAGGATGTGGAGAAAGAAGAACACTCCTCCATTGCTGGTGGTATTGCAAGCTGGTACAACCACTCTGGAAATCATTCTGGCGGTTCCTCAGAAAACTGGCCATAGTACTACTGGTAGATCCAGCAATACCTCTCCTGGGCATATACCCAGAAGATGTTCCAACTGGAAATAAGGACACAGCTCCACTATGTTCATAGCAGCCCTATTTATAATACCTAGAAGCTCGAAAGAACCCAGATGTCCCTCAACAGAGGAATGGATACAGAAAATGTGGTACATTTACACAATGGAGTACTACTCAACTGTTAAAAACAATGAATTTATGAAATTCTGGGCATTTGAATGTATCTGGAGGATATCATCCTGAGTGAAGTAACCCAATCACAAAAGAAGTCACTTGATATGCACTCACTGACAAGTGGATATTAGCCCAGAAATCTAGAATACCCAAGATAAAACTTCCAAAACACAAGAAAATCAAGAAGGAAGATCAATGTGTTGATACTTCGTTCCTCCCTAGAATAGGGAATAAAATATCCATGGAAGGAGTTGTAGAGAAAACGTTTGGAGCTAAGATGAAAGGATGGACCATCCAGAGACTTTTCCACCCGGGGGTCCATCTCATAATCAGCCACTAAATGCAGACACTATTGCATATGCCAGAAAGATTTTGTCTAAGGGACCCTGATATGGCTGTCTCCTGTGAGGCTTTGCCTGTTCCTGGCAAATACAGAAGTGAATGCTCACAGTCATCTATAGGATGGAACACAGGGCCCCCAATATAGGAGCTAGAGAAAGTACCCAAGAACTGAAGGGGTCTGTAACCTTATAGGTAGAACAACAATATGAACTAGTCAGTACCCCCAGAGCTCCTGTCTCTAGCTGCATATGTAGCAGAAGATGGCCTAGTCGGCCATCATTGGGAAGAGAGGCCCCTTGGTCTAGCAAACTTTATATTTCGCAGTACAGTGGAACGCCAGGACCAAGAAGTGGGAGTGAGTGGGTAGGGGAACAGGGCAGGGTGAGGGTATAGGGGACTTTTGGGATAGCATTTGAAATGTAAATGAAGAAAATATCTAGTAACAAAAATATGGGAAAAAAGAAAGAATGAAAAAAAAAGAAAATATCTTCTGGGCCTTTTGGTCTGTGACTTAAAATATATTTTTACATAAATATATATATATAAATAATTTAGTATACTTATAAATTTATTATATTTATAAATTGAAAGAATATATATCTTGCCAAAGAACTAAGATTCAACATATTGACTTTCAAAAACCTAATTTGCTCTTCTTGGAGTTCCCTGATAATTCCTGTGAGCTTGGGTCTCACAGGCAGAGCGAGAGTGGACGGGAGCAGGACTGATACAGATAAGCCATGTGTTGCCTCAATGCTTCTTTCCCTATGGGAAAAAAGTAAAGAAAAATAATGTTGCCTTAGCGTTTTATTTCCTGATTCAGTGATATAAGATCCTAAATGTCAGGTTTCTGTTTGTTAAGGGGGAAATTTAAGCACATGTGGCTCAACCTGGGACCTTCTGACATCCACTCCTGGAATTCTAGCCTCCCTCTTTCTGACATTCATGTGTGTTTTGATCTCAGTTCCACAGTGAAATATATTCTGTTCTCATCTGTGCACTCCTCATTGTTCCTTGGTTGGTGTAGGCTAATACACTGATATATAATGACATTTTTATACTGTCTAAGTTCTTGTATGGTTCAATATAGCTTTCTGACACATACACATTTGCAAGCAGCTTGACATGTTAGAAATCATTGGTCCACAGTTTCTTTCCTAGAGTGTCCTGGAGTTTTTACTGTTATTTCTACACCATCAAGTTCCCTTTATAGACAGATGAGCCAACTGGACTTTTTACACTAGAAAGTGATTTGGGGAATATTTGTACCTCATATATCTGACCACAGATTAATGTCTCTGTGATATAAAGAATTCCTATAACTCAACAACAAAATAAAAGCCCTGATTAAAAGTGGGCAAGGAAATCAGTGAAATGACAGTTAAACTTTGCTGTCAACCTGCTGGATGTGGAATCACCCTGCTGAATGAAGAGGTCTCTGTGTAAGAATAAGTGTGAGGGATGCTCCCCAGGGAAGTCTGAGGAAAAAGGATCTACAAGGAAGGTGGGTGGTAGCATCTTATGAGCTAGGGATCACAAGGGAATCAAATTGCTACTGGCACTTTGTACCCTGGCTATCTGCTCTGAGCTGTCCTGTCTCACACTTTCATATGATAAAGAGGCATGACTCTCTGAAACTGAATCAAATGAAATCCTTCCTCTCTCTAGCTGTACAGGCACATTCGAAGTTATCAGAAAAAGAAACATCAAAGTCATAGTGAGGTGAATTTCCAAACATTAGATTAGTGGCCATAAACAAAGAATATTCAAAATCACAACATGTATTGACAAGGATAAACAAAAGTAGAAATTGTGTTGATAGTAAAATAATTAAATTTTGTAGAAAACAATAATTCAAAAATCTTGTTGAATTACGATATAATACACATATCCTTCTGAATATGTAACCAGGACTTTTTAAATGCTCAATAGATGCTATTTATGTGTGTCCCTAGCATACCAAAGAGGTAATCAATTTTAGTATCTGTCAAGGACATAAAGAAACAGACTACACATACAGTGGGATATTTGCCTTTAAAAGGAGGAAAAATATTGACTTATACTACAACATGGATGAATCTTGAGGACATGATACTGAATGAATTAACCAGTCAAAACAACATAAATGTTACATGATCCCATTTATATGAGCTCCCTAAAGTAGCTAGAAGCACAGAGCAGACCCAGAAATCTTAGTTGCTAACATCTTAGGCACCAGCATCTCTGATCTGAACCTTTTATGGCGTACTTGTCAATTCCATCCGAATATATCAAAGACAAAACTCCCAAATCAAAACAAAACCAGAGAGAGAATTCTTGCAGTTACTCCTTCATTGAATGACTCCATCATCCCCACATTAAATCAGCCAAAAATTCATCAAGAGTTCTTCATAGCTCATTCACCTTATAAAATACATTGCCAAGATGTTTTTATTTCACCTGAATGCTTCTCAAGTCTATTTTCTCTTTATAACCATGGTAACTACATAGCCATAGCAACTACTCTAGTACAAATTCGTCACCTCTAGCCTTAGCTACAATAGCCCCCTAACTGCTTCACTCCTTATGCACCCATCTTTGTTGCTATGAACCTAATTTCTATAGCATGATGAATTTTTTTTCTGTATAAGTGTGATTGTGTCACTCCCATATTTAAACCTTTTCAGTGCTGTTTCCTTGACCTTGAAGTAAATTCTGAAACACTCTGAGGCACAACTTATCCATCTCGTGATCTTATCTAAGTTCCTCTTGGAAGGGGATCCCTTCATTCTCTGCATTCAGGTAATGCTAGTTTGTTCTGGTGTGGTATATCTTGCTCCTGAGGTTGGAAGGGCGTTCTGAGATGTTCTCTGTACTGCATGCCTTCCTCTGCTCCTTCAGCTCACTTGGTGCCCATTTTCATACTCAGAATCAATCATTATTTTGTGACATAAAATTTGTCAACCTTACTAACCTGGTCAGACTCAACTGTACTAGTTGATTGATCCACAGAACTCAACTACAAAGATTACAGTTGTAATTTTATGATTAAAAACAGAACAAAACAAAACAAAAAAACACGAACTGATGCCTGCTCCAACCACCTGAATTAATTGTATTTCTGAGGAAAGGCCATTGTTTAACGTGGTGGCTGGTATATAAAAAACATAACATAAGTTGGCCTCTTTAAAACCTCAAATGTCCTGGAGAGATGGCTCAGGAGACAAATTGCTTGCCACACATGAAAGAGAACTTGAATTCGGATTCTCAGAACCCACATTATAAATCCAGGCATGGAGCACACAGGTCCAAAGAGCCCCCAAAACTAACCTGGTCAAGTGAGAAATCCTGTCAATCCAACCAAGCAAACAACAAAACAAAACAAAACAAAACAAAACAAAACAAAACAAAACAAAACAAAAACAACAAAAACAGAAGTAAAGAGTGATGGAGAAGAGACACCTCATGAGCTCTTTGGCCTTCCACATGTGCACATGTGTCCACAGGCAGATTTGAATATGTTATACACTCAGACCCTCCCCCCAACAAAGAGTAAACATTTATCTCTTATCATTCTGAAAGCTGAGGAGTGCAAATTCAAAGTGCATGGAGATTCTACATGTGATATGTTTCCTTTCTACAGAAAGCTCATTCTTATAAGTCTTTACATGATTGACATAGCAGGATACCTATCAAGTATCTATCATAAGGACATTACCAGCACCCATGAAGGCTCTGTCTTCCATCATGGGCTAATGATGTCCTCAAAGCCAGTTTTCTAATGCTGTCACCCTTAGTGTTAGGATAGCAATATATGAGTTTTGAAAACATAAAAATTCAGACCATAGCAGACCATCTATCTGTTTTCCAAAAAGTGTACATTATAAACATGAAGGATATGGTGTGGCCTAGAGCATTGTAAACCAACATGGAACTAAACTGTATAGAATGTCTACACACAGGACTGAAGAACTCATACATAATTCATAAGACCATAATATCCCAGGCTGGTCAAGGAACTGCATACCATGAACAGCTCTTCATAAAGATTTGAAGATTGGTTGGAAGAAAAACTATCTGGTTAGAAGTTAGTCTTCAATGTTTCTGAAAAAAATTATTAAATTGTGTGTGAGTGTATGTGTGTGTGTGTGTGTGTGTGTGCGCGCGCGCGTGCGCGCATGCATGTGTGTGATATAGTGTACATATGTAGGTCAAAGGACAACTTCCAAGAGTCTGCTATCTCCTTCACCATGTAAGTTTGGGGGAATTGAGCTTAGGTTGACAAACTGATAGACTCTTTCCTGATGAGCAATCTCACAATCCCAAGTCTTACAAGTGTTTATACATATCCACAAATAATAAAAAAAAAAAAAAAAACCACCAAGAACAATAGTGCAAAGCCATTTTAAAAAATATCCATTCAATGCAGAAATGCATGAGTTTGGAGCCAAAGAGGGAAGAACTGAACTTTCTTTGGACATTGTACTTTTTGATGTTTTACTACAATGAATAAAGTGAAAAGAGTCTATTAGATGCAGACAAATAGGAATTTAATAATATGGAAGGAAATGTAAGTTTGTTTGGAATATGTAAGATGAATGAAAACCATGGAAATAACACTGATAAATGACTATTGATCTGATATATATCAATTTCAGAGCCTGTCTTGAGGGCCCCAGAATGTCCTGGATTTTTTCTATTCTTCTTTCTGAGATCCTTTTAAACTTCTATGTACATGTCCATGCTTGAATCTACATTAAGGTATTTCCTAAATCTTCTCACACTGAAACTATTACGCACGTGCTTTGATCCAGGTTCTGCTTCTTATGCTCAGGAGTTGTTTGGGCCGCGATCCGCACTGCTTTGACCCTTCATGCATAAAGAACAGCTAACAGAATTCTTGCCTGAAGGAACATTAGGAAATTAAATTAAAACAAAAAATATTTTAAACTGTTAGAAAATATTAAAAATATTGCAAGCAACATATGTTTCTTGGTTAATTTTGTACAATTAGAAAAATAGATAGAAAGTGAGTTTGGTGGCTTGAGTAGGAGCGGCCCCAGCAGGCCGTTTGAGTTTTTGGTCTCCAGGTGGTGGAACTACTCAGGAAGGGTTAGGAGAATTTGTGAGAGGAGATGAGTCAGTGGAGGTAGGCTTTTGGGCTTCAAAAGAATTGTACCATCCTCCCCAACCCACAGTCTCCTACTTGTAGATCAAGATGTGAGTGTTCAATTATTCCTTTGCTCTGCCATTACAGATTCTAACTCTGCCCTCCAAAACCACAAGCCAAATTAAATCTGTTTTGCTTTTTTTTAAGATGTAACCTTGGCCATGGTGTTTCATCACAACAGTAGAAGAGTAAATAAGACAGTTTGCCAGCATATGTTGAATAGGAAATATGATGTTCTCAGAACTCTGCGAACAATAAAATCAACCCCTTTGTCACTGGAAATCTTTACCTTCTCAGCAAGCTAATACCTGGGCTGGCAAGATGGCTTAGAGGGTAAAGGTGCTTATTGCATCCTGATGACCTGAAGCTGATTTCCAGAAAGAAAAAGAAAAAAGAAAAAAGAAAAAGAAAAAGAAAAAGAAAAAGAAAAAGAAAAAGAAAAAGAAAAAGAAAAAACTAAAACCCTCTCTAAGTGTTCAACCATTAAATTCCAGAAAAATGTAGATCAAGCCATATTTCTGGAAAGACGAAAGAAAAAGTCAGTAAAAATAAAATCAGAACTCAAATAAAATGGGAAAATGGGAGGGAGAGAAAGGCGCTCAATTAACTAAAACCTGACTCCCAGAAGCTCTGCGAATATTACCAAACTGATTTGATGTAAACAAGGAACACTGGAGATGGGAAGAAACAGAAACACACACACACACACACACACACACACACACACACACATACACACATGTGCATACACACACACAGACACACACACACACACACACACACACATACAAGATGTTCTACCTAAAATCTTACTAAAAGCAAAACTAAGAGTAAACTGTTCAATTTTGTAGATCTAAATTTTCAAGTAAATAAGCAACAAAGACTGATGTAAATCAGAAAATATTAAGGACAAGCTTGCCCTTGTGGTCATTGATCTTGTTGACAGGATTTGACTGAGACCACCTAGGAGATAAGGAAACCTGTACTGAGTAACAAGTAGATCCTCGGAGACAGAGCATGACGTCCCTGAGCTGGCTGATATGTTCATCCTTCCCTTGATTTATCAAATGATGCTGTTCGTGGCAGGTGGGGGAAGGAAGAGGTTGGGCCTGGCAAGAGCAGTAGATCAGGAGGGGCCTGCCCTGGAGTGAGGTCTGCTGCCAGCATCTCCTGTGTTCCTTCCTAGTCCTCTCCCTGCCTGGGCACCATGAACAAGCTGCCCAAACATGACTGAGACTACGAGGATGTATAACAAATCACATGAGATCATGGCAACCCACTCTGGAACCACGGCAACCTGCCTGACACCATGATCTAGAATAATTCCTCCAGAAGTTATTAATGACAGCATTGTGTCAGTGATAAAAAAAAGCCTCCAACTAATACAGCTCTTCAACACCCCCAGGCTAACTCTCAACAAAGATGACCCTCAGAAAAGTCAAAGTGTCTTCAAAAAATACACACACACACACACACACACACACACACACACACACACTCATTTTTCTTAGGTATGGAAGTTATTTGAATGATGGGAATATATGAAGAGTTGATAAATCCATTTAGTGAATGAAAATAAAGTTGGAATTGAACTGGAAAATTACAAAAATCATTGGGAAAGAATAATAACAATGCTCAATCTTATCACGGGTGATTTATTTTAGAAATGAAAGGATATTTTTCCAGATTAAGTGCATGGGTGACATTAATCGTGAAGGAATGGGCTATACCATCATATAAATTAGCATGTTTTGAATCCAACTTGTTAGTGGAAAAAAATAATTCTTAGAAAACCAAAAATGAAAGATTGTTCTACTCACAAAATTGGACAATGCAATATTTGACCAGAAGGTAGAAAGAGGGCTTCAACATTCAGATCAATAGGCAGAAACTTCATATTAATTTTGAACCTAATACTTATTATAATTTTAGTCAATTAATTGAGATAAGAAAAGCAATATATGTTCTAAGAATTAGAAAAGTGAAAATAAAATAATTTCCCCGATATGGAATCTATGTACAGGCAAGGTGTGTAACAAATGAGAGATCTACTCTAATTTGGAAGGAATTTGGCTCTAGTCACACTTTCTCATTTTGGTGGCACAGTAACCGACAGAAACTGAATGAGGAATGGCAGTCTATTTAAGCTCTCAGCTTCTCAGTCCATCATGGTGGGAATGCTTAGTCCTGTTGGGGCAATGGTACTGGCTTAGTGGGAGGGAACCCAAGCACATGTCAGAGACACTCATATGATGGCTTCAGCAGATAGTGAAGAGCTGGGGCTGTCAGTGAAAGCAAATAGCATCTTCACGGTCCATTCCCAATGACTACTCTTGCACAAAGTCCGAGTTCATTTCCCATCACCCACCTCAAGCAGCTCATACCCAATAACTTCTGCTCTGGATGAAATGATGCCCTCTGTTGGACTGCTCTGGCAACTGCACTCCCGTGCACATACCCTCACATGGATACACAATTTAAAATAAGATAAATCTTTAAACATACTTTATGAAGAAACATGCAACGTTTCTGAAAGCATCAAAGACTTGAATAAATTAAAAGGCACATTATATTTTGGGAGGAATTTGCATAAAATATGTCAATTGTGGCAAAATTAGTCTGTAATTTTTTTAAAGTTCTAATACAAATCCATTATAGATTTCGATGACACTTGAAAAATAAGTCCTATAAGTTATGTAGAAAGAATGGGTTACACAAAGCTATGGACAGTCTAGAGAGCACATTCAACAGGAAGAATTCTCACTTCTTAGCTTCAATAATTAAGATGGTATCATTTCTGCCTAGAGAGAGAGAGAGAGAGACAAATGGCGATTAAACAGAGGGTCAAGAAACAGGAAATTATATGTGGTAATTTTGCAAGCAGTGAAAATCTTTGAGGAAAGATAGATTGACAATTCATTATTATATTTAGAAGTTCAGTTACATATCTCAAAGTGGAAGCAAAGCTAAATCCAAATAAATTAAAGCATTTAATACAGTGGAAAAAATATAAACTATGAAGAAATCATGGAATATGTCAACATAGAAAAACTTAGGATAAGAGTAATAAAATGTGCCTTAAAAATAGGAATAAAGAGTAATGTGGTTTTGAAAGAAATATTTGTGTGCTGCTAAAGAAATAAATTATTGCTCAAAATAAAATTTGGCCCTCCTAAACATTTTAAAAGACTAGTGGTGCATCTCTGTTTCTGTGAAAAGGCCCAGAAATGACCAGGTAAATCATAGTAACAGAAAACATAATAGGCGATAAGCACATCTTCTACCCCAGTACTAATTAGGAATATGAATTATAAAATAATGGCGAAAGGCCACCGAGTGTAAATCAAAGTGGCAGACACTGTGCAATATGCTAAAGGCAATCTGAGAAGGTGTGAATAAATAGTAAAAGACTTTACTTTTGTGGTGTCACTGAGTAAAATACAGGATTGTCTAGGGATTGCAAAGATGACTCTTACATAAGGGAAAGCACAGAGATCAGAGTTCAAATTTCGAATAAGTAAAAAAAAGATGAATAGGAATTCATGCCTGAGAATCATTCCAGATGGGGCTGGAGATCTCTAAGGCACACTGGACACTACCCTACTGCCAGGTAAAATGAGAGACCCTATAGCAGAAGAATGAATGATCTGTGCACAAGAGCAGGCGTGCACACACACACACACACACACACACACACACACACACACACACCCCTGAAAATATATTCTAACTCAACAAATATAGATCACATAGATTAAAACTAATTTTAATGTGTGCTCCACTTTTTAAACACTATGATTACTTAAACACTACCAGGAATCCTGCATATCAGACACTCGGCGCATGATTGCATCCTCTTAACCTTTCCTATTCTTATTATGTGAAGACCAGCATAAGGCCATCCTCTCAAGTACCAGTCTCCACCATCACATGATAGCTTTCTAAAGCCAAAGATGTGCTTGTGAGCCAGAGGTGGAGGCACACACCTGCAACTCCAGTGCTTCCGGATGGAAGCACAGTTTCAGGACTTGAATACAAAATGATTCTTTCTATAAAATAAAATAAAATAAAATAAAATAAAATAAAATAAAATAAAATAAAATAAAACAAAACAAAACAAAACAAAACAAAATAAAATAAAAACAGAGCTATGGATGGAGAGAGGCAGGGAGAAGAGGAGAGATTGCTGGGGAGAAGATGGTTAAATGCTGGCTTCCCTTCCTTTCCTGGTGTCTTTTTTCCCAGTCTTTAAGAAGGCAGCATTTTCTGTGGTCCCTCCTGGGGAAATGTCCAATATCCTATAAAGTTGTTAAAATTGTTACTTGTAATCAGTTCACTCCTAAATGTTTCTTTTCTGAATCCTTTAGACTTTTTTCTTCTACAATTCTACAGTCAGAATAAGACTTTGTTTTTGTTTTTGTGTTGTTGTCGTCTGCCTTCTATAGAGAACCAGGCATTAAGTACTTTAGACGTTACAGGTTATAGCTCTGTTCCACATCTATTTGTTTATGGATCTCTCTGTTCCTTTAAATACCCCTGAGCAAGGAAAAATGGATTCTATCTTTATGGGGATAAAACAAAATTAAGTAGAGCCCAAACAACTGCCAGCCAGGTTTATTCAGAAGCCATAATTTGTGCAGCCTACTATGCAGAAGAGGGAGTCGCTCTCTGAGCCTTTACGTGGATGCTTCTAGAACTTTGCTGCTTCTCCTGGCTTCTCTGTTCTGTTGGTACTTCATTGCTTGTTGGATTCTTTATAATATTTCTATTTCTTTAGAACAAGACATGGATACTTCTTGTTTGTTTGATCAGCGGATTAATTGTATTTTTCATTTTTGTTCATAATTGTTTCTTTCTAGCAGAAGATCTTTTTTGGCCAAAAATCCTACCTTGGGGTTCCCTGACTTTGTCTTTCATTCTTCTCTTATTGACACCCATCCTCATCATCCTTTTTCTATTTTCTGTCAATTATGAAAAAATAATGCCTCTGTTTCTCCTCCTCCTCCTCCTCCTCCTCCTCCTCCTCCTCCTCCTCCTCCTCCTCCTCTTCCTCCTCCTCCTCCTCCTCCTTTCTCCTCCTTTTTTATCCTATGTAGAGTTAATCTGTATTTGGAATCTCAGCACTCTATACTGCTATAAACTTCTCCCTAAACATTGTCTTCCCTGCATCTGGTTTACTTTGGTATGTTCCGTTTCCTCTGCCATTCATCAGTGCTTTCTATTTCTCTCTTGGGATTTCCCAGGTTCCTTTGTGGTTCAAGCAGGTGGTAGCTCACTCTCTCACGTTGATTAAATTTTTGGTTTCTCTTTTGCTCTGGAATCAGAAAAGCCAACAACAAAAATACAATTATTGAATTCCTGTTCTATTAGATGTAAACTCAAACACTGTCTAGGTAGAATGTGCAAAGAGACAAATAAAAACTATGAGACTGTGGCAATCACTGGAAGCTAAGATATCCTCAGTCATAAATCCATAAAAGCTCTAGAAGCATCCATGTAAAGGCTCAGAGGCTGACTTCCTCTTCTGCATAGTAGGCTGCACAAATTATTGCTTCTGAGTAAACCTGATTGGCAGTCGTTTGGGCTCTACTTCATTTTGTTTTATCACCATAAAGATAGAGTCCATTTTTCCTTATTTGGGGGGTTGGGAGCACAGCATGCTTAAGAGGGGGTGTTTAAGGCCAGAAATGAGTGGCAAGATGACATCCAGTCAAGCACATTACCTCCCACACTTGGGTAGTTGCTTTCTTTAAGGCTCTTCAGGTTTTAGGGCTTTGAAAAACTGCAGCAATCTTCATTCTCAGTTAATGCAGAGTAGCCAGAACCATACTTATCCTACTACTGAAGGACTGAAAGTATGACAGTGGATAGAGTGTATGCCTTCACAGTTTTCAGAAAAGCCTTGAGTACTGCATAACAGTGACTCCTAAAAAAGAAAATATCTTCCACAGAAACTATATTGATTCTTAGAAAGAACACTCAAGTTAAGTTTAAACAGGAAATCAGTAGTGACCTAAGACTGGATGGAGGAAGCACCAATAGAAGGCTGATAGTCTTAGGGACCTGAGTGTGAGGTTTCACAGGGCTAATGACTGCTTCCATAGAGGGGACAGTGATCTAATACTGTACTGATGGTCTTCCTTGGGTTCTTCATTGTGAGTTCATCAGCAGGTTCTGGAAGGAAGCGACCAAGAGGCAGGACTTAGTGACAAATAAGAAGAAAAATTCCATCCAAGTTCACATCAGGGTAGAAATAGTCCGTATTCTCAGGCATGATGGAAAAGAAAGGGTTAATGCTTCACAGTCACACAAAGGCACAATGAGAAACTTGTCCTGGGATGCTGCCCAAACGTTCACACATTGAAGGTCACTCACTCTGTTCTCATCAATGTAAGTTGAGACAAGAGCTTCAAAAGATCAAAGAGTTTGTGATGTTGAAGAATTTCCAGTTCTACAGTAGTCAAGATGGGGTGGCATTGGAATAGAGACAGTCAAGAAAGCCAATAAACCCAAATAGACTAGAAATAGATGCCTATAAATATGCAATTGCCTTTGACACATGCCCCAAAGAAATTTAAGGGAAAAGATAATCTTTCAAGAAATAATTCAGGAAGCATAGGCAAAATATGAAATAAAACTGACACCAATCTCTCGCCCTACACTTTATGTGCTTGTAATTAGAAAAATCATAACGGTCACAGATAGACTCTGAAAGCTAAAACTATGAAATCCCTAGAAGAAAAACACAATTTTAATAACCTACATACAACAAACATATAACAAAAACTCTTGTAGAGGAAAAAAATCAATAAATACAACTTCATTGAAATGAGATGTTCCTGTTCTTCAAAAGACATTTTTAAAAAAGGAAAAGATGAGGTGAGCACCAGAATGTTCTCAAATATTCTATTGTCCTTCCATAGTCCTGAGTTCCAACAGCATCTGCGCACTACACCTGCCTCAACATAAAACTTCAGGTATCCTAAGCACATGCAGACATTCTTGTCATTATTTTATAAACAGTATTTATGGAATAATAACCCCATAAATACTGTTTATTTACAGAGCATTACTTTGTATGAAAACATAATCTGAGTTAAAATCCACAAGGCTATATGTGGAGATTGTATGTGAATACCAACCTTGTGTTACTTCAAGGGGATTTGAGAATTTGCAGGTTCTGGTACCCACCCAAAGGAGTGCAAAGATTCAGACCTTCCAGATGCTGAGGGACATCTATGTCCAATGAAGATTAGCATCTAAAATGCACAAAGAAACTTTACACATCAGCAAGAAGCAGAATCGTTTCCATAGGATTTAAAAATGAACAGGAGTAGCCTAGAAGAAATTCACAGTGGCAAATAATAGCAAACATTACTCTGTGTGATTTTCATTAGGAAAGTGTAAACAGAATCCATTATTGTGGCGAAAGTTAAAATACGACTCTAGAAAAACTACAACTGAAGGTCTCAAAAACTACTGGTTAAACACAAACATCTGAGTGACTTTTCAAAAAAAAAAATCAACAGGTCAGGCAATGATCTTAGCTTAGTGTTTGCCAAAGAAAGTGAGAAAACATAGCCATGTGAATGTTCATAACAGCTTCGTTCATAATAGCCAGAAGTTGTAGAGAGTGAAATGAACATTAACAAATAGATGTTAAAATAATCACTATGTGTGCACAAAACTAAAAACACTGAAAAATAAAAGGAGTGAATTGGTGATCCACAGCATACATCCATCGAGGAGTTTCAATATCGTTATATTGGATTTAAAAAAAAAAGCAGGTAAGACACAGAGAAGAAATAAATGTTACATGATTGAGTTTGTTCAAGCTATTACCTCTCTCCTTGCTGAGACAACATAGATGAGAAATCGTAGTTCGAGGGAGGGAGGGAGGGAGGGAGGGAGGGAGGGAGGGAGGGAGGGGAGAGGGAAGGTGAGAAGGGAGGATTTATTGTGGCTCATGGTTTGAAGGGATTGTGTCTACACTGGCAGTGCAGGCCTGGCAGCATGAGAGAGCTGGTCATTTCTCTAAGTCAGAGTCAGGAAGCAGAGAGTAAGACATGCTCTGAGTCATAAAACCTCAAGACCCCATTACTAGTGACCAACTTCTTCACACAAGGCACCAACGTCTAAAGGTTCCATAACCTTCCCAAACAACATCACTTAACTCAGGCACCAAGTGTTTCAAGGAGTAAGAATATGGGGATATTTTACATCAATGTACATCTGCAGTCTAGAAAATACACTTCATAATTAGACATCTGTGCTTGCAAAGGAGCAAGAGAAGCAAGAAGGGTGAAATCATAAAGGACATGAGGAGACTGTGAGGGTGAGGCGAGGTTTGCTATCTTGATTGTTGTGGATGCACAGACACAAAGAGATATCAGACTTGACCATAAAACAGTGTAATGTGAATCAACAAAATTAACAAAAAGGAAGTTACTCACACTGAATAATAACTGAATGCTATAATTATAGAAGGAATAGCAAAGTAAAAAAGGAAATAGCCTTAAGCCCAGTGCAGACCATCCAGTGATGCAGAACAATACCTGAGGGACTTGGAAGTGAGTTAAGGAAATGCTTTTACAAAAGGAAGCTATGCAAAATATAAGGAAATCTGTGGAGACAATGACAGAGTTGTAAGAAAGAAGAAACAAAGAACATGCAATTTCTGCCTGTTCGTTTTTTAGGTAGGAACTGACAGAAATCTTTAATTTCCTCACCCTAAAATGGGTTCTGATCTACAAAATACCTATTGTTAGAATTCATTAACATGAATATTAAAGATTCCTGCTACAAAAGAATTGCAAAAGGCAAATGCTATCCCATCAAAGGGGAATGATACTTAGAATAAAAATGTGTGTCACTTTACGTGCTTGCTTAATCGACTGTACAGGTCAACAACTATGAGTGTTTGCTGCCTTTGAGGTGAAGTTTACTAACTGCTGTAATCTTAGTGGGAAAAAATTACTGCAGTGGTTGTATGGTTGAAGGGCTTTAATCATCTGCAGAGATGAATTTAAGGCAATCTTATAGCTCTAGCCTGATCAGCTAACCTTGAAAACCCCGTTTCTTTCAATAACATTCGGAAGGCCTGGGGTTTAATTCATCAATTAGTCATTAGATCAAGAAACTTACTGCTAATACAACTATTCTTTAGGACACTTTGAAATAATAGCTCTATTATCTGGGCTTTGTTCTACACCATTTTGTTCATTTCACATCCTTCCCAGTAAACTCTTTGTTATGAAATAAAGATATGGTCAGTGTAAGTGCTTCAATATCCAAGTCTTGTAACATCAATCAGAAGCCGTAAAAAAAAAAACAAAAACAAAAACAAAAAACAAACAAACAAACAAAAAAACTTAAGTAGTTGGTACTTTAAACAGAGACTCAGATCTTGAGCCGGATTCTTGTATCTGCAATTACGAGCACTTGCTGCTCTTACAGAGCAGGTGGTTGGATTCACAGCACCCACATGGTGACATGCAACCCCTATAACTCCAGCTCCAATGATCCTGGTGCCCTCTTCTGGCCTCTGCAGACACCAAAGGCTCACATTCTGCCCACGCATACATGCAAGTCAAACATTCATGTACAAATAATAAATGCTTAAATAAGAATTTAATTAAATATTTTCCTTTGTGTTGATCAAACTTAACAATCATTCCCATTTCCTTAGCTTTTTAAATTTTTATTTACTTGCTACTTGCTTTCTTACTTACTTAGTGTGAGGCAAAGTCTCATATTCCTGGACAGCCTAGAAGCCACTGTGTAGACTAGCTGGTCTCAAACTCAAGAGATCCATCTCTATCTCCTGAATCTAGCATTAACACATTTGTCTCCACGCACTGCCCATATTCTTAACTGTAATCAATTAGGGATTTGATAGCAATTGCTGTTTTCTAACATAAAATATTTTGTTTCAAATATGGAAGATAGTCAATATTATATGTTTCGAAACAGAATGAGAAACACACAAAAAAATAACATATGCTAATATTTGAGTGCTTATCCTAAGATAATATGTGTGATGCATATAATTTGGAAGAAATATAAACATATATTCTTATGTTAGCATCTACCAGTTTTTTTTTCTTGAAAAATGATTTAAAAGAGAGTGTTTATGTGATTAGACCATACATTGATGAAAATCATATTGACTATGACAAAAATATATATTGTAAATAAATTTTGTTATCAGAATCTTGTTTTAGGAGAAGTGGGACTCAAAGATTAAAAAGAAACTGGTATTTCAACAAAAATAAAACTCACTGTGGTGGTTTGAATAGCTATGGCCCCCATATATTCATGTGTTCAAATACTTGGCCCATGGGAGTGGCACTATCAGGAGGTGTAGCCTTATTGGCGAAGGTGTGTCCTTGTTGGAGGAAACACATCACTGTTGGGGTGGGCGTTGAGGTCTCCTATGGTCAAGCTCCACCCAGTGTGGAGTTCATCTTCCTGCTCACTGCCTGCAGATCATGCAGATCCCTTAGCTTCTCCATCACAATGTCTACCTGCACACTTCCCAACATGACAATAATGGACTGAACCTCTGAAACTGTAAGCCAGCCTCAATTAAATGTTTTCCTTTATAAGAATTGCCATGGTCATGGAGTCTCTTCACAGCAGTAAAACTCTAACTAAGATACTCATTATAGGAATATTTTATTTTCTAAAACATTTACAATATAAGTCAAAAGTTGAGAAAAATAAAATGCGACATTTTATGAATGTCTTAACAGTAGTTTGCGGCATGTGTATATGTGTGTGCAAGTGTTTGTATTTGTGTATGTATGTGTGTCTGTGTACATGTACGTGTGTGTGTGTGTGTGTGTGTGTGTGTGTGTGTGTGTGTGTGTTTGTATGCAGACCTATATTGCTACTCAGGAACAGGCCTCAAACTCATGAATCCTCATACACGAGTCACATTGTGGGTGCATACATATTCTCATCACTGGAATGATACTGAAGGAAGGAAGGATGAGGTAGGAAAATATCCAAAGCAGTGATGTCACATGAGCTTCGCGTGTGGCTATTGTCCTTCTTAGGGCTCATTCTCTTATTTACTGAGACATCACAACATCTCGTGTGCTGAGCTCTGTTGTCACAGAAATTAGCAGTCATTTCTGCTCCTGCATAAATAGTAGGAAGAGACAATGGCCACACGTCCACCATGCTGAGCTGTACAGTCTGTCTCTCTAACTTGCACACACACTCTATTGTGTTCTGTTGCCTTTGCCAGTCAATTTGTGCTTTTTCATATGAGTACATATTTTTAATTATACTGAATATGAATAATCATCCATTACAATTGAGTATTACAATTGCTCAATTCATTTACATTTCTAATTTTTTTCCATAAGAACTAGGAAACTTTTCTTAGATTTTTTTCTTAACACCTACTATAATTTTCCACTATTTAAATATCCATTATTTTTCCCCTTCGGCCTGAAAAGCAGACTGTTTATAAATCAGCATTTCTGGTAGCAATTAGCAAATCTTCGTTAGTTGACCTGGTCGGGCTGTTTCTTAGGGGATTACTAAGTGCCAAACTCTCTACTACTTGGTATTTAAATAAATCAAAGCATAGATCTTTCCCTGGAAGAATTTACAGTCTAATTAAAAAGTAAATGTTGTACCCTTCAAAAACAAAACTGCTGTGTCAACATCTCTCTCTCTCTCTCTCTCTCTCTCTCTCTCTCTCTCTCTCTCTCTCTCTCTCCCTCCCTCCCTCCCTCCCTCCCTCCCTCCCTCCCTCCCTCCCTCTCTCATTTGCTTTACCATGAAGCACAAAGTGACTTTCAGTAGACCATGCATTCAAATGAATAAGCACTGTGAATGTCATTCGACTTCTATTTACCTACCAAGGTGCCTTGCTCTTCTTCTTTTGTCAGAACAAATGTAGCAGCATATTAAAAAAAAGATAGCACTATCAATAGAGAGGAAAGGATGAATCACTCTTGGAATTCTTTCTTCTTGAGCTTTATCATTGTGAATGTCCTTGTGTTTTGTTAGTAGTAATAAATTACTTTAAGCTACTTACCTCTTGATTTGATAGATTTATGTGATGACCACATACTAGGTCTACATCAAGATCTATAGAACATCCAAATTTTCAGACTCTCTGCCCGTACAACAGAGGTTGTTCTTTACCAAGTAACTCCCTGTGAAGCATGATAATCCTCATCTGTCCAAGAGCAGAGGACTCAGGAGGCAGTTACCAGACCCCCAACCTTAACTTGGTCACTACAGATTGTCACCAATACATAGTTCTAACCTATTTTCCTGGTAGGTTTTGCCTTTCTTACATCTCACAAGTTCAGTGAACTAATGAACTAGTTTCTCAACTGCAATGTAATCAGAAATGGTTCATCCTAGAAAAAGACTCATTAACTACTGTGGCCATTGAGCTAAGATGCAATGTGAGCGATACGCTGTTTCCTTACAGTTTCAGAGGCAATTACATTTCACCCTGTAAATATGTCTGGTGTCTAAGTATATTTGAAACTCCATCAGAGGTCCATCTTAATTGAGCTTCCTTTTACTCAGTTCAACTTTCCCCCTCTACTGAAATGCAAAGATCAGAGGACAGATTATTTTATGGCTAATATTCTCATAAATTGGCCAACTTGTGATACAGAGATCTGGATTGTTATTTACTAGAAAATAGACCCTTGATCTGTGTGCCATGTTAGGCAATGATCCAGTTGAAAATTTATGTAGGCTTCTATAAATGATTTGAAAATAATAAAACACAGTTTCACATTTTCATGAGACTCATAGGAAAACAAGTTGAACAAAAGATTTCTATATCCCTTAGCACCCCTATGTATATGATTGTATCCAAATCAATATTGTCTTTTTGTTATTAATGCAGAATATGTATTCTCAAAATAATGAAAAAATACTGCTCTGTTTCTCAATATTTCTAGTCTCTGAGTTTATGTTTTTGTTGGCAATGATAACATTACAACTTCAATTAGATCCTTAATAATTAGGAAATGCACCACAAGTTTAGAGTATTTTACTTTAATCCGTCCCAGTACCTCACTCTAAAGTGTCCTTCATCTATAGTCCAACTACAATGATTCACACACCAAAGTTGTGGGTGAAAACATTTGTGTTCCTCAAGGACTTAACACTGTTTGGTGGATTTTGAGAGTAGAAAATAGAGTAGAGTTCAAATGTGTCCTCTTTTAGTCCTTGCTCAGCTGAGGTAGCCAGATTGTGAATTCAAGGCCAGTCAAGCTACAGAGTAAATCTGAGGTTGACCTGGATCGTGTCTCAAAACAAAGGCAGAAACAATACACTCTGTCTGTACTTACTACAAAATTTAACATGATTATTCTAATAAACATCTTTTTGTATTTCTGCTTTGACTGTATGAGATGATATCAGAATCAGTTTTGTTCATACCTGCAGAGATTTAGCAAGAAATTAAAAACCTTTCCTGGTCTCACAAGGATAGTAATTAATCTACTAAGAGTAATAAGAATTCATTCACAAAAGTGGAGACACTTTGACTGCACAAGATAAAGCTGTTCCAGGTGGAGACAAGAAATGCAAAGGTCAGCAGGCAGGACAAGTATAAGACACCTTCCAGAAGGGGCTCTGTTCCCTGGAGATGCCACCCTTACTACATACAGGGTAAGCAGTGAGCATGGCAGACCATTTGCACTTGCTAAAGAAACACTGCTGTCGTTCCTGAATTCAAATTCTGAAATAAGTATTCAAATTTAATTCCATGGTCTTGAGGATCTGATTGTACAAGGGAAAAAAGGTTTGTAGTGTGTAGCTTTTCACTACCCAGCCTAAGCTCTGGGATTGGGCAGCACTACCAGCCCCCACCTAGCTTGCCTCGAATCCACAGATAACACAAAGAGAGAGAGAGAGAGAGAGAGAGAGAGAGAGACAGACAGACAGACAGACAGACAGACAGACAGACAGACAGAGACAGAGAGGCAGAGAGACAGAGACGAGACAGAGAGAGATGTTCCTTTCCAACTTGCTTTCTTGGCACACAGTTGCTCACCACTACTATCTCCCACGTGGGAAAAACATGCCCTTATCATTACTCTTAGCTCTGCACCTACCTCCCACCCTCCCTAAACTTTAGTGGTTAGTCCCATGTAGTCCCTGCTAAATGCACATAACCACCCACCTGTTGGGACAGCCTGTGCTCCAACTCTGTTTTGAGATTTCACATCAGTGTCCAACTCTTCTCTAGAATTCATAAGCATGGTGAAATTCTCTCCTTCCTTGCATCTCTCTGCTTGCCTCCCAGGACCCGGAAGTCTGGCCTCCTCCTTGCACTCAGAAATTGGTCCATGGCTTCTTTAATGACAAACCAAGAAACAATTGGGGAATAGGACCTTAGCATCAGAACCTTCCTTTCAAAGGTTGAATTGGATTTGTACTTAGAAATTAGGAAGGAATAGTAGGTGACATCACTAGAATGGGTAAGATCAGGAATGCAAATGCAATAAGTTTTGGTGATGTGAGCAAAGAGAGAGTCCTATTCACTGGTGGAGTATAAACTAGTGTAGCACTCCTGGGTATATACTTTTTCTTACATTAGGTTGAGTAATCCAGTTCTCAGGAAGACTAATTTACATTGCATGTTCCCCCTCATATGTGGATCCTACCTTCTCATAGTATTGTGTGTGCAAATAAGTGATTATGAGAGAAGGTATAGACTGTGAAACCAGACAGAGAACCATGGGAGGGAACAAGAGGTGTTAAGGAGGGCAGGAGGTCACATGTGATATAAAAGTGTCAGGCAGGCACTGAGATAGGAGAGCAGAAGGGAGGAGCAGGGATGGAACAGAAGGGAGAAAAGTCAACAAAAATCAACTGCTTAAAACTGCTTTTTTATTTGTTAGATTAAATATTTATTAAATATTTATGAAAATCTAATACTGAGACATGGTCAATGGTTAAGAGCACTGCTGTCCTTGCAGAGGACCCAAGTTTGGTCCCCAGCAGTCAAAATTGGTGACTCACAACCATATGTAACTCCAGCTCAAGGAAATTCAATCTCTGCTTATGGCATCTGAGTCATAGCAACATGTATACACATATGAAAAAGTAAAATAAATCTAATTCTTTGTAAGCAGGAAAATTGAAATAAATTAATAGATTAAATAAATCAAAACAATGATCCCACTCCTATTGTCACTTGTTACCTAGCCTTTAACCTGCAAAATTTCCAAGGTCAACAAATTTGTTAGAGAGCTGACCATAGCTTTCTAGTGTGTTTGTCTGTAATTCAAGGTGAAAATCTCCTATTTCTGCTAATTCAATAGACACTGTGGTGTCTTTGTCAGTGTACCCCAAAACAGAAGCTTCCCCTCTTCTGAGATGACATTATTTTTGGGAGTATGCTCTGGCTTTCCTGCCTTCATCTCACCACACAAACAGCTCACGTCTGGGCAGGTGTTTAGACACGTTTTCAGTTATAAGATATGAGTGACAAAGTAATTGTCTTTGTGTTCCCAACCCCGTGAATGTGTATTATGATGAAATAAGACATGATTAAGCCAACATGTTTGCGTTCTGTGTCTGCCTCTATTTTGTAGTCTTACATGAAGCCTCCTGTAAATGGGATGGAGGGGGCATCGTATCCCAGCTTCCAAACCTCACACTGGTTGTGCTCATGAATTTGTGGGTTAGGAAATTGACACAAAGGATAGATCTAAGGCATCATGTTTGCTTGCACACAAAGCCATGAGATTTTGGGCAAGGGGACCCTCATGACCTACTTCAACCTATGCTTCACTCAGACCAAGAATATGTCACAAAGTCTTTCATTAGGTCCTTGTGACTTTGTGAACTCAGAATCAATAGCTATTGCCCTCTGCCTTAGTTAGGCTTGCTATCTCAGTGATGAAACACCATGACCAAAAATCAAGTTATGGAGAAACAGACTTGCTCAGCTTTCACTTCCACATTGCTGTTCATCATTGATGGAAGTCAGGACAGGAGCTCAAACAGGGCACGAACCTGGATGCAGAAGCCATGGAGGGATGCTGCTTATTAGCTTGCTCCTCACAGCTTGCTCAGCCTGCATTCTTATATCACCACGACCACCAGAATGGGCCTGGCCTCATTAAGAAAATGTCCCTCAGGCTTGCCTATAGCACAATCTTATAAAATTATTTTCTCAATTGAGGTTCCCTTCTTCCAGATGACTTTAACGTGTGTCAAGTTGGCATAAAACTACCAGCACATTATCTGTATAATCAATTAGAATTTACATCTTGACCTTGTGCTTAAGAAAGTGTCACATTTTATTTCTTTGAAAATTTTAAGCTAACTTGTATCTGATATTTTTTTTTCTTGCTGCCGGTGAATTTCTTACCAATTCAGGGTCATCATCACTCCTGGTTGTTACCTGAGTCAGTTGGATTTCTGACATAGTTAAGGTTTCCACAGCTTAACTTTGCCCTCCCTTCATTTCTGGATCTTGAAAACAGTACTGGTATCATCAGGTCAAGGGTTTCTAAGGTAAGTGCACACATCTTCCATTCTTGATCGTTAATAATCTCTAGTCAAAAAGCCCATGCAGTGTGTTTGTCTTGTACTTAGCCTTTCTCGCTGATGAGCTAAGTTGTGCTCTGATCACGGGTAACACCCAACTAACAGGGATTTATAACAACAAAATATCATTTTTATACTCTGGCTTCATACTCACTGAAGGTCAGGAGCCCTTTTGTTCAATGTCAGTCTTTATTCCAGATATGCTGGAAGAATAGCATCTATTCAAGTCCTAGGCAATGAGATATTGAAAGGGAAAATGATTATAGAGCCACATAATGAATCTCAAGGCTCACAGAAGAAAACATTTGTGTCACTTCGATTCACATCTCGCTGATATCAAGAAGTCACCTGGGCAAATTCAGTTTTAATGGGGTGAAGCATTAATTCTTGCCCCTTTTCGGTTTCTTTTTGGCAGAGTTTTTCTCTCCAGCCCTGGTTGCCTATGTGGACCAAGGTTATCCCAATCACAGAAAAATCCTCCTGCCTCTGCCTCCCAATGAGAACTAAGATTGGAGGCATGTGCCACTATGCCAGGCACAACAAATGTTACCTATCACCAACATCCCTTTGACTTGTGGCACAAGCAGATCTTGTTCAGCTCATGATGTGGAATTTCATGTGCACAACACAGAATCCTGGGGCTGCTCAGTTACATTTACTGAGGCACCACAGGAGACAGAAGTCCATCTGAGGAAGCTCAAGTAAACCATGGCTGGTGTGTTTAAGTCCAGTACCTAATGACTATTTCTGCCTATGGATATATCCTTATAAACTTTCCTCCAACATCAGCAAGGCCCATGGCAAGCATCCAAAGGCAGGCTCACATATTTTAAGTCTGAGTGTTGTATTTATATGACACAATAAAAAAAAAAAACTACTACAGATTATTTTTCCAACTCTCTCCATCTTGACAAATAAATCTTCATTAAGACTTGGATATTTGGTTCCTCTCAGAAACAGAATAGAACAGAGATAGCCTACACAGCCCAGTGACTCAGACCCCTTTGATTCATCTTCTCCTCCCATTTGTAGCTCTCTGGATCAGTCAAAGAGACTCATCCTCTTACATTAGTATAATGCCCTCAGTACTACATTTGGACTACATTGCCATAGTAGGGGAAAGAGTGCCCAGTCCCAAGAAACCAACTCAGTGAGATCAAGACTAGCAGGAGACCTGTGGGTGCTAAATAGGCAAAATAATTTAGACCTAAGAATCTTCACTCCTGAGGAGAGATGTGGAGAAATGAAGCCCAAAAGAACATTACACTGCAGAGCCCTTAGCTATAGGCTAAATAGAAAGAAACTTCAGTGACGAGGAAGGTAAATTCCCTCAGTGTTGAATACTTTTGTTGAAAATTCTAAACCCTTGTCAAAACTGTGTTCTAGGCTCTTCTCTTTGGTCATAGGCAAGGACTGATTTCACATGATTGCCTCACCTTGGCTTGAACAAAAATGACCCACTGGAGTATTGTAAGCACATCTCCATGTTTATATTACAAAATATGTGTTCTGTGGAGGAAAATTCCCTCAAAGTAACTCACAAAGAATTACCAATTTTGTGACTACCCCCCAGAATTTCAGTGAAAGGGTTGAATCATGCCATGCAGCACATGCTGGCACAAACAAATGTTCCTCTTGCCTCAACCTCCTGATCCTTACCATTGCAAGCATACCCCACCAGGCTCAGCTCCATTTAATAATTTTAATTTTTAAAGGTGGCTTTAAATATGGAGGTAAGCATTTTAAAACATTTCTACCTATATATTATGTTTTTTTAAAGTCCATCTATACAAACTCACAATGAACTCTGAATTTATGACAATAATTGTTTTGAATGTCTGTATCCTTGAGATGAATCACTACTGACTTATCTTTCTTTCTTGGCATGGTCCCTGCTATGTGAAAAATGAACTGTCTTTTGTACATAGTTGGCTAAAATTCAGTGGCTGAGCCGATGGCCAAGTAGAGTGGTTGTGGTATGGGTAAAAATAAATGAGATTCCCACTGTGGCCTCACTGATACCCAAACGTTGAGTTCCCAGATCGTACCACATACCATAACATGTGTTTAAATGAGTAAGTGGTATATCTGATTAGGCTAACAATTTCACCTTATAAAAACACAGTTTGAATTGTTTTTGCACACTGGAGTTACAGTTAGTGAGTTAGGATTGTGCTTGGGGTGAGAACATCCATTTTTTATTTGCTTGTCATGGGACACCAGAGTAGCAATTTTTTACAAAAAACTGTCAATTTGCTTTATTTCATATATACTTAATTCTTTTATTCTCAAATGAGGAAAACAGAAAACCTCACATGTAACCAAGCTGAAACAAGAAAGACAATTACTTTTCCCCCATGAAATGTTCTATTTCCTTGGTCTGCTGTTTCATTAATTTTGCAACTTCATTTTATGCTGATCTAGATTTTAGTAGTTTTCCCTGAGCACAACTTGAACAAAAGATGTTTGATTAATTTGAGAACATGTGCTGTAGATCTGCAGTGTGAGAGACAATTTGCTATGAGCTGGGTAATAGTGGAAGAGAGTCCAGGTCTCTCTGTTACACAAGTTTAGTTTTACAGCTGGAAACTGAATTAAGAACTGGGAAAAGAAACAGAAATTAAGTATAGAAGTCATTATGACACAGAAAGTTGAAAGATAAAGAATGGCTGGGAGGAGAATAATTTAGAGAATGACCTCTCTGAAGGTTTGGGCTGAGAGCTTATTAAGGAAAAGATGAAGTAGTAAGGTAATGTTTGCAGAGAAGCTCAGCCACCTGGAGTCAACATCAGGCACAAATGGCCAAGAAACCACTTTGATGTTATGTAAGCTTGGGAAGGAAGTCACTTTGATGTGGACATCATGAGCAAAGAAAAGCAAATCAGAAATGAGAAGTGATAATTGCCCACAGGTCAACTCAATTACTGTACGTCAGACTATTATGAGGTACACAATATTCTGTTATTAGCAGGGAGTTCTTTCCTCAGGAGGTTGTCTATGCAGGTATACCATAACCCAAATATACACTTCCAGCTGCCTGCTTTGCTTGTGGAGTGTAGAACACATTGTGAATCTAACATGTGAAGCTGGCTGGCAATGACGGCAGGAAAGGAAGTGAAAGTGGGGTGCTAGAACATCAAGACAGATTGCTGCCTAGATCCAGTTCTGACAGGAAATGATGTCATATATGATTTATGCTCAGGTCTTTGCTTTTCTCCTTGGCCTTTCATGGCGTCATGGTGTGTGGTTTCCTTACTTCCTTGAGTCTATTTTTTCTCAGGTCACTTTTCCTCCTCTTTCTACAAATGTCGGGAGCTCTTTCACTGATGTCCTTGGCAGAGAAACGTTCTGGATTCTCCTAGTTCTGGTGAAAACACATAGCCACTGAACTTTAAGGGAGCAAACCTGTCGTGCAGATGGGTGACAGTATTTCTGGTAGGTATACACTACTCCCAAGAAGATGCTAAATATTCAAGAGTACATCTGTGATACAGTAATTTTAGACCATAGGCAGAAACTTTGAATGTTTGTTACCTTTTGAAGTGGGCATTTTAGCATCTTAACATATAACTAATGAGAAAACCAACTTCATTACTGTGAACATCCAATCAATCAGGAAAGCTAAACCTTGTCTGATTTTTTTTTCCATCAAGCTGTTGGATGCTGGCAATTGCAGAGGTTAGGACAGCGAGGGGCTTTCACAGTCATCTCCTTCCTTCTGCCCCTATCCCAATGCCTCACCTGCTTTCTGGAATATACTTTCAGTTGCCAGGCATTGATCTTTCTCTTGTAAAATACTTAGTAAATTTGATTCAGTCAAGGACTTCAGTATTAAAATACGATCCAAATGCAGTGATACATATGTCCCCTTTAATTTAATTTTTGTCTGACTATATAGCCAACAATTTTGATAGAGATCATGCTAGGGCCAACGTGTAAAAGTGCTAATATAAAATAAAAAATCCTCTGTGCCTAGTGGATAAGGGAAACTCTTTCCCCATTTGTAGGAGGCTTTGGGTGACATTTACTCTTTTTATTCAAAAATATTATCATTGTTATTTACAATGCTTTTTAGAGACATATGCTCACAGCGGCGATGAGACTGTTGTTTAGACTAACATGAGCCTTAAGTAGGAGAAGGTTGCCATGTGCCCAGCTGATGCTCTCTCTGACTAAACTTGATTCTATCAAATTATTAGAAATATTCTTAATAAAACAAAACAAAAAAGAAAAATATATATTCTTTATAAAATCATGCCTCAATAGACCACAAGAGAAACACAAAACTCAGAATCAGTTCATTGTTTTTCTATCACTGTGATCAAACTCAGTGACCAAGGGTTCAGCTGGCCTTTTGTAGAGGTTTGAATCACAATGGCAGAGCAAAGGCTGGCAGCAGGAATGGCTGAGAGCTCACAACTTTATCCTCAAGGAGGAGAACCCACTGAAATGGTGCAAGTGTTTTGAAACTTCAAAGCCCATTTCCAGCGACACATCTCCTTCAATACAGCCATATCTCCTAATCCTTCAGAAACAGTTCCAACAGTTGAGAGTCTAATTAATTATTTAAAGTATAAGCCTATGGGGGCCTATTCTCTTTCAAACTTCTATAGAGGTTTTGTGTCTAGAATTTACTATGACATTTGGATTGTCTAATGTTTAAAATAATGTTTTATGTTCTCAACATTTGTTTACTCTTATCAATCATAGTCTATTGGAGTCACAAAACAGCTATGCTATTCTTAGCTTCATGTCCTGAGATTCAGGCATTCATTCCACCTTCTCTAGGAACAGCTACCTTGAGTTTGAATTCTGCCTCAGGTAATTTTCTGCATGTCGGTCCATGCACCCCATGTAAATTCTGTATTTTTAACTCACAACATTCCACATCACAGTTGGCCTACATATTCCTCAGACAAATCTTAGAGCTAGAAAGAATGGCAATATGCAGCTGAAGAAGTAAAATTTCATACAATCTGGGAAACTGGGTAATTTTTGACCTTTCCCTGTGTTAAAGAAATAGTTTTCCATTTCTTATAGTAATTAATCCATTAGAACATTCTGGATACTGATGGAGTGCCCTGGGTCAATATGTCTCTATCAGCCATTATTTCTAATTAAGTCTGTGTTTGGCAGCAAGTGACCTCAAAAGAAGAACATTATTATTGGTAACTATCAAGTGCAGGTTCTTTTGGGGAAGAAGAAATGAACCAGAATAGGTTAGGATTATTCAGGGTCCACACCAACTCTATAAGTTTAGAGATTTGAGCAAGAAAGCTATTCTGTCTCATATAATAAGGCCACTGCGGGGATATGAGAAATGGATGGTTCCATATATTCAATGGAGAGTCAGATTGAATGAGAAACCCCT
Source organism: Mus musculus (assembly GCF_000001635.26). Lineage (NCBI taxonomy): Eukaryota > Metazoa > Chordata > Mammalia > Rodentia > Muridae > Mus > Mus musculus. Next base: position 149,621,820 of record NC_000069.6, on the reverse strand, counting down.
ACTTCCTACAAAGAAAAATTGTAAAACTCAATTATAAAACTCTTGCCCTAAAATGACACACTGTTGTATGACAAGACTTTTCCTAGTGAGATGCGACATACAAGCCCACCTGGTCCAGATAAGGAGCTCAAACACAGACCAAGTATGGATGCCACCAAAGTCCAACAGTGATGAACCCATGAGGTTTACTGAGTACCTTACAGGAATATGGATGAGGCGTTACATACAGGAGCAGAAATGACTCAAGGACAGCTGCATCGCCGAAGCCCACCTTAGCATAAGTAATAGCTCACAACAGCTGGTAATGTGAAGAATGCTGCAAAGCCTGCAGGCAGCTCAACAGGTTGGAGAGTGAGAGTCCTTTCCAGATACTTCAGTTGGTCTAAACCTCTTTCACATAGCTCTGCTTGTTTCTGTTTCTTCCAGACAGCTGGTCTGAGTCTCCTTTGTAGCTTTGCTTGTCTGAGAATGACTACCAACCATCTTATTGCTGATTCTGGGGTGGGGAGGGGCCTAGTGAATCTTGTCAGCTTCAGAGACTTCATGAAAATCTTTCAAGTTGATATCATCTTCCTCCTTGCAGGATGCGATATTTGGATCTCAGAGAAAACTGCTAGGTAACATGTACCCACTATTCATCCAACAGACACAGTCATGTTACCTTAATGAGTATGGAGTGGGAACAGAGTGATTGTCCTAGGACATGGATTCTCTACAATTCCTAAAGAAGAGAGCAGGAACTATGCTTGTAACCCACAACAGTCTGCCTCCCTGAGGCGTTCTCTACATTTCTACACTGAGTCTCAGTCAACTCACTGCAGTGTAGTATCTCAGCCTGAGAGCTCAACCAGCCAGAGATGAGTGAATCTAAAGCCTATCCAACAGAAGGAAATCAGTGAACCCTGTTTGAACTGGGCTCTCATTGCTTACAAAATGCAGGTTGGTACTAGTATTCTAATATTACTGGCACGGGCATCCTCATAACTTGGTGAGAGAGCTTCTTTACCGTGCATCCCAATGCTGGTAGAAAGAGCTTCCAAATTTTCCTTTGTGACTACTGAGTTGTCTGGCATCTTTGGACTTCTACTTCTCTTGGAAGTATTTCTGCAGTAGGTAATCAAAAGCCATTAATAATGATTAACTTGAGGCTGGGCGTGGTGGCGCATGCCTTTGATCCCAGCACTTGGGAGGCAGAGGCAGGCGGATTTCTGAGTTCAAGGCCAGCTTGGTCTACAAAGTGAGTTCCAGGACAGTCAGGGCTATACAAAAAAAAAAAAAAAAAAAAAAAAAAAGATGGTTAACTTGGAAGATGAAGCAGATTGAAGGAAAATTTCTGAGTCATGCCTTTGACTTCAGGGCTGGAGGGAATTCCCTTTTCCCCTTCCCAGACATCATGTTAATTCCTTGGATTTCTCACACACACACACACACACACACACACACACACACACACACACGTTAATCCTCTCAGCTACACTCATCCTCTGCTCAGCAGACATCCATGTACTCTTCAGGTTACAAACATGTGTTCGCTGCTACTTAGGATCTAGATGAACCCTTTTTTGCCCTGCCTTTGTTGAACAGAATGTTGAGCCTTTTACATATAATTATGTATGTGTGCATTACACATGACTGCAGCACACTATTCCAGGTGACCAACTTATACAACATCACCAAAGCATCAGCACTGAGAGAATCGATCCACACATCAAACTCAAGTGGGTCCTAGTGCTGACCCACTTTCTTTTATATAAAGTTGATATTTGGCATTTGTTTATACTCCTGAAGTATAGTTGGATAAATCAGTGTACATTTCCGTGAGTAATGATAACTATCGAGATGAATCACGTGTCCATGTCAACCTGCTTTCCCTCCCATGCACAGGATCTTTGGGCGTCTTCCTTTGTTGATATTTGGAAATACACAGTAAATGATTGTAGATGATGGCTCCTCTGGCACACCACACTTTAGCTGACTCTGTCTCCTGTCAGTGATGGCTGCTTACTCTTTTTACAAGTCCATCTCTCCTATCTACTTTCCTTAGCCTCTAAATGCTACTATTCCGTTTTCTTGTATGAGATACATGTTGCAGCTCCAACACGTGAGTGAGGATTTGGAGTGCTGACTTTTCCTGTTTCTGTCTTATCGTAGCATGATCTCCTGCTATGATAGAGGCTTGCATCATTGGATACATTGACCACTGCAAACTATTTGCAGTAAACATGAGAGTAGATGTCTCTTCAGCATACTAACTTCAATTCCTTTGCACATATACCTATTTATAGGACCAAAATTGCTTGTGGTAGTTTAGCTCTTAGCTCTCTGCAGAACCTCCACACTGTTTCCTTCAATGGCTATGTGAGAGGTATCATTTTGAAATCCCTGTCTCTGGCCCCACCCTTTAACGATCTTTGTGAAGTGATTGCAGATTTATGTCGCTATAGGATTTTATTTTCTAGAGTTTTACACAAAAGAAATTGAAAGTGTGAACTGCCTGGTGTGTTCTGTCCCTTTCATCTAGAATAACTACTCTGAGACACACCCATATTGGAGTGTGCATCAAGAGTTGATTTCTGTGCACTAGTGAATAGGCTTCTCTTGGCTGTGTCACAATTGGCTACCCACTGCTCTGTTACAAATATACGTTCTATTCTTTATATTACAAATAAATCTGCGACATGTGTTTGTATATGTCTGCATAAAGAGAGTTTTCATTATTCATGGGCAAAAGCTTACAGTGAAATTACTAAGTCATACATATTTAGATTCCTTTAAAAATTATTTTTCCAAAGTGCCATCTCTTAGCCTTTTCTTAAAGAACACAGAGATCCATTTTGGCATTTTCTCTCCAGCAGCTAATACCATTCATCTTCTCAAGGTTTAGCATGTGTAAGGATCCTTCTGTGATTTTGACTGGGATTTCCACGATGACTAATTATGGTAAACACCTCAAGAGGCTTCCTTGCCATCCCCCTATCAACTGACACCTAGGTATTTCTTCAAAAGTCTTACTTATTTTTTTATTTCTGTGTTTTCTAGAGGAGAGTTTGCTTTAAGCTTTAAATGTTTTACTCTTTAGACAATTACAGTCTTCTGCAAAGACACTGAATACTATTTGAATATAGGTTTCCTTTTATAGTTAAGCTACCATAAGGATCTTGCACCACATTGCTGTATAGGCTCAACAAACATCGATGTGCACTTGCGAGAAGCCTAACAAAACTTACCTGTCTAGCACGCAGACCACAAATCCAGAAAATCTACATTGATGCATAGTGTTCATTCTTTGCTAACTTCCAGGCAGAGGACGGTCTGACCTACTGCCTGAATGCTTACGAAGCATTCAAACATATTTGACTCAAAATCACAAAGCATTTGTCATATGCCTGTGTTTTGATTCCTTTGCTCTTTAATAGACTTTCAGTGTGTGTGTGTGTGTGTGTGTGTGTGCATGTGTATGTGTTTGTGTGTGGTTTACAAAATGGTTTTATTGGGTTTGATAACATTATACATTCATACATAAGGGTATGAGTTTTTCTCTATATAAAATGTTACCACACTTAAAATATTAAAAATACCTCCAACTGTTCCAAAAGTATTTGGGAAAACTCTGCTATCTCTCCCTCAAACCTTCCTCTCCTGATGTCAGAGGGAAAATAATACCATTTTCTTTCCATCTGAATTAGCTTATAGTTTCTAATACTTTGCATAAATAGAATTATACAGCATGCACTACTTTTTAGTTTGGTTTCTTTCACTTGGTATGATTATTCTGAGATCCTTTTGCATTGTACCATTGATCAATATTTAGTCATTTTTACTCTTCAAGACGATTAATTCTATTCCACGCTGCACCACAGCTGCTGGAACCTGCTGATAGACATCTAAGTTGCTTCCAGGTTCGGCTGTTACAATGGCGTGCTGTGACTATGCATAGACTAGAATAGCTGGATCATGTGGCTTGTGTGTATGGAACAAGAAATGGCCAAATATTTATATGAAACAGTCAAGCCATTTCAAATCTACCAGCACCAGGTGAGCAATGTGCTGTGTTCTCTTCCAGCACTTGGTAGCATCTGACTTTTGAGTTCCAGTCATTCTAAAAGGTGAAGTGATATCTCATCATGGTTTAAGTTTCTTCCCCTAAGCTAATAGTAGAAAGGGATTTCTTTATTAGTTTAATAAGTGGCCATTAAGGATACAGAAAATGTGGTACATTTACACAATGGAGTACTACTACTCAGCTATTAAAAACAATGAACTTATGAAATTCCTAGGCAAATGGATGGACCTGGAGGGTATCATCCTGAGTGAGGTAACCCAATCACAAAAGAACTCACATGATATGTATTCACTTATAAGTGAACATTAGCCCAGAAACTTAGAATACCCAAGATACAATTTTCAAAACACATGAAACTCAAGAAGAACAAAGACCAAAGTGTGGACACTTCCCCCTTCTTAGAATTGGGAACAAAAGACCCATGGAAGGATTTACAGAGACAAAGTTTGGAGCTGAGACAAAAGGATGCACCATCTAGAGACTGTCATACCCAGGCATCCATCCCATAATCAGACTCCAAACCCAGACATCATTGCATACGCCAGCAAGATTTTGCTGAAAGGACCCTGATAAAGCTGTCTTTTGTTAGGCTATGCTGGGTACTGGCAAACACAGAAGTGGATGCTCACAGTCAGCTATTGGATGGAACACAGGGCCCCCAATGGAGGAGCTAAAGAAAGTACCCAAGGAGATAAAGGGGTCTGCAACCCTATAGGTGGAACAACAATATGAACTAACCAGTACCCCCAGAGCTCATGTCTCTAGCTGCATATGTAGCAGAAGATGGCCTAGTCAGCCATCATTGGGAAGAGAGGCCCCTTGGTCTTGCAAACTTTATATGCCTCAGTACAGGGGAACACCAGGGCCAAGAAGTGGGAGTGGGTGGGTAGGGGAGCAGGGCGGGGGGGGGAGGGTATAGGGAACTTTCGGAATAGCATTTGAAATGTATATAAAGAAACTATCAAATAAATAAATAAATAAATGGCCATTAAGTCGTTAAAATTTGTTTTTTTGTGTTTTTTATTGTTTGTTTTGGTGTGTGTGTGTGTGTGTGTGTGTGTGTGTGTGTGTGTGTGTTATTTGTTTGCAAAGTTTCAATGCTCTTTTCAAACCACACACTGTGGCTCTGTCAGATTTCTCTACCTCTAGCTCTCTCTCCCTTCTTTCTATTTTCTTTCTTTTGTGGAGTTTTCCATTGCTGGTGGGACTAGAGTTTGTGAAATGATCAACAGCCCAGTCTGCACCTGTATTATTGGAGTTCTTGAAAGTGGAGAAAGACTGTGAGACTCCAACAAAGAACCTTTTGTGAATTGTTAGGGACTGTTACTATCTGACTTTTGGTTAACTAGGATAAGCTGAGCTTAATAACTGGGAACAGAGTCACTATTGTGTCAAACAGAAATGTAAAGCAATTTCAGTTATGGTTAGGGCTTATTTACTGTGTAGGTTGTCTGCACAATTGGTGCCCTAGCTACTTCAGTGTTTTCAGAAGGTTAAGGAAACTTTAGTGTGGGAAGCTCTACTGGAGAAAGTCACTGGAAATTTGGGTGTGTCTTAAGGTATTATAGTCCAGTTCAACCTTCTGTTTACTCTCTGTTTTCTGACTAGAGATGTATTGTGAACAGCCACCTCACGCTCCTTACATCATGCTGTCCCTGTCTTTATGGACTTTCACCTCAACCACTATAATCTGTTGTTCTATAAAACTTCTTCCAGGGACACACAAAATCTGTATCTACTCACCTCAGATAGGAATCCCACAACAAAATTAAGTACATAGTTCATGAGAGTCCAACTTGGTGACCCAGTGAGTTGAATTGAGGTTACTTAAGAAAAGGGGTTGAGGAGTTAGTTACAGAAGCAATATTGACTCAAAGATCCATCCCCAAGACCCACCCCAGCACAGGAGACAGCTCACCACTGTTGGGAATCAGGAGTATACAGCATAGTTAACAGGTTGGAGAGTATCCTTTTTCTACTGAGTCTTTGTTGTTTAGCTAGTGAGTCTTCTTGGTAGTTCAGCTTCAGTTCATCTGAGAAAGACTCTTGACTTTTCGTATTTACTCTGGCAGGGAAGGGCCCACTGAGTCTAATCAGTTTTAGGGACTTCCTGGAGCTAGTCTGATTTGTTTACCTTCTGGTTTAAGGAGTTTTCTGGAGGATACAATGTTTAAATCTAAGAGGAAACCATTACACAATAGAAGCCAAATTCAAATTAAACATTTCTTGCATTAAATTTCTTCTTGTAAGTTATTTGATCCAAGAAACATGAAAAATAATTAGTATACTTCTCATGTGCTCTGTAGGCTTTCTTTCTCAGTAGACATTTCTTAGCAAGACATTTCTGTTTTTATTTCCTCAATTTAAGTTTCATGACAGATTCTAGAATTGTGGAAGTTATATATGTAGTAAATTGTTTATATACATTGAGATAGAAATGATGACATTATAAATATGAACAAATTGTTTTCTGTCTGGGCTTTCACACAGTGAGACTGTGAGATCCTATTATCCCTTGTTAGTGAGTTCAGTCATGTTGTAAAAGTTCTGTTGCAACAGCTGAGTTCTAGCCTGCTGAACATAAATAAACCCAATCGATGCCACTGTTAGTTCTGCTCACTGGCCCCCACCCACGTGCCCTCCAATATCCTGTCACCTCTCTGGATGCTTTTGCTATAGATGTTGAAGATGGTGGCTCATTTTGGCAGAATATTGGGTACCTGAGTCACCTTCAGCACTAGAACCACACTTGGATCAGGAAGAGTTAGTCGCTTGATTTTGTAACTAATTTCTACTGACATAAATCACCAGAGTTTAAAGAATTCCCTTTTACAACAGCTAGTTTTATGCTACCAAATACAGAACAATTACTATAATCAAAAAAGATTGAAAAAGATTGTGGTAACAAAATTTCTTGATATTTCTGCTGGCACTTTTTTTTTTTTTCTTTTTGGACTTCAGGCTCCAAGTCCTTGATGGAATGCTGAAGCCCACTGAGACAGCAGTGGTTGGAGTTTAATTGAAAGACATAAGTACTGTGCAGTAGTCCTTTTAATCAAGATGTTAAAGGGAAACTTTATTAAACTTTGATTGAATATATAAAATTAAGATGTAATACACCTTAAATATATTAGCTCAAATTATAAAATATTAAATTAAGATTTAATATATTAAATTAAACACAGATTAAACTAGATTGAAAAAAATGCTTTTGAAAAAAATCTCAAATACACTAGAGAAATTATTAACCATTTTATTTTAAAGTGAAAAATCTAGTAAGTATCCAAACGATGAAAGAAGAACTGTACAGGGTGACCTAGGCTCACTGAGTATAGACTCACTGGGTATAAAACTTGCTCTATGAGGCAAGGGAGATTATCAAAGGACAAACTGAAATCTGGTCTAGGATTTAAGAGAATGAAAGAGAAATGTAGTGATGTATCCCACTCCACAGACCCCACGAGAGTCCTGTGGCAGCATCCCCACTAATGTGAATTCTCATCCCTCACCCAGAGCTGCTCTCATTCCCAACGCTAGGTTGAAAATGCCACAACAGTGCTGCCCTGCTTGTGTTTGGCTCCACTCTGACAGGCCGGCTGTCGTGCATCCTCACACTTAGATCTACCGGGATGCTTTACACAGGAGAGAAAATAAAGACAGGAGGATCAGAGTCACTTGAGACAAAATAATAATAAAGAGAAGACAGAAGGGCACAGAGAATTCAAGAATAACAGATATCATACAGTCTATTTTTCTAGTCAATGTTAAGAATGAACAAATATAAATATGTTTAACTTTTAAAATGGTAGTACTAAACCCTTTAAATAAAAGTTACTACTTCCAGTTTGCATAATGACCTCATAATAAAAGTATTATTTTCTTATTATAAGTGAGGAAGCTGTATGTCAGATGTATTAGACCTTTGCCACGTATCTCAGGAAGTGATGTAATCAGCTTCTATCTTGCTGCAAAAGTCCTATTTTTCAACTAGTGAAACACTGTGTGTGTTTCAATGATTGTGTGTACACATGTGTATGTGAGTCCGCCTGTGTGCACACATGTGTGTGGTGTGCATGAATATATCTGCACATGTGTGTTCTGTGTAAATGTGCTAGGCTATAGTAATCTATGTTTGTAGCTGAATTAAATGCAAAAAGTAGGTGGTTTCCCCAGAGGACATGTCCCTATTCATACTCAATAGGAATTAAAGTACAGATTATAATAATAATAAATAATAATTATAGCAGTTACCATGTATTAAGCACTTAATGGTGTGAGACACAATGATAAATACAGTGCCTGAAATAATCTGTTTGATCATCTGAACAACTTATGAAGTCAGCACGAGCAGCATGTGCTTGTTCCAGGTCAGACACTTGAAACTTAGAGAGTGCAAGGAAACAATTCAGGGCCACAGCTTTTAGTCACAAGCCTGAACTCAAACACAAGCTCCCTGCAACCCCTCTACCCAGTGAAATGTCCCTGCACCTCTCTTCTCCAAAGGGAAAGACTGAGAAGAAACACAGTAGGGATGTATAGAGAGAGCTGCTAACTATGAATCATAGATTTCTGCTCTAAACCTGCACAATGGCTTTATTTGAGGTCTCAGTCCCTGTCAGTGCCATTGGGATGATATACTCAAACGATGAGGTCCTTAGGCAACTCTTAAGTTTTTGTCTCAGAGTTGTTTTGATTTGCATTTCCCTGATAACTAATGACTTTGAATATTTCTTTAAGTGCTTCTCTGCCATTTGAAATTCCTCTGTTGAGAATTCTCTATTTCGTTCTTTGTCCCATTTTTTCAAATTGAATTATTTGTGTTTTTCATATCTAACTTATTGAGTTCTTCATAAATTTTGGATATTAGCCCTCTGTCAAATGTAGGGTTGGTGAAGATCATTTCCCAATCTGTAGGCTGCTGTTTTGTCCTATTGACAGTTCCCTTTGCCTTACAGAAACTTTGTGGTTTCATGAGGTTCCATTTATCAATTCTTGATCTTAGAGCATGAGTCATTGGTGTTCTGTTCTGGAAATTGTCTCCTGAATCAATGTGTTCAAGGGTATTTCCCATTTTCTCTTCTGAGATTTAGTGTATCCAGTTTTATGTTGAGGTCCTTGAGTCACTTGGACTTGAATTTTGTGCAGGTAATAAATATGGATCTATTTGTATTCTTCTATATGCAGACATCCAATTAGACTAGCACCATTAGTTTAAGATGCTTTCTTTTTCTATTGTATGGTTTTAAGGTCTTTATTAAAAAAGAAAAACATCAAATATCCATAGGTGTGTAGGTTTATTTCTGGGTCTTCAATTCGATTTCATTGATCAACATGTCTGTTTCTGTACCAATACCATGCAGATTTTATCAATATTGTTCTGTAGTACAGCTTGAAGTCAGGAATAGTGATTCTGCTCGAAGTTCATTTATTGTTCAGGATTGTTTTGGATATGAAGTTGAGAATTACTCGTTCAAGGTCTATAAAAATCGTGTTAGAATTATGATGGGGATTGCATTGAATGTAAAGATCGCTTTTGGTAAGACAGCCATTTTCACTATGTCAATCCTGCCTACTGTGTGATGGGAAATCTTTCCATCTACTGAGAGGATGTACTTAGCCTGGCATAGATCTGATTTGCCAGGATGGGGGGGGATATGCAGGAGGGTCCCCATCCATTCAGAGGATCTGGGGAGGGAGAAATGGGTGAGAAGGATTGTAGGAGGGGTCATGGGGAGGGGAGCAGTGATAGGGGTATAAAACAAATACATAATAAACAAACAAACAAACAAATAAATAATTTTGTCTCAATACTAAGTAATGATGATATCGCAAATCCCAAACAAGTGAATAATGTTTCACAATTTGGTTCACTAACACTGTTCCATGGTGCTAGGATAGAGCCCTTAGCCCTGAACAAGCTGGGCATGCACACAACCACTGAGCTACATGCTTAGGAATACACTGATGTCTCCCACTGGTCTACAGAAGAATACATTTATGTCTTGTTCTTCACCCCACACAATCGTACTTGAGTCTTTTCCAGTGCACCTAACAACTATTAAAGCACAGCTGTCCCTCTCAGTCCTCCTTTCTTTTCCATATTTCATATAACTATCATTGTCATTGTCATCATTGTCATCATCATTCTCAATGGCTCTTTCCATATTATTCTGAAATGTTCCTTTCCTTGGCTTTTCTTTGCTTTGTTTTATAGCATTTTATTCCCCACTCTTTTGAATTTCAACAACTCGCTGTTCCATTTCCTTGCTTCTGTGTTTGATCATCTACATCTGCAGGCACCATTTGTATAACTGCCTACCATCTCTGCTCTACTGGAAGGCTTCAGTTTCTGGGATTTTTGGATGACGGCATCCATATCCCTATTTCCAACTCTGTATGCCCCCGATGTTTCTGCATAATCAAATCAACATTTCTATCTCCTTCCATTTCTAAATTCATGAAGCTCTCACCTATGTCTGCTTCTCTGTCTTAACGTCTGTCCCTACACATTTGACAAAGTATCCTGGAAAGGTATCTTACCATAACTAAGGGGAAATTAAAGACAGTCCCACTGGGGAAGACCTGAGATCAATCCCAAAACCTCCATGGAAAAACCATATTGGGTAATACACTACTATAAGCCCAGCACAGACAGAAAGCTTGCTGTGTCTCTTTTGTCAAACAGCTAGGCTGAATCATCCAGTTCCAGGTCAGAGAAATACCCTGATTTAAAAGCATAGGTAGACTGCTTCTAGGACACCTTAGGTTGACACCCAGACATCTAGCCTCCACATACATGATCATACATGCACACACATGCAGAGAGAGAGGGAGAGAGAGGGGGGGGAGAGAGAGAGAGAGAGAGAGAGAGAGAGAGAGAGAGAGAGAGAATATGCCCTGTTTTAGCTTACTAGTTCCAAAGTTGACGAATTGTTCAGTAACTTTTCTTTTTTCTTTTTTTTTTTTTTAAAGATTTATTTATTTATTTATTTATTATATGTAAGTACACTATAGCTGTCCTCAGACACTCCAGAAGAGGGAGTCAGATCTCGTTATGGATGGTTGTGAGCCACCATGTGGTTGCTGGGATTTGAACTCCTGACCTTCGGAAGAGCAGTCGGGTGCTCTTACCCACTGAGCCATCTCACCAGCCCACTTTTCTTTTTTCTTACACCAAAATGAGAATAGTGGAATAGCAGCACCCTTCTACTATAATACTACTAGCCCCATCATCCCAGTCTGCTCCTGTGTAGTTATTCTGGCAACTGCCAATCAGGCTACTTTAGTTCCAATAATCAGTATTCTATACCAAAACCATCAGTTTAATGATAAAAATATACCTAGGATATCTGCACACCATCAAACATTCTGTAGTATATATAGATAGAGACGAGACGTAGTCCTTGATTTTCCCTAGAGCCATTGAAGTTGCTGGTGAAATAGTAGAATCTAAGCAACTTCAATCATTTGTTGTAAACGCAGGGCAGTGCCTGTCTGCAGCATGTCTGAGAATGGCTTTGTTCTGTGCTGTGACACACCTGTAAAAAATATAAACTCTGTAAGTCTGAGAATATTTCCTATGTATGTGTGTATGTATGTATGTATGTATGTATGTATCTTCTATCTATCTATCTATCTATCTATCTATCTATCTATCTATCTCTATCATCTATCTATCTCTAGCTCCTTCTGAGATGTCACTAGGTGGATCTCTGGGTTTAAGTATGTTCATGCACTACTAGAAAACTCACCAAGCTCTGGATATGTAGTTCAACCTGCCAAGCTTGTGTTTGTGTTGACTATCCACAGTGCTGAAATGAGTCTTTATTCACGTGTTTCTGTTCATAGACCAAATTTCACTCTACTATCCATGCTTTACTTGGTCTTCTTATTTCCTTTTCCACTTTCTCCAGCACATCTGGAGATGTTTTAAGCATATTTAGTTTTAAGAATTTATTGAATGATTCGGTCAACCAAACAGTAATCAAATACTATATTTTTAATCAACATATATTCCTGCAAAAGGAAAATGTCACAAGGATAGAAAAATCTGAGTTCTGTTTCGAGTAGCTTTAAATCTTCCAGCCAAGCAGTAATATAGAAGAGTTAAAATGCACAGGACTAGATTCAAATTCATGGTTTTTAACTTTATAGATACCAGGTCTGGGAAATGCCTGTAATGATTTCTATGATTTCACAGATTCCCCAAACCCAAAATTTTAGAATCACAATGAAAAGATAATTTTCCACAGCCTAACAATTGTGCATTGCCCTCCAAGAAAGTCAGTCTGTACAGTACCACTTGCTTCATTTGTGTAATTCGCCGGCATTCAACTGGAATTTGCTTTCAAAGCTTGCAAATTACAAAAGATTCCACTTCACAAAAGATTCTTGGGAACTTGCTCGTGGGGAAACGGTTCATCTAAGAATGTTGCTTTTGTGATTTTTATCCATCCCAAGCTCTGAGCTTTAATTTTGCTCATATCTGTAATGAAATAAAGTTATATCCAGATAGGACCACCTAGGACAAGGTGTCATTCACAGACATTTAAAACAAGCCATGTCCATCAAACACAGAGACTGAGTCATAGTCAGATAGAAGCTAGAATGTAGCAGCAAGAACAGAGTCCAGCTCCATCACCTGGTCCAGTTCTCAGGCATCTGTTGGGTCTGGGCAGGTGTACTCAGTTAGATCACAGCCACCTCTAGGTATCTGGGCAGGTGTACTCTCTTCACCTAACTATCTCTGAGCTCTGCTGTGGGATTGAGGCAAAGCTTTCACATTTCATCAAAATCTCCTAAAATAACAAGTGTCAGATTATTCTTATATATTACCGTTTTCTCAACTCTTGTCATATTTATTTTCATAAAAAAATTAAAAGGAAGAAAATAATGAAAGTGTTTCTTCCATACAAGTTTCTTCCATACAACTGTAATGATTTGACCAAGCAGTGTTACAGAGAGCAGAGTCAGTCTGGCAGCCAGCAGATGTGAAGCACGCTAGACCACAGCATCTATAGACAGTCTCAGATACAGTTCATGAAATTCTAAGGATCTCTTGACCATTTGTAATAGAACTTGGTGCACATTCTTCCAACTGTGACCAGCAAAGACTTCAATCCAGACTATTAGTTATGCTAACAAAATAAAGTATCTTTTTTTTCCCACCACAACATTCAAGGAAGGTCTTGGGTATGGTGGTCTTCAGTATGGTGGGAAATTTCCCTTAATTCCATTTTTGTTTGTTTGTTTGTTTGCGTGCTTTCACGTGTTTGTGTCTGTGTGTCTGTATGTCTGTGTGTCTGTGTGCGTGTATGTGTGTGTATGACCCTGGTTTTCAGTGTTTATTCAAATACTGCTTCACTACTGTGCAGAACATCTCACCCAGAGTACTTTTGTACTGCTTTCCATCCAATAATGTATGGCATAAAAACACTGTTTGAAAAGACACCCAAAGGCCATTGCTGGTTATGACATGAAGGCATTTGCATTCCTTAAGTAATGGATGATAGGAGAAATTAGTCACTAGTTGATCATAACTTGGCAGAAATTGCTAAGTGTACAAAACTAGGTAAGCACAGAGTGGGGAAAAACTTATTAATGAAATGTCACAAAATACCACAGTTCATTAATCCCAACTTGCTAGTGCCCACTGAATTACATAAATGGCTCCTTTCTTATAGACAGTCTTGAGTTTAGTAAATACAATGAATAATTGTTGAAACGTTAATTTCAGTAAATCTAAGGGTGCCTTACTTGATTCTGCTATGCAAAAAAATCTGAATTCAACTAACTTAATTATTATGAGCAGCTTAGAGCTTTATTTTAATTCTTGGATTTACTGAACTCAAGAATCTATTTGGCAACCTGTTTATGTGTTATGTATATTGTAATTAAAACTGTAAATGTATTCATAACCACATTTATAAAAATTATGATGTCGTGTGCTTAGAATCTTTCATTTTGTTAACCTTAAAGTTGGAAGGAGGAGAAAGAAACTTTTCAAAGTACAACTTCATTTGTCATCCCCTTCCCCTCCATTTTCTTGTGGTTTGAGGATTTTCTTGATTGGCACTATAGGAGGGCTGGTATTTTCCAAACTTCCCATGTGCAGAAAGCTTGTCATCCCTTAAGCTTAGGTGTCATTTCCTTTGGTAAACTATTCATTCTGATCTTGACACCGAAGTTACATGAAACAATTCGGTCTGTAAAATACTCAATCGGGCCGTACAGACACACCACTTAAAACTCTTGGCTTTACTGGAAAAAAATAAAGCCAGTTCTTAGAGTGATTTCCATCTACTGCAACCCCACAGCAAGTGTTTTATAATATCACATTTGTTGGGTTCCCTTCCTTTCTGTCTCTCTAATATTCTCTGGGTCTAAATCACACAAAACAGAATTTTAAAAAACAATAAGTATTCTTCAATAAATCTCTCTAGCTACATTTTTTTAAGGAGCCATTAATTTTGAAAGTTATTCTGGAATCAACCCACCAACATTATTTTCATTTTAACGTGTTACAAATCTAAAATATCCCACAGATAATGTTTCCCCTGAGGGTCTCTCTCTCTCTCCCTATCTGCTTTTCATAATTAATTTCTCACACATGCCTCTAAGGACCATCTTGCTTATAAGGATTATAATTGTAAGCATCTTGCTTGTAAATACAGCATTTAAAAGACTTAAACCGTGCCTTCGTATCTTTCTTTGAAATTTAAATATGAATATACTTGGATGTTAAAACCACAGTTTGATAGTTGCTCACTTAAGTTATATTTACTTAAATCAATGTGAAATCGTGTATTCAAAAATGTGAGGCATCAATTATCTGCATTTACTTTCAGAAAAAGAAATACAAACTTCCTCTGGATATAGTGGGAGAGCTATATTTTCGGGGTTATAGTACAGCCAACAAAGTTAGCCTCACCTCCCTTTATCAAAGCCTGATCTAGTTTAAATATTGTATATGCATTCTGCCTGAATAAAATGTTATTGTGGGCATAAAACTTTGAACCTGAAAGTCTGAAAAAGACAAGCTTTCTGGGGGAATGGCATTGTAGTATATCTATCATTAGAAACCCCTTTAGGTTTTGTTCAGATAATATCCATTCTAAGAGGTATTCAGCAAATTTGAGCACTTTAGAAGGACTGCCTTCTGATCTCCAACTTTGTCATGTGGGGTGTAGAATACATCTGACCCTGTAGAAAATCATGAATCACTAATTCAAAAATTACATACACATCTGGAAAAAAGGGGAGATTTACAATAAATCCCATAGGAGACACAAGCATCAGTGAGTGTTCAATCAAACATTTGTTGAACAAAAAGACAAACCCTCAAGGTCACAAGAGGTAGTGCTGGGTGTAAAGAGTGTGTTCCTGAGCTCTGCTTAGCAGTTAGAACGACAGCCTTCCTATAATGCATGGATATATCAAGGAGGAAAGAAACGGGGGCCCACAGAGACTCAAGATCTATGAAGAAAATGGCTGCAAATTAGCAGTTATTTCATGTGTGGCCTTTAGCAACAAGCTTGGTCTACAGAACAAGTTTCAGGACATCCGGGATTCCATGGAGCAACCTTACCTCACAAAATAAAATGAGAGGAGGTTGTACAAAAATTCTAAAATTCCATGCTCAGTTTCTAAAAGAAAAATTATCGTGAGACCATGGGGGGACGGGACTAGAAAGCTGTAGGCTTTCTACTTTTTTCTCAGTACCTAAAGACACTGCTACTAAGCTGGAGGCCCTGAGTGCTTTGAGAGTCAGCAAATTCAGTACCTGGGATTATGTGTGCAGCGTGAGAACTACCTCTGCATGTTGTCCTCTGACCACAACACAAGCATTTGAGCATACACAAACATAGACCCACCGACACACAAACACACAGTAAATAAAATGAAATAAAAATTTTTAGAACTGTATCTACTAGGGTTTGGTTCAGTAGTAGAGCCTTCGGCTAACAAATGCAAGGCCTGATTTTTTTTAATCCAGAGAAAAGGGGGGAGGGGTGGGATGGAGGAACAAAAATATTCTTAAAAGAGTAGATTTTTTTGCCAGGTAAGGGGGCACACATCTTTAGTCCCAGAACGCAGAGTCAGAGGCAGAGGCAGAGGCAGAGGCAGAGGCAGAGGCAGAGGCAGAGGCAGAGGCAGAGGCAGAGGCAGAGCCAGAGCCAGAGCCAGAGCCAGAGCCAGAGCCAGAGCCAGAGCCAGAGCCAGAGCCAGAGCCAGGTGGATCTGTGAGAGTTTGGGGCCAGCCTGATCTACACAGTGATACTAGACTAGCCATGGTTCTACAGAGAAACCTTGCTTTTAAAAGCCAAAAAAGCCTGCTTTTTACTTTAAATTATAAAGGAAAGATGATCTAAGTGTTGAGATGAAATGTACCAATGGTTTTTACTCTTTCCACACACACAGAGCCATTTTTTTGAAGCCCAGTATTGTGTGATTTATCTTTAGTTGACCAAAAGATGCTTTAGTGTGCAAAAGGGGAAATCAATTTTTATGACTCATTTAATAAAAGTGTTTTTTTCCACGCTAAGAGCTTTGGAGTCAGAGTCCTGATACGTCTGTGGGGCTTGCTAATCAGAATTACAGAGTCCAACCTCTGACTTACATCTCCAGTACCGAGAATATTGAAATAATGGAATTTACAGTGGTATACAGAATGCATTGGCTTCTGGTAGCTGCTTAGTAAATGCTGTTGTATCAGAAAAGATTAAGTAGTCATCGCCAAAATACTTGATGGAAAAAAAGCTCTCTCTCTCTCTCTCTCTCTCTCTCTCTCTCTCTCTTTCTGTATGTGTGTGTGTGTATGTGTCTGTCTGTGTCTGTCTATGTCTGTGGGGGTGGGTGGGTGTGTCTGCATATTAAGGAAAGAGGACAATCTTAGATGCCATTCCTCAGGCACCATCAACTCTTCTATTTGAGGCAGGGTCGCTCATTAGTCTATAACTCACCAAGTTATAACTCAGCTTGTCCCAGGGATGTGACTCATACTGTCTCTCCTCCTCCCACCGTTTTCCACAAAGCCAAGCTGGGATTACAAGAGCTTGCTGCCCCATCCAGATTTTTTTATATAGATTCTGAGATTTTTTAACTCAGCTCCTTGTGTTTAAAAGACAAAGAACTTAGCTGGTAGCTAAGCTCTCTCCCCAGCTCTGGGAACAAAAAATTAAATTTATCATATATCTGTTTTACACATCTATTAGTTTAAACAATAATAATAGTAAAAATAATAATAATGCATGAACAACAAATAGAGAGGCAGTGGTGTGTTCACGTGATAAAACCAATCCTACACTAAGGGTAGATGTGCTAGATGCAATATGTGAAGCCCATTCCTAAGACCTCTTTCCACCATAGCAGACTTGACTCCTGCACATTTCTGGCCCACAGCAATACAGTCACTGCAGCAGCAGATACACAGCATGAAAGTCAAGCAGGTGGGTACAGTCAATCGGCTTCTTTGGAGGCATGAGGACATGGAAAAAAATCTCCATTTCCAAGAAGCTGTGAGATCATGTCTGATTTAAGTCCCAATCCTAAATAAACCCAGCCTCACACTGCGTTTCACGTGTAGAATTTCATGTCCAATCCCTGTAATGAGGTGATAAGGCCGTGGGACAGTCAGTCAGTAGCAGGCAACAGCAATTAACAGGATTGCACTAACCTGGAGATACGCCAAGCTGGCAAAAAAAGGGATTAGAGAGCAAATGAAGTGAGCAACCATGAACCAGCAAATAGGGCTTAATGGACAGCACAAGGCAGCGAGGCTGAGAGGGGCCCATTTCCCAGCTTTGATTTTCACTGCCCACTGAGCTGCATTTCTCTTCTGCTCCTAATGCATTTATCTTGGCCTAGGCAAGCTCCTTGGCTGTCATCCTAAGGACAATTCCATTGACTGCACCAACTCCCGAAATGGCTAGAGACTACAGAAGTATAACCTGGCCCATAGAATCTCTTTCGAGCAACTTTGATGGGGTATTCCTCTGAGCTGGGGAGCTGTAGATCTTCCAGGGAGGTCATACTGGAAACACACAAAAGTACTGTGGGCAAGGAGATTTTTGTAAGAGCCATGAATTATTGACTGTATAGAGGTTCTTTCACTGTACCTTGTCCTCCTCATTTAAAGATAACTCACAAAAATAAGTGGAAGTATTCTCACCAAGTAATTTCTCTGTGTTCTGAATCATCTGATTGCATGTGACAATGAGTTTCTGCTGCCTGAGATCTCTTAACTTCAATGCCATGTGTTGGTCATAGGAAGAAAGGCACGCAACCCTTCAGTAGGATAAGCAGAACACTTCCAGTGCTGTAGAAACGGGGGGCACTGAAAACGTTCTCCGCCATCACCAACGTGCTTCCTGTTCTTTTCTTTTCCACATATCACATCCTAGCCTCTGTCGGTCAGTCAGGCATCTATTAATAGTGATTTCTCCTGTTCTACTTTCTACACAAAGTATCTATTTCTTGTTTTTTGTTTGTTTGGGTTTTTTCTCACAATTAAAATTCTCCTACAAAGCACACAAACTTACCACTCCACCAGGACACAAGCTAGAAAATTCCATAGCCCACTGGAGACTGCATGGTTGCTGTTTCAAGATCTTTCTTTTTGTCCACCATATAAATTTAGTCTCAGGATGAAGTGATTTCTGAGACTTTTGAAGTATTGCTTACTGAAAAAGAAAGAAAGGAAGAAAGAAAGAGAGAGAGAGAGAGAGAGAGAGAGAGAGAGAGAGAGAGAGAAAGAGAGAGAGAGAGAGAGAGAGAGAGAGAGAGAGAGAGAGAAAAGGGGAAGGGGAAAGGGAAAGGGAAAGGGGAAGGAAAAGGTAAAGGGAAAAATGGAAAGGGAAAAAGTGAAAGGGAAAAGGAAAGGGAAAAAGGGAAAGGGAAGGAAGGGAAAGGAAAGGAAAGGAAAGGAAAGGAAAGGAAAGGAAAGGAAAGGAAAGGAAAGGAAAGGAAAGGAAAGGACAGGACAGGACAGGACAGGACAGGACAGGACAGGACAGGAAAGGAAAGGAAAGGAAAGGAAAGGAAAGGAAAGGAAAGGAAAGGAAAGGAAAGGAAAGGAAAAAGAAGAGAAACTACTCAACTCCAAATGGTACTGGATCCATTACCATGTACTGAATCAAGTCGTTTGTCTTTAAAGTAAACTTGGATAAGAAAGAAAATAGTTGCTGTTCTTAAGAATTATACAAAATCCACACAGAAAATTTCAGCTCTTATTTACCTCAGATAAACAAAATCTTACCAAGAGATTGGCAGGGATAGCAGGGTAATATACTGCTTGGCATAACTATAGGAGGCCTTAGGGTTTGCCTTAAGCTGTTGACAAGGTATTCAGTGTTACCTTCTGTGAGGAGTGCAGAGGTAATGCGTGGGTGGAGTCTCTGCTGATGGCTTCTTTTTACTGCCTATGCTTTGCTTTCCAGTAGACATCTTCACCTTTGCGCAAGTCATCACACAGTCTCTAAGCACAGGAAAGGAAGTACTGGCCGGCTGCTTCGGTGCATTCTTAGGGTTGTTGCTACAGTAGCCAGAGAAGAGAAATGAGGACAGTTTCCAAAATCCAGAAAATGTTAGCTGAAGCTCCTTCCTCAGGGAGCAAAGGTCATCTTCTAAGCTATGCATTACATAACATGTGCACTGGTGTTTCCTTATAAGTTACAAGAAGGCATGTGCAATCTGTCATATTGAGAAGGTTAACATCTGAAACCTAGAGCAGCACACAGACTGGATCCTCGGAAGGAGTTTCTCTAGCCTGTGTGTGCCCTATCTGAGGTGGCTGGAAATAACCAAAGTCCCAAACATAGCATGGCTTTGAGTGAAGAGAGAGAGAGACAGAGATGGAGAGACAGAGAGAGAGACAGAGAAAGAAGGAAAGAAAAGAAGAAAGAAAGAAAGGAAGAAAGGAAGGAAGGAAGGAAGGAAGGAAGGAAGGAAGGAAGGAAGGAAGGAAGGAAGGAAGGAAGGAAGGGAGAGAGGGAGAGAGGGAGACTATTGTGGTGAAATTAATGTAATGTAGCCAAATGAATTTAGCCAAATACAGATTTATAAGTATTTTTTTCTCTCCTTTGGATTATTAACATTCTTTGACTGGATTTCTGTCTCTGTATCCCCTCCACCTCCTTTCCATTCTATAAGATTTTTTTCCTAAAAGAAAAAAAGCACATTTTGTTTTTCCCTATCGCTCCTCTTCTTACAAATTGTCAGTGGTGTCTCGGTGCCAAAAGAAAGCTCAAATGCTTTAGTGACATTTAAAGTTCTCTGCCATCTGGCCTCATCTCACTGATAGCTGCTGTCTGGTTCTCGGTACAACATCTGAAGATAAATCTTCGTCAACGTGACCTAATCACTGTCTCCCCTTTGCCCTAATAAGGCAGAACCCAGCAAAACAACACTGTGAGTGTTCTGAAATACTAATTCTCTTCCTCTTTGCTTGAAATGAGTACACACACACACACACACACACACACACACACACCTTAAATCTGACTTTATTCTTCTGCCTTCCTTCTCTCACACTCCCTGAAGGATTTGTGCATGTCTGCACAGCTCTGAGAGGCAGTGGGGCCTACTAAAAAGCGTGGTGCTGGAAAGAAAAAAAAAATAACACTTAAATCTAGAAATGATAAAAACTGGGATTTCACCCCAGCTTTTATAACAAAAACATCACCTTGAAATAATATCCTAATCCATTTCCTCATTATTAAAATGAGACCCATAG
This sequence comes from Mus musculus, assembly GCF_000001635.26. NCBI lineage: Eukaryota > Metazoa > Chordata > Mammalia > Rodentia > Muridae > Mus > Mus musculus. The sequence goes on along the minus strand of NC_000069.6, from coordinate 149,601,025 downwards.
CTACCTCCTGTAACTAAATTGAAAAGTAACAAAGGATGTCTGCAACTGTATTTTGAAGACAATAAAGTACTTTTGCATATCACACGTGATGTTTTTTTCCAGAAGAGTTAGCACTTGTTGGGCACTTTCAGTATGCTGGACGCTGCTACACAGCATACAAACATTGTGGCTGTTACTATACTATTTATAATCTGCAGATAACGAATAGAGCAAACCCTCCTTCTCCAAGCCTTAAGAACAATGAATGAAAAGAATAGCTTCCCAAGGCAAGGTAACCGTAATCCAGGATTTTATTACACACACTCTATGGTACAATGCAATCAGTCACTAACGTGGTTTCCTACATAGGGTCCTTGAACCAATCAACAGCGAGCCCTTTTTTTTTCTACATTGCCTTCCCTATGATGTTCCCTCTGCCTGCACATGGCTCAATCTTTAATGTCTTTCATATTTGCTCAGACAATATCCCAATGAGGTTGCAGTGATCATTATATCTGAAATTGTAAACCTTCAGATCTTCTTATTTAATCTCATCCACTTAATTTCCTCCATGCCCCTTGCCCTTTGACCTTCTACATCAACTGTTCAAGCATGTGGCTTAAATGAGCTGTTCTGTGAGAATGCCAGCACTGTGGAGAGAGTCCTTCTTTTATTAACACATGTCCACTACACAGACCCATGCCCCTCATATTAAATAATCAATAACTATTTTATAAGAAAGCAATGCTCATCTTAGTTTATGATTGATCAGTTGGTTCCAAATTTTCTTAGATGGAAGCCATGAATGGAAATGGTCATCAGAGCCATGAAAATACTTTAGGTTTTGGGGATTTGGCGCATTCGATTATGTTTTCCATGCTCACTGGCCAGACAGACTAACTGAATCACCAAGTTTCCAGGTAAAGTGAGACACTCTGCCTCAAAAACAAGATGGAGAATTATTAAAACACTAGAAGCCGACCCCTAGGCTTCTATGCTCACATTCACAAACACACCCACAGACACATAAAGCACTTTGGTTTAGGACAAGCTGCTAGAACTATTCAACTATTCACTGAGTCTGCATAGATCAAGAACTTTATGAATACAAGAATTCACGTTTACGGACACTCAAGTCCCACATGTTATCTGCATAACACACCTATGCTGATCTTCTCTATATGGCTTCTGGTGTCTAACACAATGCTGTTATATTGTCTTGATCATGGAATAGTGATTAGGAAAATAAATCTATATGTCAGTTCAGATGTATTTTTGTTTTAACTGTTGATAATTAACCTTTGGTTGAATTCATTGCAAAGAATCCAATGACACTGAGAGCCAATCATACTTAATTTTTATTTGTTAAATATAAACACATTACTGTTTGTTTTAGTTTTTTAATTTATCTGGCTGTGAGTGTTTAACAAGGGAAATATTGTCATAGTATAAGCATCTACCTTCTATTAAGATTTTTCCTATCATAAAGCAAGTATGTCCAACATCAGTCACAGAATAAAATCTAAGGAGTGACTGAGAGCTATAAGTCTCTTTAAGATGAAACCTTCATTGGCATGGCCTTCAGATATTCAGTCAATGATTACCACTTTCTGGCCCAGAGACAAATTTGCAAACTTATGCAAGCAGACCTGTTTATCAGTCATCTCCTCTAAAGCTCAGATCCCTCTTCAGCGAAGCAGAAATCATTGTATAAACCATTGTTAGAGTTGTTACTGAGATAAATAGAATTAGCCACACAAAATATCTTGTGAGCCTCTGACCCAAACTGTTCTGGGTAATGCTGCTTGTATTAATTTTGGCTCACGGGTCATTGCTCACACCTGGATTTCCTCTTCAAAAGATACCCTGGCTCTGCATACCAGGTACACCGTTCTCTCTCATCCAACTGATAAAGTTCCACTGACCTTTGGGGCTCACCAAGACGCTACACTCTCAGGAATCCCAGGATATGTCATCAAGACACAGGCAGCACACAGATTTCATCCAAAGCAGTGATGTATGTTAATTGTCAGAGCTGACGGACATACATCTATCTTGAACCCAAGCTCAACTTTGTAGTGGCAACTCACTTTGTAGATATGACTGGCCTTGAACTTACAGAGAACAACCTTCTTCTGTCTGTACTGGGATTAAAGGTATGTTCTACCTCTGTCTGTTTTCTCTTATAGCCTAAGAAACCTGTCCTGAGGTGACATTGTCTGTTGTGGGCTGGGCTTCCTACATCAATCAATAAATTTTTCCATAGACCTGGCCACAGGTTAACCTGATGGGGGTACTTCTTGAACTGGGATTCCCAGTGATAATGCTGGGCTGCAAGGTTGAAAGCTGAAGCTAACTTAAGATCCACGTAAGCAGATTACTGGCCTCTCAGTATTCATAACTTCTTATACTGCCTTTTTATTCAAATTGAGTAGTTTGGAATAAACTTGGTCCTGTTAGGCTAAGCTTTTCCTCTTTCTTTCAACTGAGAAACTACCCAGGGAGTAAGAGTTCTTTAAAAATTTTTGTTACCATGTATCAATTCTATAGGACAATGAGATTTCATTGTGACATTACACAAATCTTCACACACACACACACACACACACACACAGAGTACACCATGATGCTGAACCACAGACATGAATTAAGATTATGATAGTCAAGTGGTGCCCTGTGGTAGATGTCTTGACTGCTGGAATTCTATCCTAAGTTTGAGTTTCAGTTTCAGGATGCTGATTTCACCTTAGAGATAATTCTCATCAGCAATTGAGATCATTATCAATAATAAGGTGACTAGTTTACACTACTGTTTTCTATCCCCGTTGGTTTAAAATTCAGATTGTGAAAAGTAAAAGCTTTTCCGGGGACCTTTAAAATCCTAGGAATATATATATATATATAGATAGATAGATAGATACATACATATATACATGTATGTATCTATATATAATAGATATAATGACTTGTGTAGCATTTGTGTATCTTAAGCAATGTTGTATGTGCAGATAAGGATCAGCATAAGCAAACTGCTCACTGTGTTCGTGAAAAGTGAAATAGTGTCTTCTGCATGTATTCAGATAGCAAGCCGAGCAGTCTTTATCCCAACTCTTCCCATTCTGAAATAATGCCTAAGGGAGAAAGAGCATACAGCTTATTTCTCAGTGGGACCATATTAGAGTCTTCAGACTCTCTAGATAGACTCTGGCTCACAAATTTTATTTCCATGTATCCTACCATGCTCTTTATCTACTGTGAATCTTCTACCTCTGCATGTTTCATGGCTCTCCCTCTTTCACATTCCTCTGAAGAGAGGCCTCTAATGAATAAAATGTTTGTCTTTCCACTTTATTAAAGAAAGCATTCAGCGGTGAGAAAGACTTTTTGAATTGAAGTGTCATGTCAGAGCCGGTCTGTTTGCTAATCATGTGTTATTATAACTGACAGAATGGTGGGTTGTGGGTTTTTTTTTTCATTTTACAACATTAGAATGATATAAAACACAAGAATACGGAACTAAACAGATTACCATGATATTAAAATGTATTTTTAGGGAGATTAGGGGGAAAGTGCCTCATCTCTGCACATAATTACAGTTCTCCAATTTCACTAAGAAGCCATTGTGGGATTTCAACTTTTATTTGGAAATTTTGGTTTTTGTATAGAATTTTTATATTATAGTCGCACTGAGTATTTTTAGCAGGAAAAGTATGAGTTAGCTATAAGTGACACATTATGAATTATTAGTTTGTTACACTCAACCAAACTGTGTGGGTTTTTTTTTTCTAACGTGGGCCTCAAGTTCAATTTTTTTTCAACTATCAAGATCTGTATCATTTACAAATTAGGTCTTCTTTCTTGAACCAGGAAGTTTTGACACAATGATTAAATATTTGTAAATGTAGAGCCTATATAATTACCAAATATACATTGGGTGGGTGGCTGACTTGTCTCAACAGGGCATTATCCTACATCTGTGCACCCCCCAGAAGGCACAGATCAGAGACTGTAATGCCAGGCTTTCTACAAACATTCCGTAGATCCACTTAATTGGCTTATTGGATGCTGTGGTGGTATTGCTACACTAGTCACAACTCTGCCTCAGAATGAATAGCATGTATCCTGCATGATGTACATATCCTATACATGGTTCTGATCCTGACCAGTGTTTCTAAAACACCACTCTTTTCCTCACACTCAGTTTCTCTCTTTTGTGTGTATATTTGTTAGTGTGAGCATGCTCGGCGCATGGATGCAGGTGCATACGTGTGAATGGGCATGCAGAAGGGAGATCAGTGCAAGGTATCTTCCCATCACTCTCCATGTACTGGCTAGTTTTGTGTCAACTTGACACAGCTGGAGTTACCACAGAGAAAGGAGCTTCAGTTGAGGAAATGCCTCCATGAGATCCAACTGTAAGGCATTTTCTCAATTAGTGATCAAGGGGGAAAGGCCCCTTGTGGGTGGGACCATCTCTGGGCTGGTAGTCTTGGTTTTATAGGAGAGCAGGCTGAGCAAGCCAAGAGAGGCAAGCCAGTAAAGAACATCCCTCTATGGCCTCTGCATTAGCTCCTGCTCCCTGACCTGCTTGAGTTCCAGTCCTGACTTCCTTTGGTGATGAACAGCAGTATGGAAGAGTAAGCCAAATAAACCCTTTCCTCCCCAACTTGCTTCTTGGTCATGATGTTTGTGCAGGAATAGAAACCCTGACTAAGACACTCCATTTGGCAATACTTTTAGTTAGTTGTTTGTTTTTAAACAGGATGTCCATGGAGCCCGGGATAACCTTGAACTTACTCTATAGACCAGGTATTTTGGCCTTGAACTCAGACACATCCATCTACATCTGCCTCCTGAATGCAGGGTTTAAAGATTTAAACCAGCACACTGTGCTACCATTTTGAGTCAGGAGCTCATTGGTGTGGCTAACCTGTCCTGTCTCCACATCCCTGCTCTGGATTTCAGGTGAGCTTATATAACCACACTTAGCTGTCTTCCCTAGATGCTGGACATGGAAACTAAGGCCTCACACGTGTGATGCAAGAATTTTCCTAACTGAGCTAGCTTTTATTTTCTCTGCAAGGGTTCTATCTCCAAAATTCATGTGGCAACTGAAGAAAAATTAAATGAATCTGTTGTTGCACTTATCTTTTAATTATTATAATATTCACAAGGTAATAAAACTGAAGTGCAAAACAATCTCATAGAGATTAGTTCATGGTTAACAGTGTTACACTGAGAAAAGGGAGTCCCAGGTAGTATGGACCAATCAGCACACTTTAAAATGATTGTTTAACCTGCATGGCACCTTTATTCCCTATAATACTTGGTGAAAAAGTCAAAAGCTTAGGGAAAAAATGTGATTTTTGCAACTAGAAGAAAATGAAATTTTATTGGAAGAAGCAAGAGAGTCCTTATTCATTGAACATCTCAAATATTTATAAAAGAGCTTACGGCGTGCCTGATAGTCTATTTCAGGAAACTCACCCCAGATAATTCCTGAATTTTGTTTCCATTTCGCAGAATATTTGCTTTGAGTTATTTCTCTTGGGATTCAATCATTCAGAAACACACCTATAATAACTAGAGCCTTCCCTATTCATCAAGAATCTTTAGATTTCAAGAAAATAAAATGCGTCTAGGACTCTCTGAGACAAACGACCACTCTGTGTCTCTTTTCAGTTACTTTTGGAGCATGTGCCTCTACATTTTGTGACTGAAAAGTTAAAAGGAGACACCCTTAGGCCCGGCTTGGTGGCGCATTCCTTGAATCCCAGTACTCAAGAGGCCACTGCAGACAGATCTCTGAATTCCAGGCTAGCTTCCTCTACAGAGTGAACTTCAGGCCAGCCTGGGATGCCTAATAAGATTCTTCCTCAAACAAACAAAATAAGCTAAAACAAAGTGACTCTGTTGGTTTCCCAGTGCCTTGGTTTCAGGGTTTTGTTTTGGTTGGTTTGGTTTGGTTTTTTTTTTTTTTTTTTTTTTTTTTTTTTGGGGGGGGGGTGGGGGGCTTTCTTGGTTGGATGGTGGGTTTTTGTTTTTTATTTTGGTTAGTTAGATGGGTTTTTCCCTGACTTGAGGCAGTGGCTGGTGGAAAAGAAGAAGTCTCATGTGCCAGGTCATATTCTTAGCTTTGTTGGCCTGAAAAGTATGAAGAAACAAAACTCTCCCTCAGCATCCTTTCCTGTCCCTTCCCGCTCTGTGGTGCTGACTCCAGTCAGCAGTGAGGTAGCCCCTGACTCCAGTGTGCAGGCTCCAGCCTCTGAGAACACTAAAAGAGAATGCCTATTCCAGGCTTCATAGTATTTGCTGTGGCCTTGAAAAGAAGGTTCTCCTCCCACTACATTAAGTTAAATCCTGCAGCCTGCAGGGGGAGCTTTTATGTCAGGACAACTCTGTTATCCTAGAGGACTAATCTAGAGACCCAGATCTCTAGGACTTCTAATCTTGTATTTTCAGGAAACGTTTAATTCACTTTTAACCTTTGCTGTTTCTGTGACTTCTGCTTCCTATTTTGTGTAGCTCATCCTGGCCCCTTGTGCTTAACATTGCTGAGGCTTCCGGCATGCCATCGAGATGGGTTGGGCTCACAGCCTCTTGGCTGATCTACCTCTCTGCTTTGGTACTTGTAAGCTGGGATGTCATTGTGCGCTCCAATGCCGAGGTGTTTACAACACATTGGAGGATGAGAAACGTGCAAAGCTCTATTGCCCAGTTCCTGCATCACTCTCTAACTCTGGATTCAAACCAGTAAGGTTGATCGTTTCTCTCCCCAACTCCATTCAAACTGTGCAATGAAAGAACTAGGTTTTCTCAAAAAAAAAAAAAAAAAAAAAAGGTGTCAATGGTAGAATGGTAGTACAAGAAACAGGCCAGGGATCTCTGAGAAAGCTGACTCCTATAAGTTGTCCTATGACCTCCACATATGCACAAGTAAACAAATAAATATATTTTAATCAAAATATTTTATAAATATAAAAGAACAAGGTGGTGCATGCCTGAAATCCCACCACTTGGGAGGCTAAAACAAAAGAATAGAATCTCAAGCTCAAGGCTGCCTGGTTCCTATAGCAGTAATAACACAAAAATGATCTTGGGGAGAAAAAGGCAGAGACAGAAGAAAAGAAGAGAGAGATGGAGGGAGGGAGGGGGGAGAGAGGGAGGGAGAGAGGAAGAGAGAGAGGGAGGGAGAGAAGAAGGGAGGGAGGAAAGCGAAAACTAACATTTTGGGGAAGAATTTGTATTTTTTTAAAGTATTTCACATATTAGTTGGAATTTTTTCAATCTGATTAATCTTTGTTTCAGTTTTAATGAAGAATTGTTAAATAGCAAGCATTAATTTAAAAATATTCATTAAAAATTTCTACTCTGCTGTAGACTGTAATCTCTCCCTTATGAATCTTGCAAATGAATTGCTAGACAATGGCATAATTCACTGCACACAAGAGAAACACTATTATGTTTGGAAATAAAATGCTGTGCATACTCACAAGAACGGAGACTGCCTCAGGTTAGGGAAACCAAGCAAAGACTCAGAGAAGGAGAGACATGTTGGTATGCGCTCACACAATGGGTTGGACTGAACGCAAGGCTATGGGGTGGACCACACAGGGATATTGTGATGGGTTAAATAAAAGAACTTACTAAAAAGTTCTCCCGAAGACTTGCAATAATTGTTCTACAGATACCATTGTTATAGTTGCCAGAAGATTAACTTGAAAGAACCAAAAATGCCTCTAAAACCATTTGTAGTGGTTATTGGGCAGGGTGCAATGGCATGATGTACTGTAATTTATTTATTCCTTATTTACATTTTCAACAAGATATGAAGCAATTGAGCTGGTCACAGATATGCAGGCTTCAGCACAAGACAAGAGACAAAGAATGTTCAATAAATATTTTGGGAAAAATGAATTAATCTGAGCTTTGGTGAAGATACCCTGGGAATCTTACCACAGAGTTGGAAAAATTAAAACAGAGATATTCGAAGACTAACAAGAATTAGCAAGAATAAGGAGGCCACTGTTTCTTAGATTTGTGCCTGAAAACACTTGTACCCAAAGGTGGTTAGTCACCTCTGAAAGTCTTCAAAAGCCATAAAATTAGTTGAATAGACATCTATTGTGAACAGAAGGGTAATATCCTGGGTTAGGGCAAGGCAAGACAAGGCATTTCATTCCTCAACCTTCCACGTGGCTCTGGTGGCTCTAGGTGAAGGGAGGCCTCCACCACGCTGCCCTCCAGTATTTGCAGCTGCAAAGAAAACATTGCTTTGAGCTACTTAAAGTCATGGAGCTTACAGTGCTTGCTACAAAAGCACTCTCCCTCCTTGGTCCTCCTCTAAAGCATCCTTGCATTCCATGTTCGGTGATTCCAGACACCCTGATAATGGGATCAAGGGAGACAATCTTTGTCAGCTGTACTTCTGACAGAGGCTTAACACCTCAAACATGTAGAGAACTCAGAAAATGGGAAACAAAATCAAAAGAGAACAAACAACCCAATTAAAAACAGGGCTGTGGGACTAAACGGAAAACTCTTAAATATAGATGGCTTTGCAAAGGACCTAAGCAAAGATTCCACATCCTTAGTCATCAGGAAAACATAGCTCAAAACTACTTCATGCCTCTGCCTCATCCTGATCCACAGCCATCAAGAATACGAATGACAATAAATTTTGGCATTCATCTGGGGATACAGAGACCCTTATGCACTGCTAGTGGGGACTAAGAACTAGTGAAACTTCTTTGGCAATCTGTCTAGACATTTCTTTTAAAAACTAGAAATATATCTACCATATGACCCAACTAAACCACTATGGACATATACCCAAAAGCCTATATCCTTCTACAGAGATACTTCCACTTCCTTGTTTACTGTTCCAATATGCACAGTAGCTAGGAAATTAATTCAACCTTCAACTGAAGAAAAATATTTAAAATGTGGTGCATATACAGAATGGGATTTTACTCAGCCACAAAGAAGAATGAAATTTGCACAAAGATGGATTGAATTTGGAAAAGTTATACTGAGTAAGATTATCTAGGTTCAGGAACTCTCTCTCTCTCTCTCTCTCTCTCTCTCTCTCTCTCTCACTCTCTCTCTCTCTCTCTCTCTCTCTCTCTCTCTCTCTCTCTCTCTCTCTCATTAGCTATATGTGTTTTACTTGGAGTCCCTGTGGAAGTCAGGTAAGCAGAAAAGCTCACTGGCTGGGGGGTTGCCCAAAAGAGGAGGATAGTAGATCACAGACAAGAAGAAAGCATAGAGGGAAAATCTCGGGAAGGGGCATATCAAGGATATGAGTAGGGTCAGGAACATGAGGAAGCAGCTGCAAAAAGAAGGTCAACCAACAGCTCTATGAAGAAAAAAAATGTAGCCTACTCTCTTGCAACTAATTTGTAAAAGCAATAATATGTTAGAAGGGAAATATATTACACATCTAGAAAATGATTCCTAGAAGCCATGGTTAAAACAACTTCCAAATCCAAGTGCGGGACACTTTCATTTTCGTTGCTGTGATAAAGTACCTAGACATCACAATTCCAGACCACTCTCCATCGCTGAAGAGAATTTAAGGTGGCCGGAATTTGCACATCTACAGTCAAGAGCAAGAGAAATAAATGTGTGTATGTTTACCTACTTTCAAGACCCTCTCAATGCTTACACAGCCCCGAACCCAAAGCTAGGGAATGGGCTGCTAACAATAAGCAAGACCCCCCCCACCTCAATTACAGCAACTAAGACAACACCTCCACAGACACCCCCCCCCCAAGCCAATTCAAAATTTAGACATTCTCTAATTGATACTCTCTTCGTATGTAGGTCTAGGCTTTGTCAACTTGACAAGTAAAACTTAACTATTATACTTCCATATGAATTGTTGGTCAAGAAAGCCATGCAGACCCCCAAAACAAGTCCTCTTGGTTGCCCATCAGAACTAAAAGATGCAACCCTATTGCTAAAGACACTACACTACACTACACTACACTACACTACACTACACTACACTACACACCTTGGTTAAAATACAGGTAAATCTCTCTGAAACTGAGCTGAAAGCCTCGGTCTATAGTTGGCTAGTTTCCACAGTCACAGAAGTTTCTAGGCAGCCTACTGAGGAGAAGAGCTCTCAAACTTTCTTTCTGACTACAAACTCAAAATCTTCAGTACCAATCTTCAGGAAAGATGTGCTCACTTGTGCAATAGCGCATGGATGTTATCAGGGAAACCAGCCATTCTATGATTAAATTGGGGTGTCACTACAAAAAGGTGATCCATGCTTTGTGATGTAAACCTATTAAAAATACATGGCTATGGAAGTCATAGGCCGTATTGGAGTTATTTGCTACTGTCATTTAAGTTGAACTGGCATGTCAAATTGAACTGCTTACTAAATATTTATATTTATACACATAAACAAGTGCTACTCGAAGATTTACCCAGAGAAACCTCTTTGCAGTGAACAGAGGTTAATTCAAAGACTCAAAGTTTCTCAGTTTTCTGATAAGCGATGGTTGACTCTTCAGCCTAAAAAAAAAAAAAAAAAAAAAAAAAAAGACATATATAGCATGATATATCATGATAACCCTTTAAGCTTCATGAAACATCACTGGAGTTTGAAAGAAAACAAGAGCTGAAAGAGGAGAAAGGCTACAAAATGCTGTCCTCTGAGCATGACATTGCCATTGCAATTGCAAACTCACAACAGCTGCGGTTATCTGTACTGAGCCTGCCTAAGACTATTTTAACAGTGTGGGGGTTGGGAGATGGGCTTATAAGGCCCTAGTCTTCCATGGTGAAGCATTCAGTACTCACAGAAAGGGATAGCCAGTGTCTTCAGGTGGGTCTCCAACAGTGAGTCCACCAAGCTGCAGTAGATTGTTCCAAACCTGTGCACTCAGATGGTCTTGGTTAAGCTCTCCGCTGCGCTCTCTCTCTCTCTCTCTCTCTCTCTCTCTCTCTCTCTCTCTCTCTCTCTCACACACACACACACACACACACACACACACACACACACATTTGGGAAAGAGACTTGTAGGAAAGAGAAAGCCTCAACAGAAGTGTCAAGATGGGAGAGGGTATGGTAAGAGTAATTGGAAAACAGTCTACACATACATGAAATATTCAAAGGTAAATTAATCTAAAAAATAGCATATCCTATTGTTTTATCTTCTATAGCCTTACCTTAGCCTTCTCTCAAAACATATATGAATATTTTGCGAGCCGTTTTCCATGACTTTCGCCCTGGTGCTCTCATCACAGAGCTTGTCCATAGAGGAATGTTGTGCTTCCAATTTGAGAAACATATTCCATGATACATGGTAGAAATAGCCTTGGGTTTTGTAGAATTGAAATAAAAGAGAAAAAAAAAAAGGTAAGAGATGTGTTCATGTTGCAAAGGCTACCATAGCCCAAGTCACAAAGGACCTGGGTACAATTAAAATCAGCTCTGTCAGCTTCCTGGCCAACTTTATGACCATGTGTTGTTCATAAGCAGCAATGGTCAGGATACACCTCTCCTGACCTTCGACAAAGAAGATAATAAGTTGTAATTTTGCCTAGTTAAGTCCAGGCATTTCATGTCTATTCTGCAACCCCAGGCCTCAGATAGGAATTGTTGGCTTTCCACTCAGTAGATGACATTAGTCTCAGTTTTTTTCATCTGCAAAAACAGCAACACAAATAATTTCTTCATATGATAACTATTGTTTACAGAGTGCATGCTGGGTTAAATATTTAGTACAAAATCTCAACCCAGTATGTCTTCTGAAACTAGTGGTTATTATTCTTGATGAGTTCCATTTTTTTTTGATAAAAGGCATGTCTTTTTCTCCTCCAGAGAGATGTCTCCAATTTTGAATTCATTGTTTGCTTGAAAATAATTAGCATGTTTGCCGTGCTCAGTGCTGTTCATTTTTAAAAGGTAGAAACAAGAGACTTTAGCCCTATGCAACCACTTCAAGAATAGTCTTTCTATTGGAAAGAATGCTCTGTGGTTTGAATATTTCATTAAACACTTGTGTATGGCACATTGAGAAGGATTCTCATCTTGCTTAGATTTGGAGAACAAAATGCTCATAGCTGCAGACCAATTATGATATTCAAGTATTTTCAAGACAGCTGAGTGGGATGTGTTGAACTGCGCTTGTGTGATTAGCTTCATTGATTTCTATAGAAAATGTAGTACTTAACTTCAATAAGCATAGTAGTTCAGTAGTTCAAGGAAGTTTACTCTTCCTTTGAAATTCACATGGAATATACTGTACAAAGCCAGCCATTGTAAGGGTCATAACAATAATTCACCAAACAATGTGCCTCAGGAAGGCCTGTAATTGGTCTCCCAATTTGAACATATTAGACCATCTCATAACACAGATGTGTATTTTCAGTCTTACTTAAAGAGTATGGCATGCAATTACTTGCAAACAACTATTGATTACTTTAAAAATAAATACAGATCCATCACATGGGAGTCTCCACTGTTCCTTTTGCTCAAAAATGTTTTACTGTCTTGTAGTTGAAATAATGATGTCTCGTGCCTGGAAGATGATAAGCCATTCATTAAAAAACACAGAGGCTTTTAACACAATGAAAAACCCAAGCAGAAAGCTGATGGTTAATGGATCTGCAGGAATAACAGACATGAAAGTTGGTGAACTCCTAACTCAATCAGGCTTTCCATCTATCCATCTAATTACTTCGATGGCGCCTATGATCAAAGTTATTTAGGTTCCCTGACAGACATATGAGAATTTCCACATAATAAATGAGAGAAGGAAGCTTTCCACATGTCTGTACTTGAATGAAGGCATATTGATGTATGTTGGCTTAATGACACAATGTCTAGAATGTTCTCTAAGCTCCCTGGGCAGGATTCAGTACAAAATTTTAAGCATGAACTTTTTTGCTTGTCTTGTTTTTCTGGGGAGTGGGTGTTTCTTTACTACCCCAGGTAGCATTTGACCAATTAGCCATTCTCAACAACTTAATGTCCATTAGGTTATCAAGGTCAGGCGAGTACTTCTGAATGCGCAGAACACTTCAACTGTTGTGTGTCAAATCAGAGATAGTTCGCATGATAACAGCAGAAACAAAACTGGGGTAACACCACACCTGCATCTGCTCACTCATCACCCCTACCTTGGAGTTCAGTGTCCTGAGGCACGGGAGCCAATCATGAGTAATGAATAAATAGTTCCAAGAGATTCTGGAAACACAGTTTGCAAGTGTTCACACAGATGAATATTGAAAATATTTTCTCAGGGCTCTTCTGATAATTGGATTTTATTTTCTTATACTATCGGAGAACCTGGAGATTCAAACGTGGGATTCCAAATCTGACCCTCCTGTTCCTTTCCTGGTTATCCCAGTTTGTCTGTCTTGAGGTGATAAGATTGAAAAGTTTCCTTGGCAGTATCCTGTCTGCCAATTGTGTCTTCAGCTATCTGCCCTACAGACTTACGAAAAAGCTTTGTATCTGAGCTCCTATATCTGCTTAATTTTCTTCTGTAAAGATAAAGGCCAAATGACAGAGTGGGTGGCACCTTTGGACTCATCTCCCTTATATCCTCACCATGCAATTGGTAAGTGGTGTGTGTGTGTGTGTGTGTGTGTGTGTGTGTGTGTGAGAGAGAGAGAGAGAGAGAGAGAGAGAGAGAGAGAGAGGAAAGAGAGAGTGTATGTTGCCTTTGATTTCATCCTTCTGACAGAAATCAGTAAAGCGCTCCTAAGGTTCTGTGAGATCTCTCCCTTAAGCAAAATAACCAAAGTACGATGAGAATAGTTATTTCAAAAGGGCTTAGCTACATGGCATTAGAGGCAATGTTGTACTGAATTTCCGTCTGAGGATAATAGCACATATTTGACTGGACTGTGTTGGCAATGCTCGCAAGAATATGAGCTGGTTATCTTATTCATTCAGTCAGTCAGTCATGAATTCAGTCAATACATATCTGCATTCAATAAATATGTTACATATTTACCCATTCTAGCAATGACAGAGCCTGTTATTGTAACTGGGGATCGAATTTTCATGAAAAAGTTAACTTTTCTTCATTCTTCTTCTTTTATAGATTTCAAAACTCATAGTTAACACATAAAAACTTTCTAAGAAATTGCATAATTTTTCAAGAGTTTGCAATTTCTAAATCCTACTTACACCAGAGAAGCCACTGGGTATATGCGACTTTCTTTCCCCCACCTTTCCTGTTACTACAAATGGCATGTGTAAGACTATTCTAAACATCTACCACCAACAGCACACAATTTGACTTTTGAGCTTCCTGTGTGTTTATGATGCCTGCAAACCAATGTAATGCCTTCCTTGTTATCACACATTTTCTAGTCTAAGGCAAGAGACAGAAGCTTGATCAGATTGGGGGTCTCTTTCCATATACTTAGGTTATCCAATATTTCTCTAAAAACCCGTCAAGCCACTGTCAGAGGTACTATGTCATATAGCAAGATCATAAATGGATGGTAGATACTGATTTTTTACATTGTAAATGTAAAATCTATTTTGGTGAAGGGTTACAGTTCAGAATCTGTTGTGGTATAATGATAGGTTCTCAAGATCTACCCAGAGTGTCCTCAGTTTTCTCTGAGACCTGTGAGAAACCATTTGAATTGCACTCAGGTATCCATTGTGAAGATTCTGTCTTTGCTCATTTATTGCTGCTATCTTTTTTTTTTTTTTTTTTTTTTTTTTTTTTTGCAAATAAAACTGTTGTAAGCATTGCACAATATTGGAAGAAAGGTTATTTAGAACTTATTCTTTGCAACTTGTCTGCTGAAGCTATTTGAAAGAAAAGTATAAACGAAGACTCATCCAGGCTCATAGAGCTGAGAGGAGCCGGCCATGAACCTTGGTTGTTTTCTGACAAAGAAAATGGTGTTTGGTGCTTAGTAAGCCTTATCTTCCTGAGGAAAATCAATAGAATTCATTTTATCATAAGCTGATGTCGGACTAAAATCCAGATGAAGTGAAATGTGACTTTGTTTCCTTTTACAAAGCCAAGGTGCAGGCTGATGCGCAAAGGTCCTTGGTGCTCTTTGCTGGGGAGCTGTAGCAGTTGTCTGTCACATAGGCTTGCTCTAAACATCTGCAGTTGGCAGCAGCTAACATATGGAAATAAAGCCTTTTTGTTAAGTGATTAGATGCTCTGGGCTTCAAAGAGAGTTTCAGCATCTTAATTACTTGGAATTTAGCTATTCTGGTTAAAGGAAAATATTCAAGGTGAAAACACACAGCAGAATTAAGCAGTATTATTTCAACCCTGAAATTGAAGCTTTATCTTATCACAGCGTTACCCTGCAATGGAAAAGTGAACTTATGTTAATCAGTATTCCTGATTACAGATAGGGAAAGTGTGGGGATTTTTCTGAGCCCTCCTTTTTTATTACAAATGAAATGCCACCAAGATGGTTTAGAGAGAAATATTTTGCAAAGGGTAAAAAGGCTCTTTTGGTTCTGATAAATAGACTTAAGTTTTGAAATTTACAACTTCTTGGACATTTTATGCATAAAACATTTAAGTTACTTCATTTCCATAAATGATTGGATTGTTCAGCTGTCACTGCCTCTGGTGTACCTACGTGGCCTTTCTTCCCCATCAAGTACATTTAGTGATCTGAGTACATTAGAATGCAATTTGTCTTGAATAAGGAAAACTTGAAGATGAAGTAGCTGTAAATAACTAAGTAAGTAAATAAAGCCGGAACAATGAGAAGGAGAGGCACAGAGCTGGAAATTGAATAGATGGGAGAAATGCAAGCCCTGAATATTGATTCAGGACTCTAGCTCTCAGCATATCTGCCTGTCTTATTTGTTCTGTGTTTTGTATTGTTAAGTAGGTCAAGCAAAACCATAAGCGCATAACCATCTTTATTATTCTACATATAATTGCTACCAGGTTGCCTACCTTCTTGAATGAAGTTAAATAACCAGTCCTCAAAAAATTGGTTATAAAATTAACTCTGTTTTAGTATCAGGTTATGTTTAAGATAAACTGACTTGGGAAATTCTCTGTGCCTTCACAAAATTCTCAGGACTTTCTTCAACATGTCTGATAGTTATTTCTGTCTGGTGAGGGAAGCCATCACACAAACAAGTTTAGTCACCAGTTCAGTTGTCAGCCAAATAACATGGGGTTGGGTGTCTCTGTGTATCAGGGCAGTTTTATCCTTCATATGACTCAGCATTCACCCATAACACTCTGACATTAAAATATCCATGTTAATGCAAGTCTATAGAGTGGATAGTCCACAGGCCAATGCAAGGCCACTTCGGTGGTGCAAGTACTTAGGCTTCCATTTTTAATAGCCAGTGCCTCTTAATTAACTGGAAGGTAGAATGTAGAAGCTGAAATTTTTGCTGAAAATAGTTTTATGGTAATGACTTCTAAATCACCTTCATAGTAGGAACTGAATTAAGCTTAGGGCAAGGGATGTGGCTCAGTTAGGTTAGAAGAATACTTGTCTGTTGTACAAAAAAGGAATCCTTCATTGCTTCTCAGAACTACATAAAGCAGTGCTGGTGGTAAATACTTTTAATCTTGGCAATGTTGACATGCTTGCTGGCTGTAAGATTGGAAGTTCAAGTCCATCCTAAGCTACCAGATGATTTGGAAGCTAGTCCAGTACACATGAGACCTTGAGAGAGAGAGAGAGAGAGAGAGAGAGAGAAAGGAAGAAAATGAAAGAAAAAGTTGAGTTCCTAGAAAATGAAAGGGGAAAATGGAGAAAAGAAAGGAAATTTTTTTAAAAAGAGGAGGAGGAGAGGAGGAGGAAGAAGAGGAGAAGGAGGAAGATAACCACTTTGGGTAACTTTGACTCAGCAATGGACCCATTTCTGCTGAACCTGCTTTAAGATCCACATTTCACCAAAAACTCATGCAACCAGAGTGGAAGATGCTGCCTGAGAGTTCCTGCTGATGGCCATGGGAAGCTCAGGATGGGTGCACCTTCAATGGTTGCTCCTTGGATGGGTGCTCCTTGGATGGGTGCTCCTTCTTGAGAGTGATACTTTCTTATGACCTCTGCTGGTGGTGGCATCCTCAAGTTGAGTTTCCAGAATTTATGGCTGTCTACACATGTCACATTTTTGGCTGAATTAGACAAATACACAAGAAGGATAGCAACCAGTGTTTAAACACCATAGAAGTATTGTACCCTGGACCAAAGTCCCCCAGGATTACAAACAGAATTATTGTAGTCTATACGCTTGGAAAACAGAAGAAAATGGGTTTAAAACATGTCATGATCTACACAGGATGTGTTTAACTACAATCTCTCCAGTGTCTAAACTGTATCCAAAACCAAAAGAAGTAAAAATACACATACCACATTGGAGTCATGTTTGAAAGGATATAGGTGTCATTCTCTTTGTCTACTGACATGTACAAAATGTCCAAATGTTGATTCCTAGCACTCGGTGTGCTCACATTTTACTCCAAGTCTCTCTCCATTTTGGCATGAGCCTTATTTACAAAGAAAAGAAAAAAAAGAGAGAGAGAAATTGTTTCTTTTTTTTTTTCTTGGTGGAAATGTATTCTCTCTTTTTTTTTTTTTTTTTTTTTTTTTTTGCTTATTGCCCATCTCCCTTGATGGCAATTTTGGGTTCCTTCTGCAGTTTAACTTGATCATGCGTAACCCAGTGAGAGAGATCAGGATAATCTAGCTTTCTCCTTTGGATCATATACTACAAAATGTCCTAGTTCCTACTAAATGGCAGGCTTCTCTGACAACGGCACCCGTAAGAAGCATCCTTGGACACCACTGTAAAGTTTCCTTCAAAAATATTTGAAAGAAAAAAATCCTGAAATTAAATCTTCTCTGAGACAGCTAATTTGCTCTCAGTCTGTGGTGTTTTATTAAATGTGCTTTGGAAAACACATAAGTCAAACAAATCACGAGCGATAGATAGAGGGAGAGAGGGAAGGAGAATGGATATAGGGAGGGAGGGAGGGAAGGGGGAGCGAGGGGAACCTTTACATCTAGTTAAAAAACAAACTCTTTTAAGGGAAGAATAATCTGTTAATGTGTCATGATTTATAAAACGCCTCAATCCAACCCCAAATTCTTTCTGTACAATAGAAAAGACATAATAACATAACTGATTTTTTTTTTTTTGGAAAATCCTCAAATAGTGAGCTGAATTAGGGAAAGGGATTATCTTTGTAAAATGTTTGTTGAGTGCATGATCTAGGGTGCCTCTGTGTGTTAGTGTGTATGTTCTGTATACCATTCATGGTACATTTTATAATTTCTGAAAACTGTTTCTATAGCATCATTTTGCATGGTTTGTTGTTTGTTTGTTTGTTTGTTTTGTTTTGTTTTGTTTTGTTGTTGTTGTTGTTATTTTGCAGCACTTAGGATGAAACCCAGGCCCTTCTACATTCCAGGTAACATGTCCACAGCTGAGCTATTGATGATCCCTTTTCTTCTTTCTTCTTTTCGCATAGGATCTCACTAAGTTGCCCAGGCTACCTGAACTTGAACTCTCTCGTCTTCTCGGGGACTGGGATGACAGGCTTGTCTCACGACCTCAGTTATCCATGCAGCTTTGTAGCCCTCAGCTCTTCAGAAACCAGCCCCTCAATTTATATCAAGACAAGCGCATGCGCTGGAGGGATGCTTCCACAGTTAAGAGAGTTCACTCTTCTTACAGAGGATGACATTCAGGTTTCAAGATCCACTCTGGGAAGCCTACAACCTCCTAGAACTCTAGTACCAGTGGATCCCACAAGCTCCTTTGACTTCTCAGGGCACCTACAATGTGTGTACACACCTACACACAGACATGCAGACATCTACACATCACTGAAGTCAAGTAAAATCTCTTTTAAAAGAGAAAAGCCATTTCTTCCTTTGAAGTGACTCAAAATGAATTCCAGCAGTATGGAGAGTTGAGTATTACTGTGTTTTTAAAATACAATGGTGAGTTGTAGGTTAACATAAATATGGCAAAAGAAAAATGGAGAAAGAATGTAAAAGTTAAGATCCTGCCCTCCACACCGCTCCCCATTGCTGGCACACTTTCTTTTAACCATGGGAAGATGTGTTCTGCTTTATTTTCACAGTTCTTGTAGCGAGCAACTAGAGGTCTTTGGGTAAGTTCTGGGGTACAGCACTTGACACAGCATCACTCCATAGCCACTTCCTGCCCTTGCCATGTTAAGACCTCATGTTTTCTGCATCCTCCTAAATTTGCCTAAATTGTCAAGCAGCAGGTATGATAAACTACTTTGTGGTATGGTATATATGAGAGAAAGCTGATGGAAAGGGCTATGTTTCCCACATCTCGGGGAAAGATGAGGTCCATTACCCCATGTGAGCCATCTCAGTTTGATCATTGGGTGGTGTACATTTGTTTAACTAAGATTTCAAAAAACTAAAAAGAATCCTGGAGTCATTTTGGTGCTGCTATCCTTTGTTTCTAATGAGAACCTGAAGCCAGGGTCCACACAGGAACCCTCTGAACAGTTCACGGTATTTTCTGGACTCCTGCAGAGTGGGAAGTCCTGGGCGGGCAGAAAGCTAAGCTATTTCAAAGAATCCTCAATGTCTCTCTCTTTGCCCAGGTAGCAACACCATGCCAAGGGAGTCAGATGTACATCTTAGGACAAAGGAAATGCGCTTTAGTCTTTATACCCAGACGTTAGTGCTGCTCTCAGCCAGGGTCAGGGGCCCTTGTTGTGCAGAGGAGAAAGGTTAATGCAGTCTCACCACTTGTCACAGGGTAGAGAATGTCTGGTTGCTAAGTGCTCAGCCTCAGGCATGCAGCAGTATCATCTGCAAGGCCAAGGAAAGATCATGGAAGAAGAGACAGAAAGATTGCAAGCTCTGGAATGTGGAGAAGAAAGAGAAGCCATAGTGGCTATTTATACAAGATCTATACATGCACACACACACACACACACACACACACACACACACACACACACACAGAGAGAGAGAGAGAGAAAGAGAGAGAGAGAGAGAGAGAGAGAGAGAGAGAGAGAGAGAGAGAGACCTTGGGGAAGGATAGGGACAATGTGGTGGGGGGGGGGGGAAGAAGCAACATGGAAAGAGAGTGAAAGAGATGAGGGCATTGGTAAATGTGATCACAATCTATCCTATACATTCATGGAATTATCAAACGTAAAAAGGCTTAGGAGTGTCAGGGTTTATTGCAGTCCATTGTGAAGTACAGCCTAAATGTGTTTATATTTTCTTTGTGTGTGTATATGTGTATTGTGCATTGGGTATATGCATATGATTAAATGTTGGGGGTGTGGGCTAGGTGCTGAAATTAAGTGACTTCCTCATGGACTATCTTAGTTTCCTGAGAGGGAGTATCTTGCTAAGAATCGAGCCCCTCACTCAGCTAGACAGGCTGGGCACTAAGCTCCAGGCATATTCTGTCCTCACCCCCCACCCCAGATACACCAATATTTGCTTCCAGTTTTATGGCATTCCAGTACAAGTTCCACGGGAGGTTCTCACACATTAGCCTTGGTTTCCCACATAAGGAAAAACAGAATCCATGTCCTGTTATCACTGCAAGTTCAGGAACTTGCTGGACCTGCCATGGAGAATATTAACAGACAGACTGATTAGCATGTCCCTGGTATACACTATAGTACCTCTCTTATTTTGACTGATCTATCACATAGTATGTAGGTACCAATTCTCTCTCTCTCTCTGTTTTACAGGTAAGAAAACTGAGCCTTAAGGAACTAAATATCAGCCTAAAGTCACACAACTTTCTAGGTCGTCTAAATGTGGATTCTTAAGCAAATTCTTAAAGATTTCCTTTTTTAATGTGTTTGTGTGTGTGTGTGTGTGTGTGTGTGTGTGTGTGTGTGTGTGTGTGTGATATGTGTGAGTGCCTACAGATACCCATAGTAAAAGGCAGTAGATGGCTTGGAGCTGGAGCTCTCACTGGGTGAGAACCCCGTGGTGTGGGTTCAGGGAGCTGATTTTCATATTCTAGAAAAACAGTGTCACTCATCCCTCCAGACTCAGTGTCACTCATCTCTTCAGACTCAGTATAGGAATTCTTCAGTTCTTTGTTTGTTTGTTTGTTTGTTTTTCTTTTTGTTTTGCTGCCTTGTTAAGCTAAATACAATGACAAGCTTCACAGGAAAATGTGTAATCATGCTGTCTAAAAAAAAAAAAATCAACCTCTGTCCTCCCTGTAAATAGACAAGTCTTCAAACATGAAGAGTTTAATTGAAAGAAGTTGACTTGGTTTGAGGGAAGAGAAAACAATAAACTTTGGTCTATTTTATCTCTTCCCCTGATACTCCTCCCTCTTCTCTGCCTTTCTATCTATCTGTCTATCTGTCTATCTACCTGCCTATCACCTACATAAAATCTCTCTCTTTCTCTCTCCACCCCCTCTCTCTGAGTCTGTCTCTGTCTCTCTCTGTCTCTCTGTCACTCTCTATCTCTGTCTGTGTGTGTGTAGAGTATAATACACTAAAATATCTGTTTAAACTATAGTGCAGTTTTCTAGATCTGATATTTGTCTCATTTCTCAAAATATCTCCCCTTTATTGCAAGACACTTTCATACTATTCCCAGATTACTCTTCTGAGAATTGCAAAGGTGAAGTCTGGATGAGGCTCGTCTCTCAGAACCAGCCTGACTCCAGTGCGGCTGCATCAGTCTTTAAAGCACAAGATTTCCTATAAAACACGCAAGGCTCAACCTGGCCAGCTTTTGTTCAGATTATCATCAAGACTGTTTGCCATTCAGGAAATATTTTTCATTTCAGTTCTTCAGCATGAGGTCAGGTAGCACAAGTCCCAACTATACATCAAGGCAGCGAAAGCCTTGAGAATCAGACACACATTACCCTTGCTGCCTTGCTTTGTAGTACCTGCGACTTGGCATCATCTTTCCGGTGGAGGAACTGCACTAAAGTGATTTGCTGAAGTATCCTGTCCTTTGCTTGGTCAACTCTCTTCAGAGACAGGGATTGTGCTCTGACTTCAATCACACAGTAAAATTCTGGACTTCATCCTTTGTTTGGAGGTTTATGGTAAATGACTCTTATTAAACACTGGGAATCCAAAGTCCTTACACCTCCCATGATCCATGGTGCCACCCTCAGGACAGCTACCTTTAGTAGAAGATTAATCTTCAGGATGCCAAAGTGAGGAGAGAAATAACGTTAGCTCTTGCTATGGGCACTTTGGTTCAATTTTGTTAGATTTCTGATGTCATTGCCAAGAGCAAATTTAGGAATTAGCTTAATATTGGAGCATTTTTGTAACTTCACAAGATGGGTGTCAGATAACACTTTTTCCATAACGAGTGGCTTAATAAAAAGAAATGTCTGGACTTATGTCTTCAAAGATACCTTTAAAGTCACTGCAGAGTATCTACTTTAGTCAAAGTGTCCCAGAAAGCACAAAGTAGCTTAGGAGGAAGAACACAAACCACAGTCTCTCTCTCTCTCTCTCTCTCTCTCTCTCTCTCTCTCTCTCTGTGTGTGTGTGTGTGTGTGTGTGTGTGTGTGTGTGTGTGTGTGTGTGTGTTATGCTGTAATTTCTCTAAGTCTTTTCTTTGCTATTCTCCCCTTTCCTTCTCACATGCTCTGATCATGACCTTGCCCTCCTACATTTCCCACAGTATTCCGGGCGGGTCCCTACCCTGGAGCTTTTGTGCTGACTTTCACTTCTATCTAGGAGAGACTGTGTGGCTGACGCCTTTAGCTTGAGTTCCTTCTCTCCCCTCTATGAGTATCACTGCAATGTTCTTTGTTGCTTTCTAAGGTCTTTTCTGGAATATCACTCTTCTGAGTGAGTTCTCTGGGTCCCTCCCTTTAGCTCTATCAGCATGAGTCTGCAGACCTGCCCTGCATCATCCTTTTGCACCTCACTTGCACTCTCTGCAGCATCTGTCACCATTTACCACTGCATGAGCTCCGTTTCTTCCCTTATTGCAATGAAACACTGGCGGGGTCAGGCAACAGTGTCCCTACTGTCGCTAAGAGCCCTGGGGTTTATTAGCTAATAAAGACATGTTTACTGAACAGAAGAGTCTAACCTTGTGCCAAACTGGGATCATTTATATTCATTAAATGTCACACTGTAAGAAAAAATCCTCTTTAAAAAGAGAAATTAAGAAGACAGATACAAGTGCCTATGAAAGCAGGTAAGAGCGGGAGACTTTGTAAGTACAATACAAAACATTTAGTTAAAGTCGTGTCCATTATTTGAGAGTGCATCACAACTTTAGGCAGCTGAGTGTCACATGTAGTGAGAATACACTCTTTGTGAACAGTATCTTGGCTAATGTAGGGAAACCTACTTAGTTGCACCTCCTCACTCTTTTCCAGAAGCAATGCAGGAGACCTCAATGGGAAAAGTTTGTTCACTACCATTCCACAGACAGGTCAGAGGAGAAGAGGCATGGAGATTAGCCTCCTTCTTAGAAACAAAACCACAGGGCAGAATCAAAGGGAAGTATCTGTTGCCCATCTGCAGAAGGGAGTCAAAAGCCACTGGCAGGGGAACAAGCCTGGAAGGACTTTCTAAGTGTCTATAACCTTCCTTGCTTTCCCACGCTTGTTATTTTTATCTCTGCAATATTTTTTTTCCTCAAGGGAATTAGCAGGAAAGCCCTAAAAACCAAAAGCAGTCTGTGTGATCCTGTCAATGGTAGATAAATAAAAGGTCAGCCTGGCAAGACTTCACACATTTTTGTCTTCCTTCTTGCTGGATAAGAAAAGCCCACAAGATAGGGTGGGCGGGAGTGAGGCTATCAGAAAGATGAAAACTGAAGGACCCTTGCCAGCATGCAGAATGCCATGAGGAAACAATGGGGAGACTCCCAACACAGTGGGAGTCCACAGCTGGAGCCCGTAAATATCTTCAGGATCCTCTGAAAACAGAAGTCTATATGTAAATGAATTCATCACAGTGATAAATACATGTGTGTTATAGCTAGTACACAATGGTCATGTTAATCAAAGGAATGATTTTTAGCATTCTTTACGGAGTACAGTGTTACACATGGTATCTCTAAAATCCTCCAGTGTGGCTAGGTGAGCCTCAGAGGCCAAATCATAAACTGGCTGCATGACTACCCTGCGTGATCAGGCAGGACCTACTTGATCTTCAATTACTGTGTTGAAAACTGCTATGATGCCTGTGTTCCTGGAGAAATACAAGTGTACTTCTTGGGAGGGAAAAAGTTTCTAAATCATACAAATTATTAAATGTAATTGGAAAATGGATCAGACTTATGCACCTCGAAAAAGTTCATAAATTTTTACATACTGAAATGCCTATTGTCATTGTTATGACTCAGCAAATTTAGCAAATACATTAATGATGATACACGTTTGCATAATTCTGTAAACATGACTATGGGCTGTCACTCCTGGGTGACCTTTAATCTTCTAGTCCGAAGTACCTGGAACTTGCAAGGTTTTCTGCTGACATCTGGCAGGTAGAGGGCAGATGTGCTTCTTAACGTTTTGCAGTTGTATGATGATACCAAACAGTCTAGTGTTGTAGGGAACCAATGGAGAAATATGTACCTCAAATACTAGACAACAAAATTTAGCAACCATCATTCAAAACAGACAAAAACCTCTATATATGTCAATTTTAATTTTTATTGTAACTTTTTCCATTTGAAGAATTTTTGTTTAGATAAACATCAGGGAGAGGTTGTGATTGCTTTCAACCTGTTCCCTAAAATTTAATAATTCCATACTATAGAAGTATATGCTCTTCCCCCAAATCAATTCTGATGGCTTTCATGTCCCGCCCATCAATACAGTAATGACTAAGCCTTTCAGGGGCACTGCGGCATTTGGATCTGGATGACATACGGTGGATTATTAGCACTCTACAGGTCATGGCCTCTTCACTCACAAAAGCTTATCTGCTAACAATTGTGGCCATTGACTTCTTGGATGAAAAATTCCGAGGAAAACAGGGAGGGCCCGAAGTGAAGTGAATGGCACTGTCTTTTGTGACCCTGTTGTTTCATTCTGCCATAACCTGAAGGGGTGTCCCACATGGCCAGCCAGACACATTCCTTGAATGATGAGACAGGTTCCTAACAATAGTGAAGTGTTCTATCAGTCCCTGAGTGATGTAACCATATACACGTGCAAACATTCTATCCCTCACAGAGGATATCTGGGAAAACAATTTGGCCCAGTCTCCCAAGGCAAGCAACTGCAGATACATTCCAATGTGTCATTTTCAATAAAGACAGGTGGCCTGCTGGTTCTTCATTCCGGAACTCTGCTCTGTGCTGTGAATGATATGTCCGCTGCAGTTTAACCATGCATGTGGATAAAGTATTTATGGTGACATAAATCAGAGGCTCTTCAACTGGCCTTATATCAAACATTTTTATTCTCTTCACACTTCACAGTGTTATAAGGTACTCATTTTTTTTTCTAGAACAGCAAGTATTAAAATTTGAATCAGCTGCTCTGTGAATGTTATGAACTCTCCCACTGGAGGCTGAATTAAGTGGTGGTATTAATACACAGATCAGTTCTCCTCTGTCCCATCCAAGCCTGAATGGCTCTACACTTTCCAAGTTTGCAATTTTATATGGCAACACTGATGTACCTATTTTTATGATCTGTGGTTTTTGCCTCTGTAGAAAGCTACCAGGAATTAAAGAAGGTACACTTAATATACAGAAAAGTTTCACAGGAAGGCTGCAAAAACAGACATCTCTGAAACTGTCGTATTTCTCTGCTGTGTGATCAATCCCCTACTATATTCTCCTTTGGATAAAGAGTAAAGTATGTATGACCTTTGCTTTGTCTTGAGATAGACTGCTTAGAGAAATCCTTTCTCTAGATGAACAGTTACTTTTAAGCCTACACATCTGTTACATGGTGGCTGCCATTAAAAGACTCCAAGGGTGGACCAGATGGCTCAGAAATAAAAGGTGCTTTCTCCTACACCCCACAACAGAAGATT
Source organism: Mus musculus (assembly GCF_000001635.26). Classification (NCBI taxonomy): domain Eukaryota; kingdom Metazoa; phylum Chordata; class Mammalia; order Rodentia; family Muridae; genus Mus; species Mus musculus. Next base: position 149,575,094 of record NC_000069.6, on the reverse strand, counting down.
GACTGGAGACCTACACAGTAGAAGGACAAAACTCACTTCTGTGTCTGACCTTTGTATGTGTGCTATAATATACCCCCATCACACACACACACACACACACACACACACACACACACATACTTTTTTTTAAAAATGTGGTCTGGATTTAATGAAAAAAAGAAAATCATGACTCTCCATTTAATTTTCATAGCCATTTTTTTTTTCATTCTTGTCCACGCATGTCCAGAAAGAAGCACATCACACATCCAATGTTCTCAGTCTAGGTTGGGGTCATTTCTGGAGGTCTGCCAGGGTTGTGCTGCTAACTCTGAAGCCACACAGTAAATATGGAGATCTGGATAAAGAAATCTTACTTGATATGTATAATTCACATAAATAGCTTGTGGAGAAGCATGGATCCCATAGATATGGTTTCTCCCCAGGGAATATTACTAGCTGTGTCACCTTATATTTCGATGCCTTGGACAGTCTGACCACCGAACTCAGATGCAGCTGGCTTGAACGTCACTGGTATATAAGCTACATTAGACTCTCTCTCGCTCTTTCAATGGAAGCTGGGATTCTGGGCTTGCTGTGCAGGGGCAGAAATCAGCGCTCTAAGTCTTACCGTCCTTTCCAGTTCTATTGCTGATGTTGAGTAAGGCAAGAGAGGCTTCAGAAGGGGAACTGTGTAGCTGTGGTTATACCTAAGTAGAGAAGTGATGCCCCTGCATCCATTACTGACAATGACATTTCGTCTCAATTATCCCTATAACAGGTCCCCAGGCTCTTAAAGTGTGAGCGGTCCAGGAGGAGAACCATTTGAAGCTCAGACCCAGGCTCAAGCTCAGTCTTCAGCTAAGAAGGTAAGAGATACAATAGTATCTACACAACCACTGTGGGAACTGATCTGGGTGTGGTGGGGACCAGCAGAGCATCCTCTGTATAGTTGGGTCCCTTGGTGTCCAGGATGCCAGGTGTGCCCCATAGTCTCAGGACCGGTCTCAGCTGGAAAGGGAGGCTCTAGGAAATTTTTCTGACCAGCATTGACTTTAACTACAATAAATTTTAAATTCAACACCCTATAATATTTAATCTAAAAAGCCCACCCCACGAATAACACTAAGTAACGTGTCAGCACTTACCCTGGATTAATGGGTAACAACAGTTTACCACCCATGTGACCCTGGTGGATTGAGTCAGTTCACATCTTCAAGCCTGAGTTTTCTAAGGTGCAGAACAGGGAAGATCATGGGAGCCTCTACAGCAAGGTTATTTATAGGAATAAACATTTATTCCTATAAATGTGAATGTGAACAGTTTGCTTCTCATATCCAGATGAGTTTATGTGTTAAAATTAAAATACAAGCATGGTATTTTTATTTATTTATTTATTTTTTTTCCATTTTTTATTAGGTATTTAACTCATTTACATTTCCAATGCTATACCAAAAGTCCCCCATATCCACCCACCCCCACTCCCCTGCCCACCCACTCCCCCTTTTTGGCCCTGGTATTCCCCTGTACTGGGGCATATAAAGTTTGCAAGACCAATGGGCCTCTCTTTCCAGTGATGGCCGACTAGGCCATCTTTTGATATATATGCAGCTAGAGTCAAGAGCTCCGGGGTACTGGTTAGCTCATAATGTTGTTCCACCTATAGGGTTGCAGATCCCTTTAGCTCCTTGGCTACTTTCTCTAGCTCCTCCATTGGGAGCCCTATGATCCATCCATTAGCTGACTGTGAGCATCCACTTCTGTATTTTTAAAAGAAGCAGTTTTCTCTATCTCTTTAATGATTTTTACATCAAGATATATTTTGCTAAGTACCAGTTGCTTTGTGACTGCCTCCTTAATTCACTGTGGTGGTGGCTTCAGGTTTTTTTTTTCCTCTAATGCTTCTTGTTTCCATAGAGGAATTATAGTTTTAAGGATGATGTAAGATTACAGGCATTGCAGGCATTTTCTAGAACAGTGTCTTAGTCACCATTCTATTGCTGTAAAGAGACACCACAGCCAGGGCAATGACTGAGGGCTTGCTTAATGTTTCGGAGGGATAGCCCATGATCATCATGTTCAGGAGCAGACAGCCATGGTGCTAGAACAGGCCAGAGCTTTACATCTGGACCCACAGGCAGAGGGGGAGAGAATAAAGCTGGGCTTCTGAAACCTCAGCGCTCACCCCAGCAACACACATCCTCCAACAAGGCCCCACCTTCTAATCTTTCTCAAACAGTTCCATTCTTCACTGACTAAGCAGTCAAATATATGAGGTCATAGGGGCCATTTTCATTTAAATCACCATAAAGAGTAAACCACAAACATTACCTCAGTGACATGTCATAAACATATTGAAATCCATTAGCCTATGTCCCACCAATAGATATTCTAATCAAATACAACGTTAGTGGACATCAGGCTTTTAATCTGGTAAATTATTCCCTGGTACCATAGAGACAAAGGATGAAATGAGATAGATAGATAGATGGATAGATAGATAGATAGATAGATAGATCATAAATACAAAGATATAGATACATAGATACATAGATTATACATATATATATATATATATATATATATATATATATATGAGTGTACACATGTTTGCGTGTGTGTGTGTGTGTGTGTGTGTGTGTGTGTGTGTGTGTGTGTTAAAATATAATTACAACATTTTCTTTTCTTCTTCCCTTTCCTCCCTCAGACCGTCCCAGGAATGCCCTGCTTTTCTGTCTCTCAAATTTATGGCCCCTTTTCTTTAGTTTTATTTATATGATATCCAGTACCATTTGGTATTGGATAACCAATTATGGTCATCATTCCCAGAGAAAGCTGTTAGCCTGCTCTTAGCATTCCTTAGTTGCCTGCACTTCTTTGTCCATGTTAGCACATCGATTGGTGTCACTATGTTGCTTAGGCCACCATGCTGCTGAGACATTATGGGAACAGCTTCTCTGACATTTCTAGGAGATGCAATGAAACAGCAAACTTCTGTTACTCTGGCTTTTAAAATCCTTTGTCTCCTTTCCCACAATGCTCCCGGTGCCTTCTGTGCAGGAGCTGTGTTGTGGATGGATCATTGGAGGCTGGGTACCACATGGTCACTTGCTTTGCTTTTTGATTTTGACAAAGAGAAATGTTGTATTGAAATGATGGTGACATTGTCCCTGATTGAAGGACTGATATGTATGTATGCCTGCATCTACCTGTGCCTCAGTTTTAAAAAGATGCCTTGTGCCACCTAAACAGAAAACTATACCACAGCAAGGTGACATCTAAGGCTAGACTTGCCACTGAATCTATAGTTATCTAAATTAATTGAAATTTTCTGATAATTATAACATTGTGCATTCATGCACACCAGCTCTATTGTCTAAAGTGTTTTTTTTTTTTTTTTTTAGAAGAAGCAGGAGAGGAAACTGACCTGGAAGGTAATGAATCGGGAATGAGAGCTCTATTGTGGGAGTGAATGGCCAATCTCTATTTTTGAAGCATAAATAAAGCACACAGTGAAAGAAAACAAAGTCTATTAACAAATTATTATTTCTAATCATTCTCTTTAAGAAAAGCCTTTTATTGTGTATTACATCTTATATTAAATAAGATTACTTCGTTAAGTCACAGGAATATAGCCTGGAACATTTGCCTGGAAACTTCAACATGAGACTTGATCTTGCAAGTTCCTGGTTCTTTGACGGGCTCTCTCTTCTTCAAAGCAATTTCCTTTTCCACCCAAACCAAACCATTTTGATGGAAATGATTTTGTTCTGTTTTTCTTTTCCTGTTTTATTTGTCTGTCTCTTTGTTTGTTTTTGGTACTCAACTCACCTTCAACTCTTCCTGACAGCACAGACAATGCCCCGATTCTATGGAAGAAACACACCAAAGTGTGGTAATAAATACAGAATTTTTTTTTGAAAAATCACTGGAATTTCTAAATAAAATGGATGAAGCACCCTTTTGTGCATCAGAGAAAAGACACCACAAATAAATCTGCCTTCTTAAAAGGTAAATTTCCTTCCTAGCAAATTTTGTAGATCCGTTAAGTATCCTCCGGGCTGTTCTACACTGAATAGATCTGTGAATGAGATTTGTTTCAAGATCTACTCTGCTTATGTTCTGTGGTCTGCAGCAACATACAATGTTGCAGCCAGTATTGTCATTTAACATAATTTTAATGTAAACTGTAAAATAATTGCATTGTCTATAGACAGCATGGTACCCTACATCACCTCAATTCACTGTTGTATAATGGAGACATTTATCTTTAGGTTTCTCCATGGTCAACCCTTGAAGTCACATCCTGACTCAAGATATCCCATCAATGACAACTGGTGGGAACCTTCCGTTCTTCTACCTTACCTATATTGAGAACTGATTCTTACCTCTCCAAGAGGGCAAGCTCTTTGCTAAATTGAAAAACTCACTTCAACCTTAGTTGAATGTAGATTCGCTCTATTGAATTCTTCAAATACATTCCATGTTAATGCAGGCTAAGCCATGGTGGGCTAAGTTTTTTTGATAAACGTCGAAGTCTTCTTTGATCCTGACAACCCAGAAGAGTGAGTGTTCACGGTCAGCCTGCTGAGATTTGGATATTTCACAGGTGCTCTAGCCCAGTGTGGTTTATTTTACTTATATGGATGGGATGCTTATAAATAAGAGGCAGAAAAAGAATGGAAACAGCACTATCTGACGTGACATCTCGGGCACTTTTCCCCACTTGGCTAAGAGTCTGCCTCATTTACTTGCGACTTCAAGGTCCTCTCTTTGTATGTGAGCTGCTTTGAAGGAAAACAAACAAGAGCTCAGAGGCGGCTTCTTTGCCTTATTTGAGCAGCCCCTGACTGCTTTCCTTTATGAGTGTGTCTCCCATCATGACAAAGCCTCTGACCCCGACTAGAAACCAGGTATCTTTCTATCACCTGGCAACAGGAGGCCCAAGAAGGAGGCGATGGGGTGGGTTAAAGGTGTACAAATGGATAATGTGCTGGAAATAGCTCCTTTAACTTTCAATGCTTAAGTACATATAAATAGCAACCTCAATAAATGCATCCCAAACAGTACAGCTCCTCAGTTTTATTTGGCTAAGCATAAGTTATCTAGCCAATGAGAAGAATTCCATAGACATTGGGGGTGACATGGGAAGAGGAAGAAGGTCGTGTAAGTCACAAAAAATTGTATCTAACGTATTGTGTGGTTATGTGGTATATGTGTGTGTGTGTGGTGTGTTTTATTGTGTGTTTGTGTGAGTATGTGTATGAATGTGGACATGTTTGCCGGGCAATCACGTGGAAGAGAGAAAACAGCTTCCAGGAATCCAGTCTGTCTTTGCATTCTCAGTTTTGGAGGCTCAAACTCAATTTCTGAAGCTCATGTATTGGCACAGATACGCTTGTTGTTGTTCCTGTTACCTTCTTTCATGTCATTAATTTCTGAAAGGTGTTTCAACTACACATGATAGGAAAGTATGCAAATTTAGACATATGTATGTATACACATCTCCCAGATTTTTCAGTCCCAGTAGCATGGACTCCACCATCTTAATTGTGGGTTTGTCTCTACATTGTAGGACCTTACAGCATGTCTTTCTGACTAACCACTGTACCCAATTGTGGGAATCACACATCTGCAGTCTCCAGAAAGGATTAACATATCTTGGGGGGTTTGAGGCTCCTGAGAACTGCGGCTGAAACCTATCATTGTAAAATCCTGGAGGGTGTATGCTAGAGGAAATAATTCTTTAAGATAAGATTATTGCTTCATATACATGAGTAATCTAAACAGAGTTGGAGAAAATCATGGGGGTGGGCATTCTCTGAAGTTCGTGCTGTCTTAGAAACCATGAAAGTTTATTATAGTTTCGAAACGTCATGCTCCCTGCTGCTTAACGTTCAAGCATAGCTTCCATCAATCAGACACAGCCAATTCAGAAATGTTCCTGACAACTGATTGATTGATTGATTGATTGATCTCAGTTTTGAGCAGAATAATTGGCAAAGACTGGGAACCTATTACAGGACTCCATTATTTATAAAAACAAGAAGGCTCAAAATTACCTGCAAGGCAAATACAGGAGAATCTTCTCTGTTCCAACAACAAAACCCAACTAACAAATGTCTGTCCAGGCAGACGGGAAAGTCATTGGAAAGAATGAAAGTTGCTGAATCTCGAGGCATAACAAATTACTAATACAAGTTTAGATTTTTCAAAGCAACTGATAAAATTAGTAGTAACTAGGTTATTATGGAGACAAGCCAAACAAGAAATCCAGAGATAAAGGAGTATAGACAGAACCAAACACAGACGTGTTTACGAATGAACATTAACATTCCAGGCAAACTCCTGAGATGGAGGCAGCAGAGCACCCACACCAGCAAATCTTGATAACTCTTTTTATTAGGGCAAAATGATTTCTGTTTAAAGGGCATCCAACGTGTTTTTGCTTAGCTTTTGTTTTGTTGTAGGGGTTTTGCTATGTGTATTTTTTTAAAGATGACTTATAGCTTGGAAAGAAAAACAATGCCATTTAAATTCAGTGTTTTCCCTACAACTGTTTATCAGTGCTTCATTCCCGGCACTCAGAGCACAAATGATTTCTTTTTTCCTCAAGCCAGATTCGGATCACTCACTTGATCTGGGCCTGGGGGAGAAACACAGCATGTATGATGAGCTGATTAATTACTGGAAATCAAATGCCTTACAGACCAGAGCTCTGTGCTAGAAAGCAAGTACCCAGACGAGAGAATGGTGAGATCCACATGCCCGCATGGGTGAACATGAACAGCTTGGGGGTTGGGTCTTACAGTGGCCACAAGCTAAGGACTAAGAAGTAACATTTGTTCTTGACAATGTCACCTGGGCTGTATCCTTTCCTTTTTTGTAAATTTTTTTTATGAAGCAGAGTTTAAGATTCTATTAAAGATATCGTATAGGTTACGCATGGGGGTAGGAGAGGAACATTTGTGTATACCTGTATTTTATCTATGCCTTCATGTGAGCACAAAGTGTGTATATGGAAGTCAGAAGTGACATTGCAGGTAATACTCTATCACTATCCACCTTAATTTTTGTTTTGTTTTGTTTTATTATTTTGGCACAGAGTCTCTTTCTGAACTGGCAGTTTACCAATTCAGATAGACTGGCTGACCACAGAGGCCATTGACTGTTGTCTCAGCTTCCCCAGCTCTGGGATTTCAAGTCCGTGCTCCCTTGCCTGGATTTTTTGCATGAGGTTTGCAAAACCCAACTCAAGTTCCAACTCTTGCAAGTCTTCAGCCAAGTACTTTACAGTGAGGCATCTCCCTAGACCCCCCCATCCCCATCTTAACCTTGCCATTTTTAAAAACTAAAAGTTTAAATATTTGACTCTAAACCCAAGACTATTAAATCAATCTCACGATTTTTTTTCTTCTCTAAGAACCATACATGGCAGTGTGATTGTCTTATTCCCCCCTCTGGACCCCTTGAAAGCTATGCATTGATTCACAATTAAAGGTTGGAATCTGTCTTTTCTCAAACTTTGCCTATGTAAATAGAATCCTTTGAGCACATCTTTTAGGAAGAGCTTCTCATTAAACTGGAATGCATGTCTGCCAGGGATGTATAAACAGAGACAGAATAACATGAAATATTAGGGACAATATACTGCCAAGCTCTGAAATCTGGACCGTCACTAACAATCAGAGATGGGCAAGATCAGCCTAGTGGCAAGCTTTTCCTGTCTTTGAGATGGCAGAAATAGTCCATATCCTTCTTCAATTCACAGGGTAAGTTGGTTTCTTTTCTCTATTCTGTACCTAATATCCATAAAACCTCCATTAGCCTCACAAATCCATTTGTAGGGAAAGACAAAGGTCAGAAGGTCCCACCCAGAATTCCTACACAGGCAATGTTGCCTATTTTTAGCTGTTATGTATTAATATTTTGCTTCTGGGGATCATTTGTTCTTCCAGCGACTGTTTACGCAATTTACCTTCTGCTTCAAAAAAGCTTCCAGGCAGAGGACACAGAACTGTGACTCAGCCATGCTCGACAAGATCATTGCTCAGGAAGTTCTGTGGTAGCCTTTACCCCATCATTGCTGCTTCAAATCACTTAGTCGCCTGACCCCTTCTCTGAAAGAGAATTTTAAAAATGAAATCAACTATTGAGTAAAACAATGTGTGGCCACAGTCTTCGTCTTCAGCTCAAGCTTGCCCAAGAGAAAGGTGACGGATGCTCAATTTACTTCCACTACAAACCAGGCAACTAACTGCTTTAAAACTGGAAGAGAGAAGATAAGCCTAACCTGGAACAGGGACTCTTTCAAGGAGTAAGGTTTTAATTTTCAGGTCAAATTACAATAGGAGTGAGACTCCGGCATAGAAGCTACTTGCAGGAAAGAACCAACTTCACAGAAATAGTTCTAGAAGTACTGTTCTAGTTTTCTTGCTGTCCAGTGGGCACTCTTTCTACTTTCTCCCATCCCTGGAGTATCTTACAACTCAGCAGGTCCTCTGTCTAGGGGGAGATATCCATTTGGCTCTTGAGAGTTAAATCCCTACAGCAGGACCACTAGTTAACAACCCAGCTGAACTGGGAGTGTTTTGTCTCCTAATTGAACTTTTAAAATGTGGAACACACAGTACTGAACCACAGATTGTGCAAGTCTAACTAGAAAATATTAGGACATAGGGGACATGGAACTACTCTTCGAAATCACAATAACCTGGAGGTCCAACTACAGAATTAGAAACATAAAGCTAATTCACAGAATTAAAAAGACAATAAGTCTTGTTAAAAGGTTAATCAAAGACAAGAGAGATCTCTTTAGTGTGTACAAATGTCTGCTGTACAGTGTGAAGAGCCAAGTTCAAGTCCCAGAAACTCACATTAGAGATGGGCCCTGAACACTCTTATCTGCAGTTCCAGCTGTTGCACTCAGAGAAAAGAGGTAGAGACAGGAGAGTGCCCAGAGTCTTTCAGCCAAGCCAGCCCATCTCAGAAAAGGTGAAAAATGACAAGAATCCAAAGATGTCATTAGACCTCTAGAAGACTGCCATAGTTGCATAGCATAGCTATATCCACATACAAATGAGTGTATACACACACACACACACACACACACACACACACACACACCTCACTCACATGGACCCACAGACATGCACACACATGTGCCTACACACCAATAAAAAGTGACATCAGCTTTTAATACTTATTCCTGTTCATTTTTTCTTTCCCCTTCTTTGCCCTCTCTCCTTATTCTCGACTATTTTGTGAGTACTTCGGGCCTTTCTTTTATTGTGAGAAAGCTCTGAGTGTGGACCGGGCAGTTCTCCTACAGTCTCACCACCCTGTTTTTCACTCCTCTTTACTCAATAAACCCTCTGCTAAATGGTTTTACTCTCTCTAACTTTCCTGTCCCCTTATGTCCTTTATTTTATTTTTGATTGTTCAAATACGTAAAATGCCTCTTGCAGATATTAAATATTAAAGGAGTTCTCTATACTTATTTATGGTATAGCAATTTGTTGGTAAGTAGGATATGAATTGCTGAGTATTTTACAAGAATGTGCCAGTTTAGTAGCTTACAAAATTATCTTTAAATAACTCCTTTTGTTGGGAAAATGTAATAATATGTGGATGCTATTAATTCTGGGGCTCTTTGATATAATATGCTTTAGAAAATTATAAGACATTTTTTTTATAAAAATTATATTTGAGTTTGAAACACATTGCATGAATTTTCTACTTTTGGCAAAAAAATGTACCCTCGTAATTATGTTTACCTTAGGCTAATATTAAAATTGGTTTGCATTATTTGACATGAAAATTGCCTAAAGGTAAGGGCTCAGAGAGAAGGACTTGACCCAGAAACATACAGGCAAGGGAGAAGTCTGCCCAGGGGTATAGATTTAACCTACATAGTGTAGAAAGTGGATGAGCCACAAACATGTAACCAAGAGGCTCTCATCTCTAAAGAGAAAGCCAGGTGCCTTATTAAGACTTCTCACTCTTGCAGCATTCTTTTTTCCTTTCTATAGTTCTTTGTCTTTGTTGAGGTAAACTCATACAAGATCTTTTTTTTTTATTATTATTTTCTATCTTCCTGTTTAATAATGTTCGCTTTGCCTCTTTACAGGAGAATATTTAGATTGTTGGTCAATCAAAGTCAAAAGTCTTGAGATGGGTTGCTTTCTCTGGGATGTGAGAGACACTTTGCTTCCTCTTCTGTTTGTCCGTTTCTTCTTCATGCCTAGAGACAGTCATCTGTGAACTTGGATGGCCCTTTGATTTTAGGTGTCATCCTGACTGGATTAAGGAATACCTAGACAAGGGAGATTGTGTCTTTTGGTGTGTCTGTTAGGACTTTGCAGAGGATAGAGCCATACCCGGGGAGATCGGCCCTCAGTAAGGAAGGCATGTCTATGAGCTCAGGGAACGCAAGTGTATTGATGGTCTCCAGGATCTGGGATACAGTCTTTGTTTACTTTTGTTGGAGAAGAGGACTCAGGACTCCAGGACTGAAAAGACCAGTCTGCTGGGCTCATAGGTTGCTGATTTCACATTCAGTTACACCATGAGCTTAACTGATGCAAAGACCTTCAACTTTAGACTGAGCTACAAAACTCTCACTGCAGCAGCTCTGAGTTTCTTGTAATAGCAGTTCTCACCCTTTAAAACTCATATGAACCAATTGTCCTAATGAATCCCCTCAGTGTCCCTCCCTCCTGCACACTCCATCACTCTGGAGACCTTAGTGACACAGTTCCTCCTCCTCTTGCTGCCTGCATTCCCTAAAACAACAATAATGTTTGTAACTAAGGAGTGCAGTGTTTTCCCAGTTAATTCCAATGATTTACAGCTATGACTTCAAGACTGTTCATAGGATGATTACTATGTAATAAACAGCATTATCTTTATTTCAAAGATGGGAAATTATTGTATGTTCAAACTTAATAGTTCATCTTCATTTGCTGTCTTCTCCTTGCGGCGAAACAACCATACTGGGTTTTAGTCCAAGTTTCACTGTTGATAGCAAATATGTAACCAACATAGGGACTTACATTGAATGGTCTTTCAAATAATATTAAGTAAATAGTTTAATAACAAAAGATAAATGGAGAAAATATATTCCTCCTAGAGTTGGAAAGGGAAACTCAATCATTCAATACCAAGGGCTTTATTGAGCTTTTATTAAAATAGCAGCTTTGTTGACAGTGGCATTTAAACTGTGTCAGTCCAGTTTGACTTGAATGTGTATAGTCCTTGTGCATGATGACGCAGTACCTATGAATGTATATGTACATCAGTTCTGTTGTGTCGGAGACATCGTTTCCTTGGAGGAATCCACAACCTCTGGTTCTAATCTTTGCTCCTCCCCTTCTGCATAGGTCTCTGAGCCTTGAGGGAGGGCTTTGATGAAGGCATCCCACTTAGGACTGAGTGTTCCAGAGGCTCTCAACATTCTGAGACCCATTATCCAGCTGGAGCTCTCCATGTCGGTTCCCATCTACTGTGAGAAAGCTTCGCTGATGAAGGCTGAGTGAAGCGTGATCTATGGGCGCAGCACTATAGTGTTAGGATTCACTTTATTGTTGTTCCTCAAGCAGAATGGTAGTCTTTGGACACCTGCTGGCAAGCAAAAGGAAATGTTTTCAGAAGAGTCTCACTGGGCTTATTAACCACACTGCAGGGCAAAACCCATACCCAGGAATAAAAGGCCAACACAAACCAAACAACAAGACAAGTTTGTCTCATTTTGCTTTGCTTGGGTGCTTTTTGTCTCATTGGTCTTTTTTATTATTTACTTTTATTTCTTTTTTTTTTTTTTTAGTTTTCATGGGGAGGTTGGGATGTTTCTAGTTTTGTTTTCCTTGGTTTTAAAGAGAGAACAGAAGAAAAAATATAAAGTTGGGTGGATAGGGAGGTGGGTAGGTTCTTTAGAGGAATTGGGGGATAGAAAAACATGGTAAAAATAAAATATATGAAAAATCATTAAAGAAAAACTATGACGACTTTGGATGCTGCCTCAAGGAATTTGACATTCTTGCTGTTTTTAAGAGTTACCTTGATATGTAATGTCCTACTACACAAGGCTAAGCGACCATGCACCATGCACTAAAGAGTTTCACACGCATGTTCTTCAGAAATGTTTCCATATCACTTCTGATTCTCCCCACTGTCTACACCATGTATTTTATTCTCATTGAGATTTCACTCCTAATTATTTTTTAATGCGAGCCACTTCTAATTCTAACAACTATACTAAATGAAGACTAATGATTAAAAAAAAACTGTTCTAATTATGTAAATTATTAAAAACCATTTTGTATAACGTGTCTCGGAACTTTGGGGGCTTCTTTTACAGTAGATAAATAAGATTTGTTATCGAGATTCTTTTGACAGCCAGTTTGCATAAGTAAACACATTTCAGTTAACTGGAATATTTTTTATTCTGGGTACCTTCTCAACCTGTGCATTTGTGTTGACATTTCCTAATGACTCTATTACTTAACACGCCTTAAGTGTCTTCAGTGTTCACAACACTACTTCAAATCATTTGAGACTTGCTTCCCTCTGTAGTCACCATCCAGCCATAGAGCAGCTCTCAGGATGATTTCAACAACTCTTTATGCTGACTACAATCACTGTCGCAGAATCTGCCCTCCACCCCTACACACACACTTGGTGCACAGGAAATGAAATAGAGAAAGATGAATGTGGAAATGATGGATGATGATTCACGTGGGCCAGATAATAGCACAACATGCAGTGCTTAAAAGACATCACACAGCTTTCTCAGAATCAAACTCCCAAGTTTTCCTTTATTACTGCAATGCTTTCTTAGTTCATGTCCAGGAAGTAAATATTAACAATATATGCTTCATAGTCTCTCTTTCACCATAAAATGAAGATGATCACTTCATGTATATTTTCTGAATCATGTTCAAATGTATAAATGTATGCATGTTCACATGCATAGATGGGCACAAAAATGTATTTCCAAGCAGATTTTTTCCATAAATACAATACAAAGCTTATTTCAACTTAGCCTAATAAAAGCGATTTCATCTGCCCTTATTTGTCATTACCATTTTTCCGCTTTGTTCTAGAAACCTCTATAACTATTCTTCCTTTGTTTCCTTGGACGTCATGAAAATACGTGAAATTATACTCCTTCTAAACATGCATCATTCTATCATTGCTTTGTGTAGGAGGTTTTGCATCAAAACAGACAAAAGGATTTCAATATATCTTAGAAGAAATCCAAATATTCCAAAGAAAGCTGTTGTGTGTGTATTGCCATTCTCTCCTCTATATTAATGTCCTACTCTATTTCATCTGCCCAGACCTAAACTTTGCTATTTACAAAAGTTAAGGGTCATATTTGTAGGCACTCTTCTGTCTTGTTTGTAATCAATAATGGCCAAGTCCCTTGAGTATTTAAAAAAGAGTGCTTCTGAACACAAGACAATGTGCCTTGAGGTTCAGTTTAACAACATGACATTTCTCATCGTTCAAGTAACCAAAGGTATTCTGGTTCCCTGTGGTCGATGTCAAAAATTCAGGATAGTTGAGTAGAGAAGGGATATGAAGTTTGAATAACATACCCAAATTACAGTAACTATACACTCTTCCTTAATTGAGCTCATAATGAATTAAAGGTAAATCTCAATGAGAAAAAAGTAGTAGTAAAAGTAAATAGGTTATTATGTTGACTACTTGGAACTATTTCCTATTTCTCTTACTAAATTCACCCCCAAGATATCATTATAGATAAAGACACAAATCACCAACAGTACTAAAATCAGTCTTTAAAACAATGCACGAGAAAAGAATGCTGTCCTTGCTCTGTACACTGTTGCTCCCATTATAGTTTTATCATTATCACTATTATCATTATTAATGCAGATGTGGAAAATGGAATTAAGAATTTCCTTTTGATTGGAGACACACCCTCAAAAGCTCAGCTCTACAGGGCCTGACATTTTCTGAAGTGTGTGTGTCTAATTGTTGAAAAGGCAGCAAAATTCTTCATGGAGTTACTGCTTTCTTTTACCTTTCCTTAATTTCTTGTCTCTTTTTCTAAATGATGTTAGCAAGGCAGAGAAGTAGAGACTCACAAATCTCATTCACTGAGTCAGGTGCATCAAATATTTATCACGCATCTGCCCTGTGTTTTCCCCTCTTCTGCTGCTGGGGATGTAAAGGAGAATGGGAACTTCTGAGAGAGGAAAGTTTATATTCTTGGGAGATGAGGAGGTCAGATGGAAACTAAAATGATTGCTGACAGTGGCCTCTGCACTGAGAGAATAGATGATAGCAATAAGGCCGAGAATGACTGAGTTGGAGTGAGGTCTAGTTAGAAGAATACAACTCCGAGATCGTGATCTTTCGCTGACACATGAATCACAAGAAGAAGCCAAACAGGCAAAGCCTGGGAAGGACTGTCCCAGACTTAAGAGAAGAGCAAGCACAAAGATGAAAGGGAACGGCAAGCATAGCACAGGTAAAGAAAAAAGCAGTGGTAAGGAAAGCAAAGCCGTTCCGGCATCAAGGAAGAGAGGTGGAAGGGTTCCCTGAAAGGCACTTTCAGATGGATTTAAAGGCCATGGGGGAAAATAAAAAGATTGTTTCAATCAAAAGTCTCAGTAAAACATTAAGGAAAGGATGTGATGGTGACCATTGTGTGTTTTAAAACATTAGTTTGTGGGGGAGGAAGAAAGACTTTAGAAAAATGAGACAGAAAAGCCAATGCAGTAGTCTAGATAAGATATTACATTAACTTAAACTAAAGTAGTCAAAAGGGAAATGAAGAAGGATTGTACACTCCAGGGAATGCTTTGAGGTAGCGCTAAAGGGAAGATTCTACAAATTCCATGTAAGTGTGAGGAGAGACAGGAATGGAGAATCTATCCTGACATCTGGACTAGACAATAGTTCCATCAGCATATGAAAAAAATAGTGTGGAAGAAAGGGAATATAGAGTACATATCACACACACACACAAACACAGAGGGAAAGAATAGGATCTCTTCACTATAAAGACTAAATAAACATGAACTTTCAGTCAATTTTCAGGAAAGTGTTACACACCCTTTGAAAGAGTTCTACCTAACTCATATGAGCAGTCGAAATTAACCCTGCCGTGTTTGTGTGAGGAAACTATTAATTTTATCCCCTACACAGGTAAGAAAACCCACATTGAAACTTCACACTCAAATCTGACTGGTTCCAGAGGAATATCTGAAGTGCTAAGTGTCTCTTAACCCATCTAAGTGTCTTGGTATAAAAAGCTTTACCAACATTTCTATGCACAAAAAAGCAGTTCTAGGTCTCAAAGGGGTGGGTCAGGACCTAGGAGTTCTTTCAGTGAGAGTCAAAATGGAATCCAGGAAGGATATCCAATATTAAAAAGAACTAGAGCAAACTGCTGTGTGGCTCACTCCAGTAGCCATTAGCCTAAAGAAGATAAATGGCTTCTCCCTGGGAAGAAGTTGATTCCAAGAGCCAGAGATGACTCTTAATTTGCCAGTTGGCTGTTGAGGGATTCCAGTTACATGGATTAGAAAGATATTGGCTCGAAAATATTCAGTCAGTTTGAAGAAAATGTATTCGTTCACTCTGATCATCCACTTGGACAAGAGGAGAGTGAGTTGTTTGATGCCAGATTTAGTCAGCTCTGACACAAGATGGGTTCCAACAATAGAATAACTGAACAGAATTCTTCTCAGATCCTTCTCTGTCCTGTCTGTAGACAATGTATGTACTAGTGTACGTGTGTATACACGCAAGTGTTTGCAAATGTGCATAGAGGCCAGAGGTCAGTGTCAGGGGTTTGAAACAGGGGCTCTTTTGGAACCCGTTGTTCACCAACTTGGCAAGAGTAACTAACTAACTATCCAGGATGTCTCCTCTCTCAGTGACACTGGGATTCTAGGAATGACACAAGGCTCCTGGCGTTATGTGAGTGTGGGGATTTGAACTCAGGGCCTCGAGTTTGTGCAATAGCCTCTTTCCTGACAGAACCATCACCCCAGGACACTCAGATCATTCTTGCACAGTGACTAAAGAAAAGACGTTGAATATTAAATTGGAAGTAAACTCATTTCTTTCTACAAATAGATGGTTTTCTCATTACATTCTCTTCAGCAGGAATTTCTTTTATAGGGTTTAAATGCAGTCCTTTAATTACAATAAAGTGAAGACTCCAGATCACTAAGCATTGAGGAACACTAAGGAAATCTGTTAATAAAAATAATTTTAGGACAGAGTATAAAGTATGAACAAATAGAGGAATTTCTAAGTCAAATGCACAAGTAGACGGAAATGTGTAACAGAAATCCTTGTTGTTTCTATCTTTCCATATGTTATCTCTGCTACTCATGTCCTCTTATAATGCTTGCAGCAGGATGCAACTCCAGGGTGCTTGTATACTTGACTTTCCTTAAATGAAGGGACTTACAATTTATTGCTGCAATAGATGATCAGTGTGATTTAGCCCACCAATTACTTTGCTTATAAGTGACACAACTAAATAACTAGTGATCCCTCCCAGCAGAGAGCATACACGTGAGGTAGAAGCCACCGTGGTGAGTATCATGACACTGCCTGTCCATAGCTCTTTCCTCTCAGAGCCACAAGGTTGATGGGGAGGCAGGCAACCAAACATGAGCAGTTGTGACCAATTCTCCATAGGTAGAAGGGGGAGCAAGGAAGATAACTGTAAGAAAGACCAATGAAGCAGTAGTAACTGAGGCTGGGTAAACTAAACATTTGTCTAAAGAACCAGAAATTAGGCTTGAGTCCCAGAGAGGATTCAATCAAATGATGCCTTGGGGAACAAGAAGAAAATCCAGGCAGTTAGTAGTACAACTCAATTAGGAACCAAAGACTCCCGATTCAGAAAACAGAAAGTTTTGGGCATGGGTGGTGAGACGCAGGGGATGTTGAACACCATGAACTTGGAGAAGAGCAGCCAGCTCCCAGAAAGGGGTTACTAAGGTGTCCCTATTTTAAACCATTGGTTTTCCAAAAGCAAGAGAAACTAAGAATGTGGCATAAATTACTAGAGATACCTTAAAACCCACAGTGACAGCTGATTTAACAAAGTTATGTATTCTTACATCAGTTCCTAAGGAAGTGGGATGATTGGCTAGAGGCATTAGGCTGGAGAGGAAAGAAACCAAAGAATAGTCCACACTGAACTTGAATGTGAGAGAAACTGGTTTTCCCTAGTACCTTAAAACAAAACAATTTCTCTCCTGTTTGACTAGAAAGGGAAAGATCCTGCCTGCAGTCTCCTAGCTTGTGGAGAGCTGCCCAGCTTCCGTTCTACAAATGTTCTCTTCTTGTCTTCCTGGGGAGAAATTACCACAGCATACCTTCCTCATGGCACAAATACAGTTCACAAAGGAATAGAAGAAGTGGCCAGAGCTGTGTGAAGTAGAGATGGATTGCCACAACATTGTGTTAATGTCTGAAGTCCACTCTCTGGGATGCCCTATTTCAGTGAAGAGCATTCTCTGAGACTCCCGTCACAGTGAAGAGAGAGGGCAGTAAATATGTGAGCAGGAAAGTGAAAGGTTGGATAGAGAGGAGGTGGTCAGTACTGACCACGAGATCTCCTCAATGCTGGGGAGTTCAACGGCACTTTACAATGGCAAAAGGAATGGAGAACGCCAACCCATACCTTAAAAACCTCACTATGTAAACACAGAGTTGTATCACACCTATCATTTGATACCTCTATCTACATACCTGTATCTGGAGCAAGTCCTATGCTCAAAGCCAAAATGAGCAATAAGGAAATCTAGATGCTGTAAATAAAAAATATAAAGTAGACAAGAGGACAACCCCACAGAGTGATAACTGCTCTGTATTACCTGACTCATTGTGCATGGATAATCTGTGTAGTGTGTCCAAGACTGAAATAACTGAGTAATAAGATAGGAAACATCATGGTGAGGTCCTATTTTCTATTATGCTTTAAATTTAATACACATCTTCACCCCAGAGTCATGCAAAGTTAGGAATATACCTGCTTGAGGTAAAATTAATTATTTTTCATGATGTGAGAATCATTCTCAAGTCAATCTGGTAATGGCTGTTTGTGGAGGTATTCAATTATGACATAATTTTAATAATATTTGTTTAATAAAAATCTGTCTCTTGCAATTACCACCATATACTGTTGTTCCTAGGCACACAGTTCTCCATACCCTTTGGCCTTAGTTATTTAAATTCTTGGAGTTCATTTGAACCCACTCCCAGAGTCCAATTATCTAATTTCCATATTCATTACTCAGAAAGAATCTGATCACATTAGATGTTATACAACTCTCTTGAGCATGGAAAAAATAACTTTTTGTGTCATGATGTCTACTTAATGTGAACTTGAAAACACTGTGGGATATCCTCGCTCAACAAGCTTGCAGTCACTTCACTGAAGGAAGGTGGAGACTCGGGTCCTATCTAGAGGCAAAAATGCATATTCATCGCCTTTCCAATTTTGGATGTACAGATGAATTTCTCAGCATTTAATTGCTCAGTGAAGCCTTGCCTAAGAACCCTGCAGAGCCTAAATGGGAGAGAGGAGAATTAAAGGACTCCTTAAAGGCTGTGAGCTTCCTTCAGCTGGTCCTTTAGTTTTGTGCAAACTCTGCTGTGCTCTGAAGACCTGCTTACAGGAAGGTAAAGTTGGGGAGGGGGGTTAGGCTGTGGAACAGCTTGTTTTCCTTTGCATAATTTCAGGTGTGCATAAAAGTCACTTCCATGCCAGAAACACTCTTCACAAAAGTCACCTCTCTGCGTGACTTTTTGACAGGTTTTCAGGTGGATGAAGTAGGCTCTGATTGGAATCTTTAAAAAAAATCATCAACAAAGCCATGTTCAAAACTAACTTAGTGATTTTTATTACATTCTTAAGGCCAAGGATTGTTTCATGAGACGAATTTCAGGTCTTCACGTGTTCTTCTTGGCTTATAATCTTACAGAGAAAAGACTGCAGCTGATGCTGTACCCTGGGGCCAGGTCCATCTCTCACAGGTCAGATACGAGTTTTCAACCAGGGGAGGCACAAAGTTTGATAAAAATCAAGCATGATCTCTGCCACCACTTCATTCTGGCACAGGGTTGATGACCAGACATCAAGGCTCAGTGATTTTGAATTCAATTATTAATAATTATTGCATGTTTATAACCATAGTAACCATAGAAGTCTTCATTTACTTAAAATCTCTAGTGCTATTTCAAGTAAAATTCACAAGTAACCTTAATTTCCCTTTAGGATGCATTAAAATAGTCTCCTGCTCTACGAGAAAGGTGAACTGAGAGAACCATATCTTTACATGTTGCTACCAGCTTTCAGGAGGGACTAGTAAAATTTAGCCAGAGATAGCATCCAAACCCTAAGCTTGGAAGATTGATCTAAATTATTTGAAATAGCTTTTAAATATATCCAGGCAATGTACCTAGCCTAGTGAAATAATGAATCTCTCAACAAAATGGAATAACCAAATAAACAGACTATGGCATGCTAATTGCTTAGAATTTTTTGGAAATAGAATTCAGTCTCTTGTTACAGAGACTACAGTGGCATTGTAGTATGAGTCACGATAACATCTGTGTTTCGAGAATTTCAACCTTGAACTTTTTCTATGCTTAAGTAGGGTGCTCACATCAATAACATCAGCACTAATGACACAGAGGCATATGTGAGGCAGCCTGTGTTATGTAGGGAGCTCCAATGCTTGTAACTAGGACACTAAAGAGAGATTACTGCTTGGATTATATATTGAATTTACAATATTATCATAAATATGTGTAAAGGGGTATTTGTTAGACATTGAATTCTAACCTAGAGCCCACCTTTCTCTGGAAATACATTAGGTTGAAGGATTCCACGTTAATTGAACTGAACTGAAATTCTGTTTGGATTCTTTTAAGGATTGGAAGAGAGAGGAAGACTCGGAAGCTCAAGTTTTATTTGTTCTTTGTGTGTATGTGTGTGTGTGTGTGTGTGTGTGTGTGTGTGTGTGTGTGTATGCAGAGGACAGAAGTTAAACTTGATACATGTCTTTCTCCACTTATTGCTCTCTACCTTATTTGTTTGTTTTGGTTTTTGTCTGTTCTGTTAGATGTCTCTCATCTTACTGGGAGCTCTTGATACAGACTAGATTAACAGACATTGAGCTCCAGGGATCTTGCTGAAGCACTATTCCAGCTTTGGAGTTGATGGCATGAACCTCTATGAGAGGTTCTTGCATGTCTGCTGTGGATCCCAACTGAAGTCTCATGAGTTTGAAGCAGGCACTGTCCCCAGCACACCAGTTCACTATCACCATCTTCTCTTTTACCTCCAAGCTTCCATTTTCTGCTCACATTTTAAAAACACTTCTAAAAATCTTTGCATCTCTCTTTCAGTCACTTTTTAATTAATAAGCATATCACAATCTATGAGCAAAACTATCATACTTGTGACTGAAATACAAATCTAACTATGTTGAATATGATTGTGAGAAGCCCAAGTCTTTGACTCTTGCTGCAGCAACATGGGTGGGAGCCCCAGGAGCTGGACTCAGAGCAAGACTCCACAGTTCTAAGAAAATGACAGGGAAGCTGGATGGCAGCCCATTTTGATTAGGCAAAGTGAAGGGAAGCTAGACACAAGAGAACACCTTGCAGACCCAAAGACTACTAAGAGAAAGGAGCAGATTGCAGGTTCCTAAAAGTCTAAACCATATAACTTACCCATCAGTCCCACTCTGTCATCTCAGATATGATAAATTCATAGGAAGAATTCCCTGCATGGTGGGAGGAGTCACAGACTACACTGTGAACTTGGTCACTCTGAGAGATGTCACATACTCATAGATCTCTGATGGGGAACATGCACACCTCACTTCAAATTCAGGCAGCCAAATTTCACTGGCCTGGAATTTTAAATTTGCCCTGGATTAGTAGATTTTTTTGTATGGTTGATGAAAATAAAACACATCATGTGGCAAAAAGAAAAAGAAAAACACTAAGTCTTGATGAAATGCCCTACTTGGAAAGAAAACAACCAGGTCATAAAATTGTAGACAATGTACCCCAGTTTTCCTGGGGTTAAGCGATGAGGAGAGAGATGGGAGGGACTCTCTGATTTGAGCCTTGAGGCATTGATTATAATTACAAAAGATGAGTAATGAGAACATGTAAACTGCAGTCAGAAGATCAGAGTGGACAAAGTGCAGCTGCAAGAAGGTACAGAGTGGGCGGGAGAGAGGACTCACCAGTATAGTGCATTCCTCAGACACACAATGCCCTGAGTTTGATCCCCAGTGCCACCAAAAGAAAAGAAAATTTATTCATAAATGAATGCATGTAGCTACATGACTACTGTAAAGAATTTCTAGACCTAATATGAAAGAGAAGAACCCAAAGGCAGGTGAGAAATGATTGTTTTTGAAGTAGTTCTGGATCCTTCTTTTTAGTTTTTTGTTTCATTTTATTTTTGTGTTGGACATATTGCCTGCATAGGAGTCTGTGAATTATGTAATGAAACCAGAAGAGGGTCTTATATCCTTAGAGCTGATGTTATAGACAGTTGTGAGATGACACGTAGCTTTGGTCCTCTGAGAGAGCAGGATATCTTTGATTTCCTGAGAAGAACTCGGGATTTTGGCAGCTAGTTTTTCACAGATGTCTGCATCTTCAACCCTCTGTGCGATGTCTCACCCTTCACATACTCTAAGTATACAGATGAGGGCTGTACAGCATTGTGGGTCTTACCATGCAATAAATTTTAATTATTTAATGAAGACACTCATTCCTCACCAGCTATATAATGGTATTCTGCTTTAAGTAGCAATGAATGTGGCTCATTATGGAAACCTTTTCAAAAACAGATTTGCTTTCAATGTCCATGTCAAATTTTCATATGACTTACATTTAGGACAAAAGAAAGTGGCCCTTACAAAACAATCTCTAACTGTTTGTAGGCAAAAATCATTGTATATACTGTTGACTATTCTTGAAGAGAAGAAATATGGATTAGCTATGTTCTATTATCACAACTTGATCTAAATGTGATAGTCCTAATTTGAATTTCTTCCACACAGATTTGAATTCAAGCACTGTTTACAGGAGGGGTCTTAAATTTATTCCAGAGTGCTGATATTGCAGAGTTTGAGTTTCAGAGTTTCAAGGCAGTGTATCATCTAAGCAGAATTGTCCCCACATTCTGTTTCTAAACATGTTAGGTTATGAGGTTAACATGTTACCAACACAACAGTAATAGTTTTCAAACACAAATTTTAAAACTTTTACCTTTAACATAACTCTAACTTTTTCAGAAAATTGGCAAGGAAAATTCCCACATACCACATGACTCAGCCTCCCCCATGTGAACCCCTTACAAATCATGTCATTTTTTAAAACTAAGACTTAATGAGAGTCTGTTACTATCAACCAAGTTGGGACGTATGCTTAGACATCACCAAGACATTCCTCAATGTCTCCTTGTACCCACCAATCAAACATAGCATGTCATCTCTAGTTCAACCATGATGTCTCCTGAAGAAACTCAATTCTTCAGTATCTTGGTCTTGCTACTTTTCATTTCATGACATGTCTGAAGAGCACAGGGCAGGTGCTCTACATAACACCCTTCTTGTATTTGTCTCATGGTTTCCCATGACAAATCGGAATCCGTTCATTGTGAGGAGAATGCGGTCCCATGCAATGATGTGCCTGATGACACTATAAGATGAGACCTTCCGGGGGATGCTTGCCTTTGACCTCGACTAAGAAGGTATCCACTACTTATGTCTCTATCACAATACTGTTCATTGGAAGTGGCTTTCTAAGTCTAGTCCACACATATGTGGTAAAGAACTAAGTCCTTGGTTGGAAGGAAGAAATATCAGGCAATTCATAATAATTAATACATATTAGAATATGAGGATCCAGGCTTTGCACATATTCCATGTGTCCTTAAGTTTCTCCCACTAGTTTTGCACTCATCAATAAATATATCTGCTCCAATTTTTATGAGACACTATGATTTTATATTGTCTTCATTCCTTGTTCGTTTATGATTTGGAGTTCTTCAAACTATCCCATTGGTCATTGTTTTTCAAAACTTGAATTTTGGAAAAGAGCCCCTTCCCCACAGCATGATCTTATACTATACTTCTTAATCTATTGATCAAGATCTTCCAATTTTGGGGCCTTTTAGGTTGACCCACAGATCCTTTTGACATGGATCTGTTCATTTGGGAGGCTGGAGAGAGAGTTCTGTTTTGTGCTTGTTTTCTATTCTATGCTATCTATGTTGTTCTACCCCACAGTCCTATCCTAAGTACCTCCTCATGTCAATCATTGCTTTAAGGATCCTGTCTCCCAGAACTCAAACCCAGGTATCTCTTACTGCCTGGGCTTCAATTCTTTGAGCACATGAGCATATGCAGTGCTACACATCTAGGAAATCCATGTGTGTGCTTATTTTTCTACTTATTTCTTTATCTCTGTCTCTATTTCAGCATCTGTCTGCTTATGCATATTTAAAATAAATGTGACACAAATCTGGTATCTCTGAATTTGATAAGCAGTCCAAATGTGAACTTAACTCTTTAAAAAATTCATTCGAACATCTATATATTCAGATTGGGAGGGTTTGTGCTGCTGTTGATGTTGTTCGTTCTGACTTGAGGGTTTTGTTGTTCCTGTTGTCACCGTGTCTTCATAAATCCAACCAGATTCATTTTTGGCAAGTACATTAAGTTTTATATGATGTCAAATATACTTGGGAAGTGATAGATGCTACATAGTAACCAGAGGGTTATACTAACCATATGGTCAATGCTATCAGCAGTTCATGAGCACCTTGTGTGCACTGAGAGATGCACAGACTTACAAAGGACTTTCTTCACAGCCTTTGAGAGCGATATGCATGGCTTGTACTACTGTAATGGCCTGCATTGTATTGAATTCTTCTGTATGCAATATTACAAATATATCCCCAAATTTCTTGCTTATCTCATAATAGTAGTGTTCTAAGGGGAAAACAGAGACTTTATTAAAGTTTTTCCTCTTTTCATTGAATTTATATGCATAAAGCTCAACATTTTTAGTTTTGGTTCACCTTAAATCCTTTTTCCTGCTGGTATTTTCTACGCAATAAGTACTCAGTAACCAATCAAAGTTTGAAATATGTATCAGAATAAGCATTTGTCTTTGGTGCCTTGAAAAATGTCACAACAGCTTGTACGATATCAAGACAAACAGACGTTAGCAAGCTCTGTGGGAAACGAGGCCCCGATACCTATGTTTGCTGTATACACTTGGCCTCTTGGCTGAGAATCCATGCCCATCTGCTTAGATGGCGGGTTGCCTGCTTAGAAGCCGGCAGGTCTCTTATACTATGACATGAGTCCCAGCCAATGACAGCTAACAAAATGTTCCAGGAGGCAGCTCTTCTTACAGGAGGCCGTTACTCATGCCAGAGTTAGAAAAGCAGGTGGCATCTTACATCCATTTAAACTTTGTCACACCTGTTGACTTGCTAATGCCAAAAGCAGACAATGCAGCGAGCAAGTGAATGATAAAGATGGCAAGGATTCCAAAGAAGTTAACAGATAGCCCTTCCTACCTTCCTGGAGACAGATGCTCAGTCTTACAGTGGATCATTTGTACCATTGACATTTAAATAACAGTGTAGACAATCTGCCTAGTAAGGAACCAGAGAAGGGCATGCAATAAGGTGTCCTACATGTTTGAGATTTGGGCCCCTAAAGGTCCATATTGTATAATGCAGTGAAAATCAACAATTACGCTAGATACCTCTTTTGTCTGTCTTTTTGTAAAGTGAAGGCACATGTCAATCAAAGAACATCCTTTTAAAGATAACTTTTATTTAATGGAGAATTAAGGTAATTATTCCAATGATTGAGCCTCCCAAAAGCACTGAATTATTTAAGAGTGTCTCTTTCCTAAAAATAAGTTAAATCTGCTATGTTGGAGTCGGGAAGACATAGTATGACAGTGTTCTAGAACTTTATTTTGATATGTATCATGTGACCCCTTATATATGAATGTTCATATTCTAATAAAAATCTATGTTCAAGTGAGAGAAGACAATATATTTATGTGTGTTATTTTTTAACCATTTTAGTTTCCTCTGGATTCTGAAATTTTGCTGGGCATTTTATCACCAAAAAAAAATACCTCTAAAATATGTCTTTAGAGATAAAACAAATTGTGTTTTCAGCAACTAATACAAAGATTACACAAGTCACTTTCCCTGGTAGACTTCCCTTGGACTAACAGAATGCCAGCATATTAGTTTTCAATCCAACATCATATAGATGACTATGGAAAATAGGGAATGATTTAACTTACAAAAATAATGCTGCAACAATTATTGAATTGGAGGCCCATATCTCTGTTTGTCCAAACGAATACATGTCTGGTTTACTGACATGCTTTGAAAAAGTTATAATAATTTGTGCTCTGCTTTTCCCCTGTCAATCAACAGCAATTATCCTTTATTGAGAACTTACTGTATATCAGGGCTTACAATAAACTTCTTAAAACAGCAGATGGGAGACTGTGATTTTCACATCACAAATAAAGGAACTGCAGCAGAAAAGATGAAATAATTCTTTGAGTACAACCATTGGTGAGTGATACAGGGAAGCTACAAAAATTCAGGCATTAACACTGTCTTCTTATTTACTCTCTGTGAGCAGAGTAAAATAAACTCTGCAGACATCTTCCGTCACACCCTTCTCATTTCAGCCCATGTTCACCTAATGCAATCCCTGTGCACTGTCTGTTCGCTTCTAAGGATTATCAAATCCACGTGCTTAGTGTGATGACACTGCCTCCTGATTTGTCAAGCCCAGGGTCACTGCATCTTCTGTCCATCCCTAGACTACATCCTGCTTGTACTTTTCATATTGTATAGAAAACCAGTGAATTAATAATGCCTCTCTCATGATCTAGATCAAGAGGACTCCATCCATCCTGTGCTGTTCACTTTGCTCTCTTCAACCTCCAGGGAACGAAAGTCTCTTGTACAACACCAATACGAATCTCTTCTTTCATTTGGATATTCAGGGCGTGGTTTGTGTTCAAGGAGCTTAGGATACATAACAGACAAAATGTTCAACGCATTTGAATGATATTTCTATTGAGGATTTGTCCAATAAATTAATAAAATAAACACATAAACTATGTAGTAAGTAGCAATGGGAACAGAGAGAAGGTGGAGGTGAAGACTTTGAACAAGGATAATAGAGAAAGATTTTCCAGAAAGGGGGATCCTGGGGAAAGCAGGGGGGATGGTGATGTGCAGTGATGTCTAGGAGGAAAAGTCAAATCAAGGGAAGGAAAGAAAGAACATCAGGTTCTTTAGGCAGAAATCCAATTCATTTGTAAGTTTAGTTACCCATCTCCTTTACAAGACCCTTTGTGATAGGTGGACAGCAGCAGCCAATAGGCTGGATATGGAAGAGAGGCAGCAAAGCACTCATCTATAAAAGGCATCACAGAACCAGTAGCTACGAGATGATGGAGAAATTCCAGCTGATAATAAAAAGATGCTGATTTAGGCCATGGGGAAGTGAGGCTGGCTAGAGATACAGAGCTACAAACTTGAGTAAAGGGGAATAAGGTGTCATTTTGACCAAAAACGCAAGTAACTGTCACTTTATAGAAGCAGAAAGTTTCTCTTCCATTAAATGGTCAAGGCCAAAGCAGATCTAGCCCCTGATGTCACAATCAAAGTTCCTTTGTTTATTTCATTGTAGTTTACACAAAAAGACTCATAGCCACATTTTAACATTGTAATATAAATGGAAAGGGGAGAGAAAAAGAGACAGAGAGAGACAGAGAACATTCTTTCACCACAATAATACTCAAAAGTGGCCCAAATTAAGCATAAACTGATATGGATAAATGTCAGTTACAAGCCTACAGGTGACTTCAAACACTGTGGAATAGTCTCCTTTATTCTAAATCATGGGACCACTACAAGATAGGACATCTTTTCCCACAGCAGAGGGAGTACAGAGGTGGAGCCATGTGGGATGTGTACAAGTTTACTCTTCACAAAGGTGTTCATGTTCTCTGCAAGATGCAATAGAGCAGATCAAACAGACTGGGAGCCGAAGCTACATCAAGCCCGAATGAATAGCCCCAGGATTGCGCTTACATATACTGCAGTAAGCACCCATGTGAAATGATACTGGCCAAGTCCTTTTGACTGTGAGGTGGTATACTGGGGTAATTAAGCAAGAATGAATACATCCAGGCTAGAATTCTGACTTCACCTTATCACTTTAAACTTGAGTTTTCTCCTGTGTGAAATAGGAGTCCACAGCATTCTCTTCTTTTAGGTTTTGAAAAGAAATATAAAATAGTTAGGTAACCTGGCTCTCTCTTAAGAGCATATAAATAATCTATTGGGCTCTTCTCCTGACCCCCCCCCTCAAAGTGTTATTTAGAACAAATAATTTGGATTTTACTCATTTGAGCATCAAAATAACAATGGAAACATTGTGTCTACTTTGTGCTTATGATTTCAAGGTTCTTAGACCTTGGAAGAAATTCTAAGCGGTCTCTATCGGTTACTTTTCTGATAGTGTGATAAAATTCCCGGCCCAAGAGCAACTTACTGAAGAATGAGTGTGTTCTGACTTTCCGTTAGAAAAGGGTAAAGTCTGTTAGAAGGAATGACATGGCAGCAGGAGCAAGAAACTGTCTCATCGTACTCCATCACCACAGGAAACCCAGGGACCAGGAGGCTGAGCAAGGCTGGCAGTGAGGAGCTTCCTCCAGCAAGGCTCCGCCCTCTAAAGAGTCCATCATCTCTACAAACAGCGCCACCAACTGGGGACCAAATATTCAAATGCATAACCCAAGCTGATGGTGGTTCTTACACAACACCCTTCCTTGCTGTTCTATATGCACGGAAATTCATTTCTGAGTAAGTTTTGGGGCCGTTCACACTTTGACTAGTTCTCATAGCACTTGTGAATCACATGGTTTGTTTACTGTATACTTGGTTCCCCCTTTTAGTTGGCTTTCTAAATTGCACTTTTCTTAAAAGAGAACTCTATTCTTTAAAATTATTACAAAAAATTAAGATTGCCTATGATAAAAAGTACTACATAATAAATACGTAGATTTATAGAAAAAAAATTGCACTCGATTTCTGGCTGTATTTCACAGGGGGTTGTGGCCAAGTATTTTCTGTTTCTGTGTCATATTTCCCACCTGGAACGTGAAAAATATTAATACTCTCTTGTACGGATGAGATGATTAAATAAAATATCAAATAATAATTTCTTAAATCGAGCCTTCACACGCCTCTCCTGGCTCCTTTAGATGGCTGTTTCCCGTGTGGGGGGCAGGGATGCAGGTTCACCGCTGGTCCCGCAATCAGGATTTCATGTACACAATGCTTGTTTCAAACTGCAGGTGACAGGCAGCGTAGGCATATTTTTCTAAGTACCAAAAGCCTCCTACAGTGCTGTTTGGAGGTTAGCGTCTGTCCTTCTGCAAGCTCCCTACTTCCTGAGTTTTTAACTGGAAATACACGGTCCCATGTCGTTGTTTGTTTTATGTCGAGCTGACCTGATTTCATCTTCAGGCAGTCGTTCCCGAGACAAATGTCCGGGAGGGCTGTTGTGAAATACACCGTGCCTCTTCTCCCATGTGCTGGACTAATCTAGCCATTAGGACTAGTTTACAAAGCAGGGAGCGCCAGCTTGCTTCAGTCTAAATGTCAGTACACATTGGGGTTTTCTGTTTTGTTTTGCTGTTTTTTTGTTTTGTTATTTGTTGGTTTAGAGATATATGGTACAGGCTGGCATGGAAATTTAGTATGTAGCTGAGAATGACATGGAACTTCTGACCCTCTTACCTCTACCCTGCTGAGAGCTGAGATTGCTAGCATGTGCCACTGTGCCCTATTTATGCTAATGATCCCAGAGCTTCACGCACGCTTCTCAAATACTCCAGCAACGACGCTGAGTATCCTTTTTAAACGTACCCAGGTCGAGCAGAATCTGGTTTGTGATCGAAAATATGCAATATTTTGTAATGTTAAAAACAAAAACTCTAACCAAAGGGTGAATGTCTGTGACTCTGCACAAACGAGCGGCCAGTGGCAGTGAGTCGCTGACTAGCAGTGTCTTCAAGTATGCACTCAAGTGCTTAACTGTCTCACACTCCACCTCTATCCCTTCTCACTCAATCAGAGCACCACATACTCTTTTATGGAATAATATTTGGCTGGCAGTATTTCTGAAGTGAAAGGATTATTAAGCTAGTGGAATAAAAAGGTTAATTTTTTTCTTACAAAATGTCCTTACAAAATTTGTGATCTCTAATGTCTTTGGCTTTACTATCTAGACAAGTACTCATATCTACATGTAATCTTAACTAGATCTCTGTTACCTCCAAAAAGGATAGAGTTAGAAAGCAATTTTCAGAGAATCTGGCAGAGAAAAACAACATTTTTTTCTATCACCAGTGGTTATAAATTACCAGTGCTGTGTTGAACTTTCATCTGCTTGAGAAGGACGGAGAATAAACGTACTTCTGTATAAACCATGATTTAAGCTTAGGTTAGGAGAGAAATTCTATTTTAAAAGCATGTGCATTCCACAGATTTTACATTGACTGTGCCCACTCCTCCCTGTCTGCACCAAGGATAAATCTCACATTTACCCCGAAGGGAAGCTTTAAAGATGTGCTGCAGCAGAGGCTGGCTCTGAACAAGTGTTCGCTACAATAACAAAGGGACCCGTGTTTCCGAGGGGTTGCAGTTTTTCAATGACTGTTTTACTCAGAAGGGAAATTTACTGTCTGGGTGGAGATTCAGAGGGGATTGGATTTGATTTGATATTTTTTTTTTAGTCCATATTTGTTACACTTCTATTAGCCTGAAAAATAGTTACCATGGTAATAACTCCACTACATCAAATCTTACAACTGAACTATGGAAAGCCTTCCCACGGGTTGCAGGCAATGCGGCTTGGCCATTTCATGTAGTCTGTTATTTAAAGAAGAAGTTACTTTAAACATTATTTGGGAAGAGCTATGCTTCATTTCAATATAGATTCTTAAACTTCTTAAATTTATTTGCTGAGACATAAGTAACTGCACCACTTGTGGGCCTGGTGTCTACAGAGGCCATAATAAGGTGCTAAATCCCCGGGAAATGTAGTTACAGATGGTTATGAGCAGATATTTAGGTGCTAGAAAACAAACCCAGGTCCTCCATGAGAGCTTCCATGGTCTTAAACACTGAGCCATCTCACCAGCTCAGTCCTTTTATGTGTGCTTCGCAAGCTTACAAAGAGAGGATAGCTTGCTCTCTTTCCTATCTTTATTCGCAAAGAGCTTATCAAAAAGCAGATACTTTCCCATGAAGTCTAAAATAGATCTTAATATTAGCGACTGATAAGAACTCTAAAGACTTAAGGAAATCACTCTCCTTAAAAGGTACTTGTAATTTACAAACAAGAGCCATAAATGAAGCAGCACCTCTGTGAACCCGCCAGCTGTAAAGGAACAGCCGCTTCAATCGCCCAACCCACTCTTCAAAGAACCCAGTGGTGCAACAGGGAAGTGTTCTGGAGAACATTCTAGAAAGTTGATTTCTCACAGCCCTTGTTTCTCAGGGCCCTTCCTGGAGCTGGTCTGAGCTCTGTCCTGCTGTCTTTCCTACCCCTCCTCTACACCATGCAGTTACCTCACTGATATCCATAAGATCATGTCCGTGGTGGTGGTGGTGGTGGTGGGAGTGGTTTAGTTTGGTTTGGGTTTCGGAGGGGTTTTTGTTTTTGTTTTTTGATGCACAGAGAATTCAGGGATCTCTAATGTGCTGTAAATTAGAATATTAACACCGGCAACCTAGGTATAAAAAATATATAAGCACAAAAAAATGGAAGAAAAGCAATATCTGACCTCAATGACAGGCATAAATAAGTCTGGCTTAAAAGACTACTTCTAAATATTGAAAAGTCTCGGATACATTTTAGGACAAAAACTATAACTTTAGGTATGATTGCAACCAGATTTTAATGTGGATTTTATCTGGAGGGATACACAATAATAATCTATGAAAGGATTAACTGCCATGATATGGTATTGACGTGGGGACTGTCTTAATATCACATTGGCAACCTTTAGCAAAGTCTAATTATTTTGTAATCTTTGAGGGGAGGGGGTCCGTTGCTTGAGGCCAGTGTCCAATAAAGACAATTCCTACTAATGCCTTCTCATATTTGCCTTGACTTTAGAAACTGAAGAGCTTTGATTTAGCCCAATCCTCTCTCCATCCTACTTCCTAGGGTGGAAGAGGTGCAGTGGATAACAGGGCAGAAGCAAGTGTCTGCTAGGAAATGTGAGAGAAAAAATTTGTGAATTGCTAGAAAATGGGTGACAACTGGTTTGGAGATATTTTCCTGTCACCCATCTCTGATGCTTTAAATGGAGCCTTTGTGACTAAACTAGAGCCCATAATTATACTCTGAGATTCTTATGAAGAAAGAAAAGTAAATATCTCTTTGTTTTTTACCGATGCAGTTCACAAAATTTACATCTAACAGCCCACATTACTGTTCTGTTCTCTAACCTGGCATGTACATTTTCAGTATCATTGTAAATCTTGTATCTTTGAGTCTCTGTATAAAAAAACATTTTAACAAATGTAATTTCTAAGTTCTTGGGTTACAGACGAACTTGATACTTTAGGGTTTGAATGAGTTTGGGATAGGTTCCTTGTTATCATTACTTTAAAAAAAACTTCAAACGATTTAGATATTTTCAGACAGAATGTCTCACAATCATTTTAGTCATAAAAGAACATGTGATCTCTACATTGTGACCACGTTCCGAGCCACTCTGCCGTACTCAACGAAATAGGGTTGGCAAATATCATTGCCATTTAAAACATATAGCTATATCTTTGAGTTCTTCACGTTTCTGCCAAATCTCCAATAATAGTTCCTAGTCTGACTTCACCAGCAATTATGCTTACTAAGTGACATTTAAGTGACTTCCTAAACATGAAGACCTGTGTTGACAGGAAAAACTCTCCTTAGGGTTTTATGTATGCTCAACCTGCTACTTGACCATGCTAACCACTTTGTAAACTGACTCCAGGAACAAATGAAGATAATCTGAGCCATTATAAGGTGATAAAACGTAAGTCAAGAAATATCCTGAGTTACATGATAAACCCAAGTGTAACTTCTATCTTTAAACATGGATCCTCTGGGAGTGAAGGGATTCAGAGTCCTAGCTTCTGACCCACTCTTTCTGTCTTCTGGGAAGCTGAGATCCCACCTATATGGCTGATTTGTTTGGGGGTGTTTGTTTGTTTGTTTGTTTGCTCACTGGAAGTGAGCTCAGACAAAGAAATTCCAAGGGAGCCATCTGCTGTGAATCTCTCCACAGCCATGCCGTTTTCACTGGTGAAATGAGGTTGTGTTACTTCCCATACTGTTGCATGTCTATGCATCACAAAAGCAACATCTCCATTTCTTGTCACCTATGACAGCCAGGACAATTGCTCCAAACAATCTCTGGAAGGGTCCAGAGGTTAGACTGGCATTCTGCAAGGTAAAGATTCAGAATTCTTACTCATTCCGTTGGCTCAGAGCACATTGCTGTTAATACTTTGTGAAAACCATCTGAATGAACAGTGACAATGGTCCTCTACTTCCCTCCCCTCTCCCTTCTCTCCTCTCCCTACCTGTCCTTCCCCTCCCTTCTTCTCCCTTGCACCTTCTTGCCCTCTTTGCCTCCCCTCTCCCCACCTGCCCTGTCTTTCCTTTTCCCCCTTCTCTACCAGTCCCTTTTCTTATCTATGCTCTATAAATGCTGCTGCTGAACAGATTGTGCACTTTGCCATTAGAAAGCATTCTCCTCACCAATATCAATATAACTTACGACAAATGCAAACGATAATGGCAACAGTGGTGGTACATGCTCATGATCCCTGTACTCAGGGAGCTGAGGCAGGGGGATCATGAATTCCAGATCAATCTAAGCTAGATGGGGAGGGAGAGGGAGAGAGAAAGAGGTTCAAACTTAGACTCATAAACACATTATGAAGTACTTAGTATTGTTTTGTCATCAAATATCAGTTTTTAAAAATATTATTTTCCAAGCTTATATTTATGCTTTTAATTTGATAAAAATGGATTTCAGTTCATCTGCCAAGGTCCATGAAACTAATTTTTCTAAAAATAATGTCTCTCTCTCTTTGTCTCTCTCTCTGTCTCTCTCTCACACACAAACACACACACACACACACACACACACACACACACACACGAGAATGTATGAAACAGAACACAACTTTTAAAAGTTAACTCTGAAGGGATTTGCAACCCCATAGGAAAAACACCAATATCAACCATCCAGATCCCGCAGATCTCCCAGGAACTAAGCCACCAACCAAAGAGCACACATGGAGGGGACCATGGCTCCAGACACATATGTAGCAGAATATTGTCTTATCTGGCATCAATA
This sequence comes from Mus musculus, assembly GCF_000001635.26. Taxonomy (NCBI): domain Eukaryota; kingdom Metazoa; phylum Chordata; class Mammalia; order Rodentia; family Muridae; genus Mus; species Mus musculus. The sequence goes on along the minus strand of NC_000069.6, from coordinate 149,541,590 downwards.
GGAGGTCCTGTAGAGGCTTGATGATGCAGGGTAGGGGAATGCTAGGGTGCTGAGGCCAGAGTAGGTGGGTAGATGGGTAGGGAAACACCCTCCCAGAACCAGGGGAGTGGATAGGGGGTTTGTGGAGGAGAAACTGGGAAGGGAGATAACATTTAAAATGTAAATATGTAAAACAACCAATAAAAATTAAGTTAATTATCTCCTTCTGCTATGTGGGTTCCTGTGGATAGAATTCAGCTCATCAGGCTGGCCTACAAAACACATTTAACTGCCGAGCCATCTCACCAAATCATCTTTGACTAAATTATTCTTTTCAGCATTTCTCAGGTAAGTGAGCCTAACAACCAAACGTCGCAGAGGTATGTGAACTAGAACTGAACTCTGTTCAGTCAAGGAAACTGTCAAGAAAGTGGAGCGACCATCTGTGGAATGGGATGAGGACTTGTTAACTATTGGTTAATTATCTAAAAAGGGGTTTAGCATCCAAAGTACTCAAGGAATTCTAACAACTCGATAACAAGGAAATGGGAAACAAGTCTAAAGTGGGCAAAGGCAAAAATAAACATTTTCTAATTTTAAAAAGACTTTAAAATGTCAAACAGGTACAGAAAAACACCTTGTTCTCTAATCATATAGAAAACACATATCAAAACCTCACAGACCTGGCCAGTCGCAAGGGTTAGAATAGTTATCACAGATACATATTGGGAAAGCCATCATGGAAAACACTGTATAGCTTTCTCTAAATGCTAAAAATACACAACCACGATATCAACTAGCAGTCCCACTACAGTGTAAACAGCCAGAAGGAATAAGCCAGTGTGTTAAAGATTCTTGTGCCCCTCAAACATTCACTGTGGTGCTACCTACAGTAAATGAGACCTGGACCAACCATTTCCAGTGCCAGATGAGTGAATGGAGAAGACATGATGTATGTCTGTACCTCTGTGTGTAATGGAATACTACTCAGCTCTGAAAAAGAACAAAATCACAGCCTGGAGAGGCCTGGAGGAGAGTACAGGGTAAAGTAACTCAGCCGCAGGTGAATAGCACATGACTTCAAAAGGGTTAAATTCATGACTGTGATTACCAGAGGCTGTGGGGTGGTCTAATAGGGAGAGGCTATCCAAGGGATACACTATTTCAACCTGGGTGGTTGGATGACTTCAATGCACTCCGGTAAAGCATCGCTTTCGCAATAAACAATGACTCATCAGATTCGAAAATCCCAAGAGGAGATGTTAAACTTTCTCACTCCTGAGCTCGATGACTAAGTGAGGATACCAACTAATTGTCTAACTAAGCTATTTCACAACGTGTACATATTTCAACGCATCATACTGCGTGTGATAAGTATATGTAATTTCTATTTATCAGCTTAGAAAGGCACCATCAAGGTGGTATCTGGGAAAAGCCTGAAATTTTAATATAGCCTGTTTAGGGATCTAAATTCTACTTTCAACTTCAGCATATTTCCCAGCAGGATCTTCAAACACGTTTAATTATTAAGAATCTCATGCATGATTCGGAACTGATCTGCCCTTTAGTCTTTTCTCCAGAAAATTCCTCCATAGTATCCAACGCACTGGCGGTTCCGCACACTAGCTGTGGGAATACCTTCAGGTATGCACAGATTTCAACAGACTATAATAAGCCAAGCAGAGTCTCACCACCAAAAAACGGTACCCTTTCCTTAGGAACCACTAAGGAAGTAGAGGCATGGTGTGCACAGCTGCACTTCAGAAACTGAACTCTCTATCTATCAGCGGTCTTGTATGATTAAAATGAGCTGGAAGTTTTCAGTAGCCCAGTGATGTAATAGCAGTCACAATGTGATGGTACAACACCTCCCATACTTGCTCGTGGTACTGCTGACACAAACAACCTACTGGGCTGCAGGTTGTGTAAACAGATGGTGCACCCAGTTAGGTACAGTGTGTTACACAACAACAGTAAACCACAACGTAGACAGCTGTTTCTATACTCACTTGATCCCAGTTTTTAACTTAGTACTCACATTATAATTATCAATTAAAGCAATGCCTTTAGGATAAAATAGCCTAGAGAGAAGTCTATGGGGCTAGAGAGATGGCTTGGTGATTTAAGGGGGCTACTGGTGCTTTCTGTTCTTCCAGAGGACCAGAGTTCAATTCCCAATACTATCAATTCCAAAGAACCTGATACCCTCTTGTGGTCTCTAATAGGTACTGAAAATACATACACACACACACACACACACACACGCACACACACACAGGGGGAGGGGCAGCCAATGTCTCATTTTAGTGCACCTCTTACATCCAAGGGCCATGTGGGTTGATTGCCTTACAGCACCTAGATCCTTGGACCAACATTCTGTGATAGTCACGTGGCAAGAAAGACTCAGATCATCTCCCATCACCAAGTGAGCATCTCAGACAAAGCTAAAGTTGACTCAACCCCAGACAGATGAATAGTTAAGGAACTTTATCCATATGCTTGTGAAGAGACGGTCGGTGGTGATCTGAAGAAATACCTTCTAACAGATGCTGTGACAAATCCTGCTAAGGAACTCCTGTTCCCATCGAAGAGGTGGGAAGTACTCCCATCCCAGCCAAGGGAGGCAGGGGGTGGTGGTGATGAGGGACAAACTCAGAGATGACTTTCAGCAAGAAAAGTAGCTGTAGTACTTCCTTCATCTCTAGCGTTTTTTCTTGATGCTAATCGCGGGCATAACTCGGGGAGCAAGGGGCAGTGGACAGAGAAACAACTGTGGTACACACAACCACTCCCCAACCAAAGGTCTGCCCAGGGCCTCGCATGTGAAAAGCTTAAGGTGCTGGCAACCTTGGGCAGTGGACCTAGCTGAGAGTCAGTCCCTAGCACAAGCTACACTGTGGCGATGCCATCTCACGTCATGGAGCATGGGCTGCATCTGAACTCACAAGCACAAACATGCCTGTCTTCTCTTAAACGATTTCTCTCAGGTATTTGTCACAGCAAGGAAAAACAGCCGAATCTCAGTATCCGACTGAAAAAGACAGAGGGTTTAAGTCTGAACTCTGAGGAGAGCTTGTCTTTTTGTATGTGAGAAATAAAATAGCATCAGATAAAAGATGACGTTGCTTGATTACAAACATTCTAGGTTGCTAAACTAAAGTACACCCTAACTGATGCCAACAGTATAGGAAGGAGAGCCTTCGTACGCTAAAAAGCAAGAACAAAAGGGGAGGACCCTTGCTTCCGGGGTGGGGTTGGGGTCTCAGAGGAGGAATGCATACTGTGTAAGGAGTTGCTTTCTGTCCCTCACAAAGCTCCACGGTAGAAAAGCAACGTTTACCGTTTCCATCCTTAGCCTTGGCTTTTGAACCAACTGAAGCAGAATGTATTTAACAGCTTAATCTTCACTGAAACCTTCTCTGTGAAATTAGACCTTTGGAGTCCAACTTTTCCCAGCCATCTATTTTTTTTTTCTTAAACAGTAAGTAATCAGTATTTAATTACTTGACTTTTACATGATACAACCTTAGAGACCCTGCTGACCTACTGAGGCTCTAAGGTCTATTGCTGAGAATGTCCCAAGCCCGTAGATGGCTTGTTAACACTAACAACGCCAAGAAGAGAAAGGGATAAAATAGGCAAGAAGCCACACCGTGATGGCACTGTTTAATTTTGATACTGTTGTATCCACATAAAACACACACACACACACACACACACACATACAGTGGTCTATGACTGAATTTTAAGCCCTGGCTGTAATTTTGTTCTTACAGCTGCATTGGAGACTCGAGAAGAATCACATTCTTTTTGACAATGAAAGAGAAAATCAGATCAGAAAGTTGGCAGAATACTTTTGTCTGATCTGGACAAAGAAGTGAATAGTTGAAATATAGACTTTCTGAATAACTTCATTTATAATCTGTAAGCTTATAGTGTGCATGCACTTTTTAACATTTTGTACACTTTTCATCATTTTGTAGTTCAAGGGTATAAGACTTGAAATCGACAGAAACTAGAGGGTTTGTAACCTTTGAGATTGTTCTATGGGTCTGCATGAGTAGGACTGTGGGATTAATAGAAATGTTTTAAGGCAAACATGTAACAGATCTAAAATTAGCTTAAAGAATATATTACTACTTAGTGATAAAACACGGGGTTACAGTTACAGTGGTGGGTGGGCTTCTGGAAACTGAGGAACAAAGCTTAAATGAATCCACTAAGGATCACAGTTGACTAACATTCAAAAGGCGAAAATCAAGAACAGGGAATGGAAAGAAGGAGCAAGGGTGTGTGTGTGTGCGTGTGTGTGTGTGTGTGTGTGTGTGTGTGTGTGTGTGTGTGTGTATGTGTGCACGTTCTCTCTCACAGCAGTCCTGTTCTGGGTCAGGAGAGATGGAGGCTGGAGGAAGAACCTTGTAAAAAGCTTTGACCTAGGTCAAAGAAGCCTGCTAAACTGCTGAACCCTGAGGGTCCACACAGCTCACAGTGATGCCCAGCAAATGGCACCAATAGGATCAACTCTCAGAATAAATAATGTTTAATCCACCAGTTTGTACTTCAAATAAGAGCTTTGTTTTTCTAGCTTTAGGTCTGTATTTTCTCAGTTGTTTCTAAGTTGTTTAAATATTTGTTAGCATCAGTGTTGGTCTGACTTCTAGGCTTTTGAAGTTAAGGGACCAGTTGTTTAATTTTGCAATGAAAAACACCTACTAATATACTAGGGGTATAGAGTTACTTAATATATGTTTTTTAATTATAATGGTATTTCTGTTTCCTAAATGTAAATAAATGTTTAATCATTTAATTTAATGTTAATTGGATAATTTTTATATTGCATAAAAATTAAATAAAATAAGTCTTTTCTGAAAGATGAAAATTACTTTTTATATCCATGCCTTTATTGGACACACAAAGAAAAAAAAAAAAAGCAAGTTCATGACCTTGTTCTTCTAACAGGTTTTTCTTTTTAAAAGTCATATGTGTTTTTTTTTTTTATAATTTTTCATTTTGTGATTCTCTAGCAGCATTCAACTTGCCAACTTGTACCAAAAAGTAAACTACTAAGTTAAGCAAAACAAAAAAACAAGGGCATAAAGAACCTCACTTCTAGGTACAAATATAACGAAGATGGAAACTTGCAGACAAAGAGTTTTGAAACATTAAAACAGGTGAGCACTGGACAGACTGGAAATGTGAACTCATAGACCAATTCCCCATTGTTTTCTACTTACAAGCATTGGGGATTATTTGATTTTTTTTCCTTGTCATTTCCCATTTTACAAATGAGGGGAAATAAGGCAAATTTGTCTAAAATGACACAGCTCCTAACCGTCAGAGATGAAGAAACCCCCTCTGTAGCCACAGGACTTCACATCACCTTCTGTTCCTGCAGGCAGTCCTCCTGCATTTAAAGAGAAGAAGACTGTGTTTGCAGCCTAGTGTTCTCTGGCATCTGTTTAAATTCCTTAAAAATCAAACATAGTAATTAAGGGAGCTTAAACCATGATCCAGGGAAGCATTTCACTACAATGCAGGGCCTGCGCTTGGCTGTACAGTGCCAGATTTTAATTTATTTATAGAATTTAATTGCAGTGTGCCACCTGACAGTGGGAAAAATAGTTATTTAGAGGTGAAACAAACATTAAGTTATTGTATAAAATTATGCCATGTGGGAATTTGTGGATCAGAAACACTAAATTCTAATGCAGAAGTATTCAGTGTGGGGACGCTGAATCAATTTTGTGTAATATTTAAAGATATCGAGAAATCACTTTTAGAAGACCTTATGAAATGTATTCATACTCTTGTATGTATCCTGCAAAAGGAAGAGCTTTGGAGAACATTTACATTATATGTCTGCAAATATATAACTGCTTACACACAGACACACACACATACACATACCACACACACAGACACACACACTTAGTATTTCAAACTTTATAATGCATATAACTTTTTTATAATCAAAATAAATTTAGAGATATTTCACGTGAACATATTTAGACTAAACAGTATATTTTTAAATTTGTAATAGGTGTACTACAATAAAAAATACTGTGTGTTTTTTAACTAGGTTTTTTTTTGTTGTGTTTTGTTTTTTGGGGTTCTGAGGGGTTATTTTGTTTAATTTTCGTATTTGGGACATGCACGCAATTGTGTCACAGTTTCAACAAAGTAATAATGGTTGTGACCAAACAAATGTTATCACGAGTAATTCGCTTAACTGTGTTTAATAATTGGTCAATTAAGCATCTTTCATAGCAGCCTTTCTTACCTCCAATATCTGAAGATTTAGAAGTATTGTAGACACCAGGGGAGGGAGTGCAGAGTTGCACAGACGGAAGAGTTTGGTGGGAGCTGAGCTTTGCGACGCTGCAAGTTCAAGGCTGGTAGGATTACTGCTCAGAGCACCTTAGTCACTGTGAGGTTGAAGAATTAACTTGAGTTTACTCAACTAATTCCTTGCCAGAACGAAAGGTTGTAGCTTCTCTTGATTTCCACTTAACTTCTTAATTTACTGACCTTTTCTGGTACATTCCAAGGGTTAGATCACATTGTCAGTCAATCTTTTCATTTTGCGGTTTACTAAGCTCAGCGTGCTGTGTTTGCCAGATCAAGGAAATGAAATCAACGGAAAACTCAGAGCAAAATGTTGCAAATTGGAAATCGTCCTAATAATATAAATAGTTTCCTCTCACACCCCACTAACACAATGCCTTCCTTGTAACAAAATACTTGTTGAGTATGGATTGCATAAATGGTTCCTGTTGATATCAATTGAGACATACAGGGAAACATGCAGATAGGACCACTCTGCATGTGAAGTAGTCCCCACTCACTTTGAAAAAAAAACAAACACAAGATTTTATAAATGAGCCAAATTAAAAAGTGTGCTAATACAATTCACCGTATTTTTCTAAAATAATTAAAGAAGTAATTACAAAGAATGTTAAGTATTTCAAGAAGTTCTGCCCTTTGCTAAGCTTAGTCCAAATTACTTCCTGTGAGAGACATCAAAGAGCAATTCCCAAGCTAGTCACTCTCTCAGAAAAGTCAAACTCAGACCTGAGTCTTACATTCTATGAATGCCTGGGCACTTTCTCTTGGCAGTAACACATTACTCTCGATCACTTTCCTACTTAAAGTATTTGCTACGGAGTGTCAAAGATCGCCTGTGCATCTCCACAATACCTTCTGTCAGTCCATAATACAAATCAATATAATCAGTATAATCCTTAGGTCAAGTTTCCATGACGTGGTCTTAACCTCCCTGTCTGCTCAGTCATGACCTCTTACCAAGTAAGACAGGACAGACAGGAGCAATTATCTAGGTTTCATGTTAGGCCTTTGACTTAATGCAGACATTATGTAGTACTGGCAAAAAAAGAAAAGAAAAAAATCACAAGAGCTGTTGTTTTGATTAAGAGAAAATTAATGTCACTAAATAGAATTATGTTTGTCCAACATTACAGGTCTTTTATCACCCTTTTTGTTTTTTCTCACGTTTTGCAAGATTATTTTCCCCAAATATGTTAGCATAAGCTACTCTATTTTCAATATAGCAAAACTCTAAAGTTTCTCCAATCTCATATTTTCAAGAGAACACGCAGACTCCATCTACAAATTTTGAATTACAAACCCACAAATTACCTTAAGAAAAACTAGGCGCTAATTAATAAGTGACTTAAATGTTCTTCCCCTTTAAAAGACAGCCTTGAGTTTCACAATCTTGGTGTCTTTAGAAATATTATCTGTATTCAAGCAATATTTTATACTGTGGTTAAAATTGTAGTATTTATCACCTTGAGAGCTTTGAAAGTTTGATAAAATACCTCTTATTTAGCACTTTTTATGTGCCTACGCACTACATTTAGAGAGCAAATGTAGGAATAATTTGTTTATAATGATTATTAAACTGTAGGCTAGTTCTTTCAAAAGAAGTTAAATGAGAGAAATGTTCTACCAAATTCGTTAAAACCCTGGCCATACTACAGGAATGATACCTTGTCCTTCAAAAGTGATGGAGTTATATTGCCAAATGAATTAGATGTCTAATCAGAATAAAGAGCACATCTTTCAGGGAGAAAGCAAATTAAATTGCTGATACCTTCAGAACCACAGTTATACAGCCACCAGGTAGTTAATGTCTAAATGTCTCTGAGTGTGTCTCTGTCATATTCCCAAAGACGTGTCGTTCAGATCTGGTCAATGAATAGAAAAGCTTACTGCAAGTGACACAAGCCAGGAAAGACCATTAACCTTTCATGTCAAGTCTTTGATTGAATACACACTTTAGATCTAGGAATGTTTTCCTTTTTAAAATATATTTTAAAAATCAGTACTTCCCCAAACATATCGTTATCTTTCAGTAAAGGGTTCAAGTCATTTTCTGAAAATAACTTGTGCTGATGAAAAGCAAATGTGTTAGAGAAAAAGGCAAGTTCACACCTCAGAGCGTGAATCCTTGTCATAGCTCCTGGGAGGGAGGCCCACAGCTCTCATCATGAGGATAAGCTTCATGGTCAAGGTGAGTCGAGCGATTTTTAACTGCCATCAATTATATTACATTTGTTTGTAGATTTTGGCTGTGGACTGTTACTGGAAAGCAAAGGGAATAAAAGCAATGATTACAGCCCAGCAGCAGACAGGCAGAACATAAAACTGAAAAGTTGAGACGGTCTTCAAACTGTTGGTTATCTTAATGACTGCCATTGATTGGCTGTTAAACCTTCAGAGGCGTTGTGGGTTGTATCTGGTTTAAACTCCAGCTGTTGAAACCTTGTGAATAGCGGGCTGTGTCTGGATGATGCTGTGTCTGCAGAAGGCTGTTTCTGAACAGTGCTCTCATGTGGTCCACCCAGCCTTTCCAGTTCTCATCAGGGCCACCTCTGCACCTCAGTAACCGTCCCCAAAATGCACCTGTAGCCTGTACTATGACATCCTCTACTGCATTAAGAGTTTAACACAAGTCTTGAAAATAATGCTTTTAATAAAACCAGCTTAATTTCTCTATCACTCGTCTAAGGTGTTCTTTGGCATCTTACATCGAGTTTCCATACTCTCCTGGGGTTTTCTCTTAATGTATTTTATGTGCAACATGAAATGTACAAAATAACGGGATTCATATCCACTTTTCATGTGTGTGTATATTGCACTCCGATGATGTTGGCTTCGTTATCCTCTCATGCTTCTCTCCCCTCTCCCATGAGGAATTTTCTCTTCTAACGTCCCCTCAGTTTCTAAGGCCTTCAGAAAGCCTTGACTGAACTTTTTGACAATAGTTCTTCCATGGTGACTCTGATAGCATACAGTCTTTCATTAAATTAGTCTTTAGTATTAAAAAATGTTTTAAGAATAAGGTCAAAGCTTAAAAATAGTTTTGAAATGTTTAGTCCTCAATGTTTTGCTTTGGACTTGATGATGGCGTCTGGAATTGTAAGAGTCCCACGCCTTCTCATGCCTATTGCTAGTGAGTGCCTTTTCTCTGCCTGGGACAGAGACAACCTGTCTCAATGCAGCCAGGTATCCTTACCTCCTCTGTATTGCTAACAGCAACATGCTCAACCTAAACTGATTAAAAACTTTTCCACACTGAGGTGACAACCCTTTATAAAAATTAGTTTAGTTCCCTCCAGACGCCTCAGAATTGACACGGTGGTAATGACCATCTGGGGACCAGCACCTAGAGACAGAGGTATCATCCTGCCATTCTGAAGACCACGGCTGAGATGACTGTAACCCACCCCCTGGACTCATTCTAGTCAATTCTTAATACCCAGCTATTGCCCAACCAAGAAAGCCTGTCACAGCCTTTAAACAGCCTATGAGTTCAGCACTTGACATCCTCAATCAAAGCAACGTGAAACACCCTTTCCACTTAATTAACACTCAGATGGTAGACAAACTTTCTCAGAAACATATCTTCTATTTTAATTGTGTTTGATTGCCTGCCTAGCACAAATCTACAAGAATTGACGTCTATGAATCAGGGAAGAGAGTAGTAAACTATGGACAGAGCTTGTACAGATGCTGTGGGCAAATACCAAAATTAGCTCTAAGCTCCCTGCTAACCACAGAACAATGTCTCTTTGTTGATATATAATTCTAACCATTACAAAGAAATATTCTAGTTTTTCAAGGAAGAAAGCTTGTGATAGAAAGGACCCTATAGGATAAATGTTATTCAGCTCATAAATTTCATACAAGAGACACTTGATATTATTATTAACAATATTTTCTAAAATATACATAATGATTTATTATTGTATAGGGAAATCAAATATATATATATATACATATATATTTGAAGTATATCGTATACATCTGTGTTTCCATGTAGAAATAATTGCACAGGGACTTAAAAGATAGCTCAGTCAGTTAAGTACTTTCTATACAAACACAGTGACATTAGTTTTATCCTAGGACACATATAAAAATCCTGAAGTAATGCTGACATCTGGCCTCCACACTTGAACACACACATGCACACACATCTGTCTGTACATACATACCCATATCAACATAAACGTCCCAAAAGAAACATAAAATCATTTTTTGTTCGTTTTCAAGAGTTATATTTATTTTAAGAATTGACCATCCCACTTCATTTTCTTTAACACAATTGAACAGTTCCACACACTATATAGCACAGGTTGTGAACTCTCTGGTTATCTGTAAGAATCATTCTAATTACTCGAGACTGGTAATTGACATTTTAAAACGTAGCAGAATTCACCCGCCACTCTGACCACTTCATCATGAACTAAAACAACAACAGTGTCCATGTCAAACTGCTAATCAAATAGTAACTGTTATGATTAGTGTGCCACATGCCTCATAATGGCAACAATGCCACTGGGTCTCTAAAGACTTCCACTGGAAGTATGAGAAGTCATATTCTAAGTATTAAAGGGAATGCAGGGCATTAAAAAAACTTGCAATGGACAGACAAAACTTCCTCTCTCCCATCTCAAAGAAGAAAGATGCTCCTGGATTTGAAAGGCACAGGTAAGATGCGCTTCACCTCGCACTCATGGCTCTTTAGGGTAGTGGGGCCTGTCAGACCTCCTTCCGTGTGCAGCAGGGAGTGAGGAGTCAGACGGGAGCTGCTGCCTGCTGCCTTTCTTCGAAACTGGTGAAGTGCGTGTTTCAATGATGTGCCTGCTGAGCATGGTGTGCACATGCCAGGGGCTTACCAGTTACTTTCTCTTGTTGTTGTGTGTTTGTAGAGTCATCACACTAATGAGATTAGTGATGCCCAAACTGACCCAGCTTTCGTTCCATGGGACACTTTGCATACATGTGACAAATATAAAGTGAACAGCTAGAAAATGTCACTCGGTGAGAGAACACAACTTGTGGGTGTCCCTGCTAGGCACACACAGTCGGCAGCATGGGGATGCTTTTGTAGGGTAGATGAATCCTGCTGGGCTCTCAACCCTAATACTCTGGGATAAAAAGGCAAGCCTGTTCTCTGTGAAATGTGCTTCTGACATCAGAGCTTATCCCACGCTTGTTAGACTAGGACACCATGTAAACACTCTCGCCAAGGCGTGTGTCCGGACTTCTAAATGAACAAAACGAAGGCTTTCGCAGCAGATATGTAGCCTGGTGTCAGGATCCGCGTGAGCAGTGACTGGACAGGTATCCAGAAGGGTAACGTGGGTTTGCAGCGCACCTTGTCTCCCTGGGATATTTGGAAGACCAGTTCCCTTGTGATCCAACACTATCCTGTGGTATGTAAATGGCCACACATCTGGCTATCCTTTCCCCACCTTCTAATACTTCCTGTGTCAATGATACTTGAAGTTAACAATGACTGGGAAAGTATGTAGTGGAACTAAGAGCAGTTCTGAGCAATGGCACAGGTCTACTGACAGAGCTATTAGGATGGTCACAGATTTCCATCGCAGATGGTCCATTAGCCTTGCAAGTGAATCATCTCACCCCATAAAGCAAGGTATGTTCATCCTGCATCCTGTCAGTAGGTTTGCAAGCTGTCTGCAATAAAACCAAAGTCAGGGTATAGGACTATGAGGGAAACAGCATATGTCTATGATGTAGAACCAGCATGGAAGGCGTAGATGAGATGTTTTTACTGTGGTGGATACAAGAGGTTGAGTAAGAAGTACCATTTCAAGTTGATGAGCAAGGGCATCAAGTATTGTGAATTACAAGTTTAAGACTGGATAGTGAGGAAAACTGTCTAAGGATATCATAAGGGGCTTGTACGACATCTTGGTGGTTAACGGTGACTACTGTTCTTGCAGTGGATCCAGATTCAGTGTCCAGCATCCACGTGGCACTCACAGCTACCTGTAACACCAGCTCAAGGGGAATCCAGACCTTCTCCTGGCTTCCACACACCATACGCATACGCATACACGCACGCGTGCGCGCGCACACACACACACACACACACACACACACAAGTGTAACATATATAATACACATAGACGCACATTAAGTAACATAAACAGATTTTTTTCAAACAACATTATGATAAAGGCAGCTCCTGTTGAGGCCAGTCATAATCTTGTTAACTTCTCAATGCTAAACTCATTTTTTTTGATAAATGAGTTTGAATTCATATTAAATGTTGTTGAATTTAAAAGCCTTCAACCAATTCAGTCCTGTAGGTTTATTCGGTTTCTGGAATATTATTAAAATCGAAGCTAAGAGAAGACAGAAAGGCCATATTCTAAATTATCTTTATGTATGGCTTGAAATTAATCTTGTGGAACTTGCATTTGCAATTGTAAATATTGCTTGGACTGAGCAGATTTTAGAAACAAGAGCCGTACCTACTTCTTTTATTTAAAGAATCAGAGTAAAGTTTACTTAGAAATAGGCAAGTAAAAATAAAAGATGTTGTTTGGTTTTTGGTCCGATATTAGCTATTTGAACAAAACTTTCAAGAAAATAAAATAAGTGTTTCAAAACTGTATTTTACTTTCTAAAATGTTCACAATCACAATTTATTTATAGGGCTAATCTCAAATATTACGTATATGATTTTACTAGAGAGATGCTGGTGGCCTTTAAGATAACGTTGTAGGGCGTCAGCAAAACTACAATTGAGTAGCACAGCACAACACCTCCCTATAAACCTAGGCTTCAGTAGAACAGATATTCGTCAATATTTTCAAATAATCACGGGCAATCAATGTAGTCATCTTTACTCACTAGGAGCGGGTCAAAGCTTAAAAGACTTTGCAATATGACTGATCAGTATTAACTAGAATGGCCCAGACATTTCACCAGAAAGTACCTTATCACTAATCTGTGATTTCAGCTCTTTTCCAGAAACTTCCCAATCATAGGTTACAAATGCAGCCTAAACTACTGAAATATATTTACTACTGCATTTGATACATGGAATTGAACCTCTTGTTAAGTTCTAGCTATTACTAAATACCTGTTGAAAACAAATATGCTTGCTCTTCAGCCTAAAAGCTAGCCGGTTTATTATCTCTACTCAAAGTTCCCATAACCTACACAAGCATCCTTAGGCCATGCTCACATTCGTTGACTTGTGATAGATGGGTCTTGTTCAAAACAATAAATTGAGAATGAATTCTTGGATTCAGTGGGTGAGAGCACTTGCTGGAAAAACATGAAAACCAGAATGTGAAATTCCAGCAACCACACAAAAGGTACATATGCCTCTGCCTATAGCCTAAGTACCGGGAAGTGAAAAATTGGATGCTGGAAGTTTACTAGGCAGCCAGCCTAGATGCAAACATGAACTTCAGGTTCAATGAAAGACCAGGTATTGTAGCTGCTCACACATGGTCTCATATACTTACACACACACATCCACACACCTACACACATATCCACACATGCGCGCACACACACCTACCCACACACACCTCCACACAGGCACACACACACATACATCCACACAGGCACACACACACACACACACACACACACACACACATACATACACCTACACACACATATAACATACCTTTACACAGATGAACACTTACACATACACATCTGTACACACACACACACACACACACACACACACTATGAAAAGGGCACAGTTTTCTGTAAATGCTTATTCCTTAGAGTTTTGGACATGCTAACAGTTTTGATGACGAGGTCAGGTATTTTATAAAAGTTTAGAAGAAAAGATTGGGGAGATGAATTCTCAGAAAGGGATAGGAAACATCAAAATCCAAAAGAATCTCCCAAATAAAGCAGAATGCTCAGAACTTTGTACAACTTCTATAAAGCAGGAAATTTCTTGAAATTTGAAAAGCTTTCTACGCAAGTAAACATATCATCTTATGCTAAGTCTCTGTTCCTAAATTTAAGTTTAAGATACAGAAAGACACTACTGGGGCTTTATCATAAGCCAGAAGGAACAAAACCTTCTCTGTTGTAGTTTTCAAGAAAATTGTTTATTTCTGCAAAGATGGTTAAAGCCATAGGAGAAACTAGTATGAAGTCAAATGAAGTAATTTTCACACGGGTGTCACTGCTTCTCAGGTTCAGGATGAATTTAAAAGTCAAACGGGGACATTAACAATCAACTGCTATCCCTTCCATAGATGTTTCATGTCACTGCCTCCAGGATCGTGAAAGCTGTTTAGAAAGTTGAATATATAGGGGAAAATATATTTACTATTAGCAGGAATATATATATATATATATATATATATATATATATATACATATACATATACATATACATATACATATATATGTATACACACACATATATATGTATATGTATATGTGTATATATATATACATATACATATATATACATATATGTATATATATATACATATATATACATGTATATATATACATATATATACACATACATATATATGTATATGTATATGTATACATATACATATACATATACATATATATGTATACACACACACATATATATGTATATGTATGTGTGTATATATATATATATATATTCATAGGTGCACATACTAGTTATTTCATCACCTCGTTAGTACTTTATTAACATTGGTTCTAGAGATTCTTCAGAACACGCATGAAGCCCTAGGAAAGAAAGAAGAGGAGGTTTAGAAAAGAATCTGTATGTCCGCTGTGTAGCAGGAAGTACACCTCCCATCCCCGGGCCTGCGTCAGCACGGTCCCATCACAGTGCAAGGTAGCACTGAAGCACGCTAATGATGGAGGGATCCCATGGGGCAGGTGTGGGTGGCAGATGTGGTGGAGCAGGTGTGGCATTTTATTCCCAACAACTCAATGAGGCCAGTCAGTGAGTGTCCTCACCGGGCCCCATCTCTCTCAGCTATCACTGTTTTTGCTACAACCAACTTAAATGGGACTGCAAGCATAAATCAAACAATCTGAGGATGAATGTGATCATCCATCATTAGGGGCTAAAAACACAAACAAAAAAAACATCCTTTCATACATGTGCACGTGAGCTGTGAAAAGATCGCAACAGTCAAACGTTTCCACATTGAACTTTCAATACAAGGAACTAGAAGCATCATGGAAAGTACTGACCTACTGCACTATTAGTTCTAGCATTCAGTTTACTTGAAACCAAAGGAAAGGTGTTTATGAAGAGACCTATTGATTATCTCCTAAGTTTTTTTTTTCTTTTTAGATACGTCATTCCTTGCACTGGAGAGGTGGCTCAGTGGTTAAGAGCGCTTGTTGCTCCTGCAGAGGACCTGGGTTCAATTCCCAGCACCCGCATAATAGGTCGACATTTCTGGGGTTCTGATCTCTGTGGAGACCATGCATAAATGTGGTACACAGAGATATGCATGCAGACAAAGCATTCATACACATAAAGTAAAACAAATCTAAAATAGATAAGAAATTTTCATTTCTTCATATATACCTAGAGACATGGCTGTCTCTTCTTGATGCAGACCACAAGATAAAAGTGGACTTATTCAGTCAAGTACTTGCATTTTATACCAATGTAATTTTTTATAGAAAATTAAAAAAAAATTTATTCCTCAATATAATTCTAAGCTACATTATTTTATCCTAAGCCTATTTTATATGTAAACTTACCATTTTTACAAAAAATACATTAGGAATTATATTTTTCCATGTTCCATTAACAGGTTTGAAATCTATTTAAACTAGGCTAGATGATTTGGTGAAAAAAATACTTCTATTCTTTCAGTAACAACTATTTCAGAATTTTTTTTCATTGTTTCTCTTATTTTATAGTTTTATATGGCTTTTCAGTCTCCTTAATTAAAACTTTTCATTTATTAAGGTTATTTTAAACTGTCTTGAATTGAAGCTTGTATGTTTTCTATACTTTCCTTCAACATCACCTACATCTTTAAACCTTTCAAATTGTTTTCTGAGACTATCCAACTCTGCTGTAAATAACAATCCCCAGAGAAAAATATCAGCTAAACTAAGTCCAATTAGTATATGCGTGAAGTGTATGCGTTGTAACTGATAATCATGAAAAGAGAATCATTTCTATTTCCCTTCTCTCATAATGTAGAATTGCTACCTATGGTTAATCTAAATTGCTAGCATAAGCACATTCATGGAATTTCCCGTCCTGCTTGGGGGGTTGGTTTGGATCACAATTGTTAGGAGTCTTGGACTATGACATGCCTTCATCTTTGTCTTTTCCTGCACATTTTAGGTGCTGTCTGTCTATCTCAAAAAGTTTCCTAAAGATGGCAAAGGTCTCTCTTTAATCTCCTGGATTCTGGCATGTATAACAACAACACTTCCTTCACAGATTCAGGAAATGTGTGTGTGTGTGTGTGTGTGTGTGTGTGTGTGTGTGTGTGTGTGTGTGTGAGATCAAAGGACCTACACCTAAAGTGGTGCGTGACACCGGGATCCCTCGAAGTTCACCCTGACTTTGGGCCCCGGACTGCAAAGGCATGTTTGTCAAAGCACAATTTTCCAGTGCATACTCACCTTTTACCTAATTCCCCATGCTATATCTTCATCTTGCCACTGAAACAAACTCTCGATGGTGTTATTCTTCACTACAAAAATGAAGTAGGGCATTGCTCCAAAAAAAAAGAGGGGAGGGGAAGAGAAAGAACGCGAAGCTTCTCTCCAAGGCTGCTAGGGGGTTTTATCTTCATGACACTAACGATAATCCCCTGTGTAATTAACTGTGGAGTGGTTATGCGAGCGGCAACCCATGACAAGCCTCATAGAAAATACATCAGTATTAGCCACAGGTGAATTCGTTTAGAAAGATTAATGACTGCACCTGAATTTTAATGTCTGAAAAGGAATGGAACACTGCATCCTTAATTAAAAAGTTGAATGACTGGCATGGTTTGTTTAACATCACAAATTTCAACGTGAAGGTTTGGTATTCCAGCACAGTGTGCGGAGAGAACTTCTTGCCGAAAGTAGAGCGGTAGGGCGAAGGCAACGCCGCCTTGTATGCTTTACCTTATGTAAATCGATACTGCTTTGATATGGATCAAATGCGGCATAATTATTGCCCTTTTCTGCTCACAGTGACTGTGAGGCTTAGGATTCTTATAGAATCTGAGCAGGTACTGCCCCTGAACCCAGAGAAAGCCAGGCTGGGGGAGGCGGAAACATGACCAGTGTGCTCTCCATTGCCTAATGGGAAGCCGTTTGGTCTTCGACGTTATGTTATAAAGTTTTTAACGAACTGAAGGGAACCTTGGAAAACAATGGCAGCACCCTTTCCAGAAGAGCCGTAGCTCAGCGAGCTCAGCGAATTCTTCCAGCCACGACAAGCTCACTAGTCACAGAATGTTCAAGGGCAATTTTAATCTCCTTCCTTAGAACTTAGATGGGGAGAAGAAGGACGCATTTCCATCTAGGAGAGGAAACATTTTTCTTGGGGTAAGAATATAAAAGGGGATGTCTTAAGAGTATTACCTTGGTCAGTGTGTCTTCTATGTTGAAAATACTTTTTAAAAATTATTTTAGCAAACTCTATTAAGACAATTAAAGAAGATAAGAAAGAGAGGGACAGAGGATGAGAGAGAGAGAGAGAGAGAGAGAGAGAGAGAGAGAGAGAGAGAGAGGTGTTTATAAACAGGCTGGGGTAATATTGATCTATCAGAGGTCCCGTTAAGTATATGTCCATGTTACTTTTCTTCTTTGGACAGAATGTCTTTGTTTTTAGAACAGAAAGGCAGCCCACAGCTCCCTAGAAATTTTGTACTAACCTGAACTTTTACAACTCTCTGCCTCTCCTGTTTGTTTCTTTCTTTGACAATGGAATTTCACAGAAATTTCTGTTTGGAAAATCAAAGCCTACATAAAATTCCTCCTCTTCATTTTCTAGGTCTGAAGGCAACTCAGATCCTTGGCCAAGAGTGGCCTTTGTCCCTTAACGTCACACATAGCCTGCTTGGCCACTTTTTCTGTGGCTCTGGTTCTGTCAGATTTCAAAAAGAACACATCTTAATGTTATGTCATTTAGGAATACTGCTTCCTCTGAAGGCCTCTTTTAGTGTGTGTGTGTGTGTGTGTGTGTGTGTGTGTGTGTGTGTGCATGTTTGTATGTGTGTGTTGTTTTGTTTTTGCTCCCTTTCTTCCTTTCTGTCCTGTGTGTGTGTGTGTGTGTGTGTGTGTGTGTGTGTGTATGTGTAAAAAAACCTCACCCTCTTAAAATGCTGTAGCTGTAACTGCTCCCAATGCTGAGAACACTAACAAGGGGGAAAGCCTCTCTACATGCTGCACACATGAGTCAGATGTTTTTAATCATGGATGGGCAACTGTGGTGCTGGGATCCTGCTAGCATCTCTGACATACATTATCCAGCAACTTTATAGTGGCCTCTCATCATTACCCAAAATAACCTGTATCATGTCTTGATACAGAGTTATTGGCCCCAAAACAGTAAATATTTTTTTTTCTGAGACTGGATTTAGTTTTAGATTACATGCTTTCAATTTAGCCTTAAGCCAAACCTGGAAAGTAAGGGAAGTCCAAAGGTGTCACAGCTCCGGGCTTCTGAGTTCAGTTAATCCATAAGAAAATAAACCTGCTGAAGCAGGTCTGGTGGGCTTGAGAATCCATGTTCTAATCAAAATCATTTACAAGGGTGCTCATTCGACCTGTCAGCAAAGCGGTGGCAGGCAGTAATAGGTTGAGTTTAGACTCAACTGGAATTATTTGTAGTAAATGTCAGTTAATGGTGTCTGTTATAATTCTTGTAATCAAAGCATGGAAGTTGAATACTGAGTGTTTCTCACATATGCCAGCCCTTGTCACAAGAAGTTAAGTTTCTCATGGAATGTGTGCACATCACTAGGCGAGCCATAGAATTATCTATTTTTCAGAAAGACGATACACATACAACAGGTTGTCAGGTTTGGAAAGAATGAGAGTGGTGAGTGCTAGTTGCTGACTGTTTAACAAATATCAGCCACCACATCAGGGACACAAGTCTGTGATCCCATCGAGATATTAAAACACCATGGTCATACATATGCAGGACTTGATTGTAGGTAAGAAAATTCCAAATTTAATGGCCACTTATGTTTCTCAGTCCTATGCCAAGGGCAAGGGTGCATCTCAGAGGTACCATGTGTCTTTAGCATGCACATACCCTGGGTCTGATTCCAAGGGCACACACATAAAAAATGGATGGCTAAATGTAGAATGGCAAACGTTGGGGCAAGGTCTAGGGAAATGGCTCAGGAAGTAAAGAGCTTGCTGAGCAAGCCTGAAGACATGAAGTAGAATCTCTAGAGGTCACTGAAGCTGGACACTGAGACAGCATTGGCCTGTAATGCCAAAGCTCCTCAATGTGAAGTCAGATTGGTTTGCTGGGAGCTGAATGAGCAGGCATTTCACTCTAGAGTGTGCTTTTGTTTTGGTCCACTCCAGGCCTACTCTTCCCAAACAACTAAGAAAAAATTATAAGCAGTAACTGCGCTGTCCTTGTGAAAGGTTTCCTCTTCAGCAGAGCTTGCAGTTGTCAGGTACCAGCTCTGCAGAGATCTAAGAATAAGGAGGCTGCCTTTTTAGTTCCTCGTAAGTGGATAGCTCATCTCCCAGCACATACAACTCAGTAACAGCACCTCACTCCTAACCCAGCAACATCCCCGTGTCTGTGGACTCCATGCTTCTAAGTGAGAAGGGAAGGGCGAACTTTAGATGCATCTGAACCGTGGTCCATGAAGTGCCAAGCAAATTAGTAATGGCACCAATTGCTCGAACGATAGGAATTAGTGAGGGACTCGGGGTTTCCCAGCATCCTTTGTGTTTTTATGAAGATGTTTGTGCTGTATGTCTTTTTCATATGTAAGAGAAGATTCAGAAAAATGGGAAAATGGGAAAATAAATCATGGACTGTTCTGAAATGAGGGATAGCATTGAGTCAGAGTGAAAGTCGATTGTGTCAACGCTGCAGAGGAGACTGGCTCACCTGGCTTGTGCTTTATAAAATGTGTTTTAAGTTTTACTAAGATTCAACTACCAGAAAATTAAAAAAAAAACACACACAGGCAGATATATGTGACTGTATTATATGTAGCATATTGTTGGAAATAGAAACTGTATATGCATATAACTTTAAATTATATATGTATATATATACATGTATATGTATATATACATACACATATATACATATATATGTATATATACATACACATATATACATATATATGTATACATACACACACATATATATTGACATAGCTTTGCCTATTTTCAAATTACAGATGATCTCATGCAGGGACACAAAACTAATAATTTTTTTTAAAACGACAATTTAAAACCAAACAAAAACTCAGAAGACAGTATTTCCATGAAGTGAATAGGCAAAACATTTTTAAAAAGACTTTGTGGAAGAATTGGCAGACTAAAAAAGTCATCAAGAGGGGAGGGGGGGAACTTTTGGGATAGCATTGGAAATGTAATTGAGGAAAATACATAATAAAAAAAAAAGTCATCACAAACATTTAAACAGACGAATTATAACTGATGCTTTCCAAGTTCTTTTTTTTTTCCAGAGACAGAAATGGAGGATGGGGGAGGAGAGGAGGTGGAAAGAGAAACAGAAGGGTGACACATGTCATTTTGGATTCATTTTATAAAAAACATTGAGATGATCGATTGATCTTTGTGATATGGGTTTTAATTGCTGCCTAGATTTGCATCCGGTGGACACAGCTCACTTCTTCAGTGCTTATTCAGTGGGCAATCAGGACAGACCAGCACTTTGTTCTCCTAAATAGTATTGAGTTTCTGTTTGTATCTCTCCAGCAGACCCATCCTACCACTCCTAGTCCTCATATCTTCCTTTGCTTTTATCTTTGAGTTCTTGAAAAGCAGGAGATTCCCCAGTACTTCACATGCGAGTTCTAGCAACAGGTGCTGGCATAGAAGGGAAATAGCAATCAATCAATCAATCAATCAATCAAAAGTTTCTAACCTAAGAAAACTGAAAGGTTATCTCCATTCTCTGTGTCCACTTTCCCACAAAGTCTCCGAGCACACTTGTGCTTGGTCTATTTCTTTGAGTTTCTACCAGTCTCACTTACATGCCATACCATGTAAAGTTGTTTACACACATACACTTAATAACTTAATACAGTTAATATCGCTGAATTACATATATTTTCTGCAAGTTAAAAATTTACACCTTTACACCAGTAGCATAAACTTGACCTTTTCACTATTTGAAACTGATTTCATGACTACGCCTCAGCTTCCTGCGGGCCAACTTGATGCTGAGAAGGGTCCTCAGGCCTGACTCCTTGCACGCTGCGGAACAGCAGCACACTGCTCAGGTTTACTTGGAAAATAAATTATCCTTATGAACGCGAAGTTGGAGTCAGTGTTTCCGATACTGCATTCTGGCTTCATTTTCTCTAGTCGTGCGTGTACTCGGTTTCCTGAAAGACTTACTAGTTTTCCAAATGTAGCTTATGAAAAGAGCTGAAGTACGGGGCTTCTGCGGAGCCATTTGTCATTCGCCTGCAGTTATGGTGGTGGCGGTCCTCTGTGTATCGCTAAACGTCACTTTTAATAGGAGAAAAAAAAGGGTCTTAAAAGAGAAGCGGTATTTACTGCTGAGCGAGAAACTGTATTCCTCTTTCCAATACCTGCCCCAGGAACGTGCAGAACGCTTCCTGACCAAAGATGACATGAATATTCACGGCTTTTCTGAGTCACGAAGTCGAAGCCGTATGGTTTCCCCATTTATCAATTACTGGCTGAGGATTAGCCAGCCACAGAGCTGAGCTGATTAACATCGCTCTCTTTGTTTGCTCGGTGCGCGAAGGTGAAGCCGCGCACTGACAACTGTATTATTCCGTGCCTCTTCAGCTGTCCACACTTGTGGGGGGTAAAAAAAAGCTGAACGTTCAGTCAGGTTTCATCGCGCATCCTCTTTATTACCGGGTTCTGAGAATTTGTATCGTTACAAATCACACTGACTTTTCAAAGTTTCTCCTTGCCCAGTGAAGACGGCATGGTGACCGTGCCTAACAAGCATGAGCAATCAGGCTGATCCTCCGCCGTCTCAGGGATGCTTGGTATCTGCCTCTAACACTGGAGTTTCCAAACTTCGAGCCTCCAGCCCTGCGACAGATGAGCAGCTCCAGCCAGCGCCAGCATCAGCACCAGCACCAGCACCAGCACCAGCATCCGCTCCACTTGCTGCTTGTTCCACTCCTAGTTCCTTTGACTTGAGTTATATTGGTGGTGTCTTATTCCCTACGCAGGCCTCCACACAAACATCTACCCCTCCGTTCCTGTTCATGGCACTAGCAGGTTTCTTCTGGGAATCGGTGCAGTCGGTGGCATCACACTTAAGAAACAATCAAACAAGCTTTTAGTAGTCTGAAGCCTGTGCTTTGATGAGACTCTTAAACTCTCTTTGAAACGGTGGTTAGAAAGAAAATCCCCCCTCCCTCTCCGTCCTTCCCATTCCTTTCTTGGGCTCCCCTGTTCTCATCTTCAAGCTGATTTTCATAACTATAGGATATATTGGTTTTTTTTAATAGGATAGTGTGAAAACAGGCAGGGGCGGCAGTGCATTTCTTAAGTGTGTTTTCCCTTGAAATGCTGAAGTAGCAATTGCACTTTCAAGAGAAGGATCATCTGCTGCTTACCACTTCTTCTGCCACACGGTTACCTCCTGCTCCCCCATCCCCCACCACACCCCACCCCAGCCCCGCTTCCTTTTTCCTTGTGATTTACTTTGCCCTCTCCAACTAGGGTCAACTCGTTCAGTTTGCATCCATTTAAACAGCTACAGGCTTTGCTCTTGTTGGTGATGGGCAGCTGCTCTCAGATCCACAGAAAACTTTACTTTAAAATATCACATTCCATCCTTAATTTCTCTTTTTTCTTGTCGGTAAGCAGACATCAAACCACACCGGCAACCTCAGCAGTGTTCCCGTGCAGTCATTAGCTGTCACATAGTTCGTTCTTTATGGTTTACAAATTTTATTATTAAACTATTTAGAAACCAGAGGAAGGAGAAAAGGATGCCTTGTGCTGTCATCGTGTGGAAACTACATTCTACTGTACATGCAGGTGAAGGAATGTAATACTTTGGCACATCTCAGGATGATGTTGCTGACAGTCTCTGAGTGACTATATCATTTGCTCCACAAAACAAACCTGACAAGACAGAGAGAGAGAGAGAGAGAGAGAGAGAGAGAGAGAGAGAGACTCTAGAGAAGACAACTATGTATTTTAAGTGGAGTAAAAGAGACCTAGAGTTTGGGAAAACAAATTAAACTTTTGGGAGTTTAAAAATAAAATCCATTTGCCGTCCAGGCCTGCAGCGCACGCACATCACGGTAGCTGTGTCAGTGCGACGGAGTCTCTTCTCCCAGATCTAAGTGTTTCCTCTTGCAGAGAGGACAACGAAGCTCTGGCTGCCTGGGATGCTGAAAATTCTGTTTGTGAAGCAATGAGCAGTGTGTCCAATTCTTTGTTCAACATTCTGAATGCCGGGTCTCACATTGAGAATTCTGTTTTCCTGGTGTCTAAATCCTGAGCGGTCGCATGCAATATACATGAGAGGTAGAGATTAGAAAAGGTCTGTCTGGATAAATTCATCTCTTCCTAAAGCCTTCGCTTGCCTTTTTTTTTTTTTTTTTAAGAAGGCTGCACTAAACCAGGCCCACGTTCACTCTCCTTCTTGAGCGTGTGCATTGCTTGGTTTGCATGTTATTAAATCCACTCCACAATGCACACGCCCAGCTAATGATCTTAACAATGCAGATGTGCATCTTATGTCTTACTTCTGACTTAGGGAAGTTGCATTGAAAACAGGACCAGCCCTACCTCCCTATAATCACACTGCTGAAAGGCTCAGGAAAAGAAAGGCTCACGAGTTCAACGTCAGCCTGAGGATCAAAGAGACTACCAAGATAGCCTGGGTTAAAAAAAAGACCATGCAGGGAGATGTGTGTATTAGATAACTACATTGATGAATTTAAAGATTATGTATTCGTTATCAAAATGAAGCAGAATGAAAACAGTAGACAACATGAATCTGTAAGGTATGAGAGGCAGCAATCAACCCATCATGTTGACATTCTTGTTCAAAGAAGTATGGTCTATTCTTCCCTGTAGGCATTGTCATTGGCTTCCTTTGTACATGTGCTCTAATTGCTGTGCAGAGACACCGTGACCAAGGCAAATTATAGAAGACAACATTTAACTCGGGGCTGGCTTACAGCTTAAGCACATGAGCTCATGACCATCATGGCAGAAAACATGGCAGCAGCATGGGGCTAGAGCAGTAGCTGAAAACAAGATGGAGGCAGAGAGAGTGTGTGCTAATGAGGAATGACATATAGGGTTTTGAAATATCAAAGCCCAACCCTAGTGACACAGCTTCTCCAACAATGCCGTGCCCTCTACTCCTTCCCAGAAGAGTTGCACTGAGTTGGGACCAAGCATTCCAATCTGTAATCCTATGGGCCCATTCTCATTCAAAGCACTGCAGTACAAATTTCAGCTGGGCTGAGGTTCTGAGATTGACAAACAACCCTAAACAGATAAATAGAGGCAAACCAAAGTCAACCCGAGGCTTGAAACAAAATATATTTAAATATATATTAAAATATATTTTTCTCATTTTTATTAGGTATTTTCCTCATTTACATTTCCAATGCTATCCCAAAAGTCCCCCATACCCCCCCACCCACCCCCACTTTTTGGCCCTGGCGTTCCCCTGTACTGGGGCATATAAAGTTTGCAAGTCCAATGGGCCTCTCTTTCCAGTGATGGCTGACTAGGCCATCTTTTGATGCATATGCAGCTAGAGGCAAGAGCTCCGGGGTACTGGTTAGTTCATAATGTTGTTCCACGTATAGGGTTGCAGATCCCTTTAGCTCCTTGGGTACTTTCTCTAGCTCCTCCATTGGGGGCCCTGTGCTCCATCCAATAGCTGACTGTGAGCATCCACTTCTGTGTTTGCTAGGCCCTGGCATTGTCTCACAAGAGACAGCTATATCTGGGTCCTTTCAGCAAAATCTTGCTAGTGTATGCAGTGGTGTCAGGATTTGGAAGCTGATATATTGGAAAATTGTCCCCATTTATATAGATATTTATTCTGTATATACTTTAAATATTTTATTGTTAATACAGAAAACAGCAAAACTAAGCAGAAAGTATAGAGAGGTCCTGTAAACCATCCACTTGTGCACACACCTAGCTTCACATTCTCTGGATAAATTGGAAATATGGTTGCAATTCCCTTTTGTATTCATGAAAACAGGGAAGTATCAGTTGTTTAATTCTTCTGTTCTTCAGGTTATGGAAAAAACGGCCCAACTTTTAGTTCAGTTTCAAGCCTTATTCCAGTAGGGAAGCTTGCCCTGAGATCTGCTGAAGTCAAGCTTCCAGCGGAGTAGAGGAAGACACAGGGAAGCCCTGCAGAAAACAAAAAGGCCAATAAAGGTCACTTCTCAGAAAGGAGGGAATGCAAGCAACTAATTGGATTCTAGATGGTGATTAGCAAATAGTTGATCAAACACTAAGGCTCCGATGGGGAGTGGGGGGGGGGGGGAATTCCTCATCCTGTTGGTGGCAGTGACATACCTGTGAGTGGACAGCGTTCCTGGGATAATGTTGCAGTGCTTTCATCCTGCTGCCTCTGTGTGCCTCTCTGTGAGAAGATCAATACTGAATTCTACCAAGAAATTAAAATGGAATTTATCCTCTCATCCTAGAAAAGAATAAATAAATATCTAAGCCAAATAAGTCTTGATATAGCAGTACAATTAAATAAAGAACAGAGGCTGACAACAGGCTGAGCCACCTAAAGAATCGATAAATATGCTAATTACCCTGATTTGATTTTTATGCAGTATGTACAGTATTGGGATATCATGGCATACCTCATGAACACATGAAACTATTATGTGATTGTGGTGGTGTGAATGAGATTTGTCCCTGTGGACTCATATGTTTGAGGGTTTAGTCAATAGGAAGTGGAACTATTTGAAAAGATTATAAGGATTGGGAAGTGTGGCCATCCTGAAGTAGGTGTGGCCTTGTTACAGGAGGTGTGTCACTGGAGGTGGGCTTTGAGGTGTCAAAAGCCAAGGCCAAGCCTAGTGTCTTACTCTCTGCCTACAGATCAGGATGTAGCTCTTGGCTAGTGCTCTAGGATCTGCCTGCCTGGTACCACGCCCCCTGCCATGATGATAATAATGGACTAAATCTCTGAATCTGTAAGCAGGCCTCCATTAGATGTTTTATTTTAAGAGAGTTGCCTTGGTCATGGTGTCTTTTCACTGCAATAGAACAGTGACTAAGACTGAAAATTATAAATAGGAAATACAACTATTGATAAAAAATAGTATGTATGTGGATAACTTGGGCTTTGGAGGCTATCACGAAATAGTATACATGTTCATTGTATAAAATCAAATGATAGCTTTTGCCAATATTAATTCCAGCATAAATGTGGATTATGAGCACCAAATACTGGACTCTATACATGCCCGCTTACCACATGAATAGTAAGATATCCAACCTGATTTTCCTCCTGGCTCTTGAGAATAAAATGGAAAGGCCTTTAAAACATAGGTTCCATAAGCTTTCATTATATCAGAGACAGTTGTCATTTTTAATGGCTCTTGACTATGAGTATTGATTCTATCAAAGAGTTCTGGGAACACAAACAAAGAGGAGTCTCTCATGGCATCCTGCCCTTCAACATAATGTATACATATAAGCCATGAGAGTCGTGTATATTTTATAAAATTATTGATGAGAAAGGAGCCCCTCTAAACCTTGGTCTCTAGACAATGCATTCTGTCATCCTATCAGTTCCTTTGTAGCTTTCCTAAGTGGTTGCTTTGTGATCACATCAGCACTTAGACACCTTCTCCTTTGCCTCACATGTTGTCCTAAAGATCCGCTGCCCCCAAGCTCCCACTACCCTCAACCTCTGTCTACTGCAATATGAAAAGCCACTGGCAAATGCTTGCTATTTGAAAGCCAATTAGTTATTTTTAAGGCTCCCACTATATGGGAAAACTGGCAGAGAATTGAAAAATTAAAAGGGCCTCATCATCAAATTACATTATTTCTGAATGGAATTTTCTGCTTTGGAGACAAGAGTGTATAATCAAACATAAGCCATTGTTTCTCTACTTCCTGAAGCTTTACCATTGCTCAGTGATAGCCAGTGGTCAGTTACTGCTTATCAGTTATTTTATACACTTTTTACATTAATCCGTCCATGTAATTTTTGATAAATAAGGGCATCTATGATGGATGTCATCAGTGTGTGTGTCCATGTGAGTGTGTGTGTGTGTTTTCCTCCCCAGTTTCTACTGGAAAGTAACAGGTCTTTTATCTTGGCATAATGATTTCCAAAAAGAAAAATGAAAGACAGCAGACAAGAAGGGGTGCCTTTGTCCATAGTCAGCATTGGACAGGATATGGTTGGTTGTTTCAATCCAGTGCCTTCTCTCTACCAGCAGACCGTTACTCGAGCCTCATCACCCGTGGTTTGAACAGCTAAGAATAGATACGTTCAAAGTGTAGATAGACATCAGTATCTTAAAAGCCACTCGAGGGATAGACAACAGCTCTTTCTTTAATCCACTTAATTTTTTTGTCTGTAAATTAATATTTTATTATTGCTCAGAGCACTTGACACGGTCTTTATGGCTTAAGACGTACACCAACCACCATGCAAATGAATATAAAACTGTATCCTTAAAACCCGTGGAGAGCAGGTACCGGAATGCTTTGCCATGCAGCTGAAGTACTTAATGGCGGTGGACAGATTTAGTGTACAATGGTTTCTTTTAACCATTGTCAAAGTTAGGGAAGGTCATGGTGAGAGGATACATGGATGTACAGAAAAGGGAAATGCTAGGTGGGGCAGTGTCTGTGTAGCTATGACAGGGGCGGCAACACCTGCTGCTTCTGAACAGCCATGTTCAAAGCTTCTGGTCTTTCCTGGTAAACTCCCATTTTGTCCCTTCAAAGCCTCCGTATTTCAGAGGCGGCTTCATGAGAGGGACAGATTTATAATTTTCTAGGCACTGAATTCAAGATGACCAATTACATGAATCTTTCGGATCTCTCACCGGGCTAGACATCCATGACCCGGTAGTAAACAGACCTTTCTTGTTCTTCAATCACTCCATTTGAACATATGAAGCCTACAAGCAGCTTGCAATGGCATTCCGCTTCAAGAGTGCAGTGACGTTGTCTGTGTAATTATGTCCAGGGACAAGCCGTGAGATTTGGGATTCATGTATTTTATATGCCTTAATAATTCTAGATTCTTGGACGGTGCCCTGATGTCCAATGAGTGGAAAATAAAGACTTCTGAATGACACACAATATATGGGAATATTTAAAGCTCACTCTGCAAATTAACTGTGCATTCATATTTGAAAAAAAAAATTAGCTGTTCTCTGTGAATGCTCCAAGACTTAAATCTTTCCAAATGATACCAATGGCACAGTTTCAGAGCACTAAGGAGCTTCACTCACGCACAGAGAAATAGCAGAGAGTTTCGACCAGGATATTATACTTGTCACCATCAAAATAAAGATAGGAGAGTTTAAGAAGGATGATATTTGCCCCGGAAAGGAGAAGGACGGTGATATGAGGGAAAGGCATAGCTTAGTGTCCCCTGGTGTGGTGGACTCTATCTGCTGGATCTACTTTAATACCTGGTATAATTCTAAGGAAGTCGGATTCATGGGAGAAAGAAAATAAAAAGATATGACTGAGCAATTTCCTGTATAATATAGTTTGTGCCCTGGTTAAAAATATAGAGTGAAGCTCTTGACCTTGGGCCTTGAAAGCTCTGCCATTTTCTTGAGGGCTAGAAATGAGATGCTTGGGAGACCCCAAAGCAATAGAATGTCGTTTCGCTTGTCTCCAGCTGCAGACTGAGCGAGAAAACCCTGAGTCACTAGACACAGCATCTTTTGCCAGGCTATAAGATCTAAACTCTTTCCATTCATTACCTCATTCACCCAAAAGAAGTTTTTATGGGACCTCAACTACATGTGTATATAAGATATATTATACATCAGACATTTATGGATAAGTCATAAAGAAATTTATTTTAAGGCAATTTTGTTTATAGATAACTTGATCATTTAGAAAGCATTTTCTACTGATGAGATAGGTGTGCTTAGTAGTTTTTATATAAAAATTAAACGTTGGTACATGTGATGACACAGGAGAAAGGATCTTCAGTATTTTACAAAATTGATTGATGTTTTGATTTTATAATAATTAATATTCAGAATGTTGTTTTATATAGGTGAAAGTATGTTTAGAGACTTTGTAGAGCTTTCTAGATATTCTGTCCTGATCACAAGTCAAAATTCATCAGCTTCCTTTTTATTAAAGATTTAAATTATTTTCATTTCTGTGTGTGTGCATGTTAAGTATATACACACATGTGTACAGTAATTTGTGTGAAATGCATCAACTTTTGGAACGAAGCATTCCAGCATACTTCATTTCAAAGTGGTAAACATAGGTAGGGAAATACCAACGTCTATATTTCATGATTAGACCATATGTTTCCATATGGGCACAAGCGTGTTATGTAAAGTGCAAACAACTCTCACAGCGTTCACAGTCTGGAATGTGCGCCGCCGTATCTCTGGCAACATTCATTGACACTGGGATGTGATGGTAGCAGAGACAGTAGACAGAGACAGAGAAGTCCCAACTGTGAGTGCACCACAGTTAGTGCCGTCACAAAAACTTCAGAGTAGATGGGTGTTTCATGTTTGGTCCTGCATCTGCAGGAAAAAAGTTTATCCTTGCCAGTTTTGTGACCGCACCCACATTCGATGACAAGATTATAGCCCGGATGAGAGCCTATGCCGCTGAGCTTCAGAGATGTGGAAGCCTCGCCTTTATTATACCAGACAGCACTTCTTTTGTGCTGGCATCCCTGCATGTACCTCACAGCTGTGGCCTAAGTCAAAAACAAAAACAAAAACAAAATGCATTGGCAAAGCCAGACACAGCAGGAAAGACCCCATGCCTCACCTGTTATCCCATACATACCCTGACCACACTGTCATCCCTCACAATGAGCTTGCTCAACACAAGGCTGCTGAAGAAATAGATTAACTAAATGGAGATAGACCCATCAAAGGTTGTTGTCTAAGAAGGAATGTTCGAGCCCAATACTGCCGATCTAATTAAAACCTGCTCTTATAAATTACATAGAACATTTGCTGTTTATCGTTACTGATACAAATGTAAACACTGCATTGCAAGAGTGGCATGGCGTGTTTATAGGCCTTGTGACTTCTACTTTTAGAAACTCTATGCAGAGCCTCCTAACAGTGAGTGAGGCAAACCGGAGAGTTATCCAGACTATCAAGTAGGGACAGACTGACTAGCAGTGATTAGTAGTCTGCCTAAAGTGGCACGGTTGCTTTCATAATCAACACCAAAGAATTTCCCTTCAGGGAGCAGAGAGTAATCAATAAATACCCTGAAGCGTCACAGGTGAAGTATGAAATCATTTAGACTTCAAGAAGACACTATGCTTTTTTTTCTTTCTTTCTTTCTTTCTTTTTTTTTTTTTTTTTTTTTTTTTTTTTTTTTTTTTTTTTTTGTTAATATCAGTGGATAGTTGTATTGGCTAGTTTTGTGTCAACTTGACACAGCTGGAGTTATCACAGAGAAAGGAGCTTCAGTTGGGGAAATGCCTCCATGAGATCCAACTGTAAGGCATTTTCTCAATTAGTGATCAAGGGGGAAAGGCCCCTTGTGGGTGGTGCCATCTCTGGGCTGGTAGTCTTGGTTCTATAAGAGAGCAGGCTGAGCAAGCCAGGGGAAGCAAGCCAGTAAAGAACATCTCTCCATGGCTTCTGCATCAGCTCCTGCTTCCTGACCTGTTTGAGTTCCAGTCCTGACTTCCTTTGGTGATGAACAGCAGTGTGGAAATGTAAGCTGAATAAACCCTTTCTTCCCCAACTTGCTTCTTGGTCATGATGTTTTGTCCAGGAATAGAAACCCTGACTAAGACAATAGTAGAACCCATTAAAACATGAATGGTCTTCCATTGGTGCGGAAGCAGGACTTTTGTTTCTCTATTGGGAACTTCAGGATATATATATATATATATATTTAAAAAAAACCTCACAATAATTTCAGTGTGTCTCAGTTTGCTTGTGAATGTGTGTACATGTTTGTGGAGTTGTATGCATACTTTTATAACTTCTACCAAAGAATGAATTATATAATTATCTTCCGCAAGTCTAGGTGGCCATAAAAGCTACAATGTTAGGATGTGTGAAATGTAAAAACTAAAGCTTTGTGATTCTAGAACCAGTTTAATAATTGTTACAACTCTTTGATGAGGGACTTCAGAGAGTCAGAGCCACATTTATCAAGTCACACTACACATGAGCTGAAACTCTTCTGAGCGCCCGTTGATAAACACAGACATATTGTTCTCCTGGTTTTAAAATAGAAATGTAACAAAGCACAAGGCCATGTATTTTTTATGGAATCAAATTTATTCTATGAATTCCAAATTATTACACTGTCAAAAAATGCAGAACGAAATGGCAGGTGATTAAAACATAAAATCAAGGTTAAAAAAAAAAGAAACAAAATAACAAGCAGAATATTTTACATAAAATATGACTAGTAACAAAATCCTCCAAGGGTGTGTGCTGAGCTACAGCCCTCATATATTAACACTTATGAATTATAAGAAGATCTGGACCCATGAGACCTGTCTGGGTCCCGTTCATTCCTTGCTGTGTCCCTCCGGCTTGCGCCTGTGGTGAGATGTGCTAGCTCCGCCCTCCTTAAGGGTGTCTCTCCTCTGCCTTGATGATTACCTCCAAACTGCCTTTAAACTTTCTCTTAGTAAAGTTCAACTTAACTTCTAAAACCCAAAGAGAGCATGTGTCCTCGCCTCTGTCACCTGAGTGCGCATCAGAAAGAGAGGGCAGCACTGAAGCTTGTCACAGTCCCTCACAGAAACAAGATCAGATCAACAACCTCGTGGCTCCCAATGTAAAACTTCTGAGGCACTGATTTTACTCTTGGTGAGCACAGGGTCCCTCTTTTAAAAGTCAAATAAAAATAAAATAAAATTTGAAATTTAGAAACAACTTCCAAAGTACTGAAGTCTTATGTCTCAATTTTTACCTGCTGCTGTCTATTTTTAAAGTCTGCTGAAATGAAGCGCGGTAATTCAAAACGCGCGATAAAAAAGAAACGGGAGACAGCTATATCAGGCTCCTGTCAGCAAGCACTTCTTGACATCTGCAATAGTCCAGAACCTGACAAATACAGATGCGCATGCTCCCAGCCAACCGTTGGACTGAGCACCGGGACCTCAATGGAGGAGTTAGGGAAAGGACTGAAGGAGCTCCAAGAGTTTGCAACCCTATAGGAAGAACAACAATATTAACCATCCAGATCCCCCAGAGCTCCCAGGGACTAAACCACCAACCAAAGAGTACACACGGAGGAACCATGGCTTCAGTCTCATATATAGTAAAGGATGGCCTTGTCGGGCATCAGTGGGAGGAGAGACCCTTTGTCCTGTGAAGGCTCAATGCCCCAGCATAGGGGAATGAATGCCAGGGCAGTGAGGTGAGAGTGGATGGGTAAGAGGGGGAGCACCCTCATAGAAGCAGGGGGAAGGGTGGGATAGGGGGGTTGCGGAGGGGAAACCGGGAAAGGGGATAACTTCTGAAATGCAAATAAATAAAATATCCATTTTTTTTTTTAAAGAAAGAAATGGGAGCAAGGAGAGTTTAAGAAGTTGATAGACAAAGCGAGCCTTGTTGTGGTGTCAGATTCTTTTAAAGAATAAATCTTCTTTTACTTTATTTCTTCCCTTTTCTTACTAATATTAAAGAAACGCCCACTCCAAGATTACACAAACTCCGATAGGAGGCTTTCCTCAAGGACAGAGGGTCAGGCTGGGGCTCTGGGTGATGGAAGAGTCTTCTGCACAGAAGCTGTTTGCAATTATTCTGATACTAATCACACTAAGTTTACCCTGAGACGAGAGAGATCAAATAAATATGTATAGGGTCGATTTTTACATTCAATTAAATATTTGCATGTTACTCAAATAATTAAGATGAGGTGAACATTATCTTATGAAGCACAATTATGCACATTTATATAGCATACATTACTTTATGAGGGTTAAAATATTCCAGTAAAGCTTGATAGGCACATGTGGAAGCATACACTAGGAATGA
Organism: Mus musculus; assembly: GCF_000001635.26. NCBI lineage: Eukaryota > Metazoa > Chordata > Mammalia > Rodentia > Muridae > Mus > Mus musculus. Next base: position 149,507,934 of record NC_000069.6, on the reverse strand, counting down.
AGACTTTATAATAAACATCCATATGTTTTAGTAAACACAACTGCAGTTTCCAGTGCAAGCAAATGTGCAAATCTTTAAATGATACTGAAGAATTCAAATAGTCACTCTTGTATATGTTTAAAAGACCCCCAAAATGAGATTTGCATGCTTAACAATTACATAGGTTTTGTATGCATCTCTTTGTATTTTAAAGGAGGTTGGCTTTATGCAGCAAGAAAATGTGATAATACATGGTCTTCTAGACTTTCAGTCTAATTTTAAAGAATTAGTCAGTCCTAACAGATGAGCCTTGCCATTTACTATCCCAAGACACTAGGTTCATTTGCAAGGTGCCTTCTATACATTGGCTCTTATGCATTATCTTAGTTGATCCCACCATGGCTATAATTGCCCAGACGAGGAAACTGGAAGCCTTGAGGTCAGTGTCCTGGGTTCCCCTTTCATGTGCTTTGGCTTCAATGCAAGCTCCTTGGTTTTATTACTGAAATAGTTTGTGCTCGAAGACTTGACTGCCAATACTCAAACAAAATGTGGCATCCTGGGTTTCTTTGTGTTTGTCCTCCCCCTCAGAGTTTCAGTTTGGAGTCTCAGCTACAGCAAGGAATGGCATCTCCTACTTCAGTGAAGGACTTGAATCTCTCAAGAACCTTGACATTTGCAGGAACTCATAACAATACTCTCGAGCGCTCTTTGGGGTTAGCTCATCAGTGGAGAAGCCACGTGAAGCTTGAAGTGATGAGAGCACTGTTTCTAGTACAGACGCTTTCTCTGAAAAAGGAGTGAGGCTGTAGCTGTCGTTCAGCAGGAAGTGTTCCCAAGTTCCGATGGTGCCTGTCTAGACAGTAGCATTTTTATACTAGAATATCAGGGGCTCAGGAAGCAGGAGAACATTCTAGAAGACACTTCCTGTGCCCCAACACGGTGGGACCACCTGGTGAAAGGAAGGTTCTGGAAGCATAGTGAAATATGTCAGCTACCAAACCCCTGCACAGTTCTCATATGTGCATAGGCTGAGAATTGCACCCAAGGCCTTGTGTGTGTTAAAACATGTTCTAGGGGCTGGTGAGATGGCTCAGTGGGTAAGAGCACCCGACTGCTCTTCCGAAGGTCCGGAGTTCAAATCCCAGCAACCACATGGTGGCTCACAACCATCTGTAACAAGATCTGACGCCCTCTTCTGGAGTGTCTGAAGACAGCTACAGTGTACATATAATAAATAAATCTTAAAAAAAAAAAAAAAAAAAAAAAAAACATGTTCTAACACTGAGCAACACTCACCTCTAAAAATAGTTATTTTGAGCAAAATTCAGCCCTTTCTCTCAATGTTTAGTTTGATCTATAGTTTCTAGTTTATGAATCTTATGCCCACACACACACACACACACACACACATACACACTGGACTCGTGTCCCCCTCGCTTCTGTTCCTGATACAATCCCTTCTCAGAACTCCACAACTCTACCTCGGAAATGGCATAATCCATAGCATGCTTTACCCCTGAGAAATAAGATGCTATGTATTTGAAACAACTGCTCAGTTTTCTCCATCAAAGAGTGACCCTTCCCTTTCTGTGAGTGCTGAGAGTCACAGACCGGGGAACTCTCTAGGATAAGAATTCAGTTCTCCCTTCAGGATGCAGGGCTACCCTGTCCCTCTCAGCACCATGACCACATTCTGGCGCTTCTAGTTAGCAAACCCATGGATTAGATGTGAAATTTGCAATTTCCCAACACCATCCATTACTCCTCATATGTGAGCCCCAATTCTACTGAGCCACAGGGAGGGGAGTCAGAGGAGAGAACAAGGATTCTGTGGAACAGTCCAGGGCTCGGAGCAGAAAGAAGGAATACCAGAGGAGCATCATGGTCCGGTGTCCTTGTCAAGAGGTTTAAGCACATCCGAGGGAGTTGCAGAAAAACTGGACCTGTTCCTTGGCCCTCGCCCCTCCCCCACCCTCCTGGCACCGCTTTGAAATTCATTGTTATGTCATAGGTCCCTGATAACATTTCAACACATTGTGAAGTGTCACAAGTGACGCTTTACATGCTGTGGAGTGAGAACAGCCAGTTCCCCCGCTGCTTCCTTCTCCTGTCTTTCCTCAATGTGTTACCATTGTCCTGCCTGAGACGTCTTCACCTCCGCTTGCGCATCTTTCCTTGGCAAATGTTCCAGACCTTTTCCTTTGAGGGGGTTCAGAATTTGGTTCTCAGATTACCTCAGTCCTCAGAGTGCTTTGTACATGGCTTGGTTCACATAGAATTTCGGACCATAAAACTTTCTTGCTCTCAGGTAGTTTGGTTTTTTTGTTGTTGGTGGTGGTTTTTTTTTTTTTTTTTTTTTTTTTTTTTTTGGTTTTTGTTTGTTTGTTTGTTTTTCTTTTTGGTTTTTGGAGACAGGGTTTCTCTGTGTAGTCCTGGCTTTCCTGGAACTCACTTTGTAGACCAGGCTGGCCTCAAACTCAGAAATCCACCTGCCTCTGCCTCCCAAGTGCTAGGATTAAAGTCGTGCGCCACCACCCCTGGCTTCTCAGGTAGTTTTTAATAACGTAAACTACTAGCTGTCAGATAATGGTTACATCTGTCAAAAATCATCTACTTTGGGTCGGCAAGATGGTTGCTTGCTTTCATCCTAAGAGCCTGAGTTTGAAACCTGGGACTCAGTGAAGACAGACTCCACTATGTGGGGTCCTCTGCCCTCTACATGTGACACAAGAATGTCATAACATCTGTGCACCCATGCATACACACACACACACACATATAGGTACAGAAACACATATATACACAAATGTATACACACACAGGTTCGCATGCATACACACACAAGCACACACACAGGTACACACACAAATAGATGAATAAACAGGGTTTTAAAATAAATAGTAATTGTCTTCTTGATTGAATAGAAAGTACATTTCCATTAAATAGAAAATAACTATTTGAGTCAGTATCTGATTAGGATACAGTAACAGAGAGAGACATACTGAGGCTAGGGTGGCCGATGATAATCAGGGATACTCAGGAGGCAGAGGCAGTAGAACTCCATGTTCAAGCTAACCAAGAGTACATATCCCTGGGTAATTTCATAAGCACTGTCTCAAAGCAAAAATGTAAACGGTAGGTAAGCTAAGGAAAAACTGCAGAATCAGAGAGGGGGAAACAGGGTAACAGATTCATTTATCCCTAGCCATGGATTATAGAGTTAATAAATGGACTATTATTCCACTTAAAAATATTCTCTGTGCAGTTTCATTTTTGGCCACAATACATCCAGTCCCACAAAGGAGTTCTCTGAAGTTGTTCTTATCATATGCAATTAGAGGCGATTTTTCAGTGTTTTTGTATATTATATTCCTTCTTCAGCCTCCTTTGCTTCCCTCTATGGCAAGTTCTGACCCTTTAGTCTCTCTAAAATTATTCTATTGTCACTGGTCAAGTAGGCTTTTAAGTCGTTTATTGTTTTAACCTGCATGGCATAAGCACTGGCTGATATTAACAGTTTCATCCCCATGTTGATAAGCTTGCAAAGCTCTTTCAACAATATGGGACCCAAGCAAGGACATAGTGGTAAACATCTGTTACCCCTCCATTCAGGAATTGCAATAGAAGGACCAGTCATTGGAGGCCAACCTGGACCACATGAGACACCCTCTCAGAATACAAACAATAATGCCTGACCTGTTATAGAGTCAAATGCTCTATGATTTATTTTTACCTTATTACTAAGTTCCCCAAAATAACATAGAAATGCAAAGTACTTTACAGATGGGAAAAAATGAGACTACAAAGTTAGGTCCCTTCATAGCACGTAAATAGCTAGTTAACAAAGTGAGGTTAAACTGTCATTGCAGGACTGGGGACACAGCTCCTTCGATGTTTCCTCCAGATTTTCATTTTGATGGAACTCAGGGTCACCATGGAGACACATCTCCAGGCATTTCTGTGAGGGACTGTCTAGATTAGATTCACTGAGGTAAGAAGAGCCACCCAGCCTGAGGACAGCACCATTCCATGGTTCTGAGACTCTAAAAAGTGAACCCAGCAGATGCCTTCAGTCCTCGGCTTCCCCAAAAATGAGGTGTGCATCTTCTGTTTCCGGCTCTTTCCCTGTGCAATGGATGGTGACCCTTTCATTGTGAGCAGTAAACTTCCCTTTTCACTGTTGAGGCAAGATCCATCTTGTTTCTACCCCTTGGCTGGAGTGTGAGCATCAGGGTGATTTTCCTGTCCCTACCTTCTACTGCCCAATAGAAGTTTTGGGGTTACAGTTGTGAAACACGACTACTGTATTTTTGTGGATCCGGTGTACTCAACTCAAGTCTTCAGGATTGTGTGGGAAGAACTTTTAACCCATTGAGCCAGCTATCTGACTCTTCTTGACCAGTTCTTCCTGGAAAATAAATTCAATTGGTAATAATTCCAAGGCTTAAGCAATTTGAAAGTTAAAGGAAAGAAATTAATTAGCCACTCATTTCAGCAACTGGTAAAGAATGGTTTGTATTCAAATACTGGTAAACTGGGATTCATAGCTTAAGGGATATTACAGGCTAGAAATATGATGATATCAAATATCCACAGCTACATTCTGAAAGCCTAGGAATAAGAAAATAAAAATGGAAATGAATAAGCTAAACCAAAATTAATTTATAATTAAAAAGTAAAGATAACAACAATTAAAAATCTGCACTAAGTCAAGCCATTTCTAGCTAACCAATTATCCTCGCTGAAAGGTGAGGGAATATTACCAACAATTTTTTCAGTATGAAAACTGAGTTAGTCTCTAGTCAGTTCTGGCAATTTTATAGCTTGGCTTATAAATATCAAGTGTTAATTTCTCACATGACTAGCTAAACAAGAGAAACAAAAGAAAACCATTTTATAGATAAAGATACATGATGTCTGTGGGGTAAGGTCCAGTTTTCCCTAGAGATAAATAGCACACGTGTACACTTGGTTCAGCGTGTTAAGATTCTTCCTACAGATTGTTTGAGCCCACCAGGAGGTCAAAAGGCATTCCTTTGGAATAACAGCAATGGAAATTATTTATGTTCATTTCAAAGGAATTAAGTTGGATGGTCTCTCTGTTTTATCTCCATATTTTCCAAAACAATAGCATGTTTTCCTTTGTATCCCAGAATCCTTGTGGGATTTAAGGTGAGCCCAAGAAGACAGCCTGTTCCATGGCTTCTTTCTCAACTTCACCTTTCTATGTCAACACTCATAGAGTGATTGCTGTACCAATCCTTTCTCATTTTTCATCACATACCCAAGCTGTCTTCATACAGCATCACCTGAGCCAAGAAAAACACCTCGAAGCTCAAGCCCTGGCCACCCTTTACTCCCTGTGAAGTGGGCTGACTAGTCCCTCTGTGTCTTCCTATGCTCTGTGTGCCTCCCACTCTGCACTGTAAGTTTTTAGCTTTGGACACTTTGGAGGCATCAGCACCTATGACTCCCCACACTAAGCAAACCCTGCCTCCTTCCCAGTTGTCCGCTATACTGTTTCTCTTTGCTCCAGCCCACTTCTCACTCCTACAGGGTTATCACACCTGCATCTTACACACCCAGGTTCCCATCCTTACTTCATCAGTGTCATACTTTCATCTAGGTCATCACTCCTCCCCAAACTGTCTCACCAGAATGTTCTACACATGCTTCATCCCTTCCCCTGCTCCCTACCTGTTCTACTTGTGGATTTTCTATTACTCTTATAAACACCAGGACCAAAAAGCTTGTTTCCCCTAGCTTGCTCAGCTTTATTATATAGCCCAGATCATTCTGCCTAGGGAATGGCACCACCCACAGTGAGTTCCCATACAGGTTATCAAATAAGAAATTGCCTCATATACACAGTCACGGGTCAATTTGAAGGAGACAGTTTCTCTATTGATATTCTCTCTTCAAAAGTGCCTCTTGGGCTGGAGAGATGGCTCAGTGGTTAAAAGTGCCTCTAGGCTTGTGTTGAGGTGACAGCCTCAGCTAACTTACATTGTGTTACTTGTTTGCATGTGCAGTTGACTGTCTGACTACTTACTTCAGCTTTACTTGGTTTTATTTTTCTTTGTATCATGAATTCCTATGAGACCCCCCCATAAGAGACCCCTGCAAGATAGACTATGCCTAATAAAATAGTCCTTAAGTCACTGTAGCCATACTTATGGCTTGTTATTGAGATCAACTTCGATGATTAATTCCAGAGTGAGGTTGGCTGCAACTCTGAAATCCTCCTTGCTTGGGTAGACACACACCCAAAACCTTCCTTATTTTCCTGAAACCCAACAGTAGCATTCCAGTTTGGAGAGAAAGCATGAAAGTGACAGGGTTAGCACTGTCTCTCCTACTTACAACTGGGTGGAACTTAACATTTCAAAAGCCAAAGTGATCTTCATGCATGCTTCCCTCCGCAGTCACACTCCAGAGCTCTGAATCTCCAACCAAAGTGCTCCCTATTCATGACTCTCAGTGACACCCATTCACTGTAGCCACACTCCTCCCCTCAATTTTGCTGCTCTGAGGGAAGAAAAGAAAATGTTTTAAGAGCCTAGGACTTTATTGAGTCTCTGCCTTTATTTCCTATGACACTTTGACTTACTGGCAAGAAAAATGGCAAATTGGAATTGAATTATATTTTAAGTGAGCTAAATATATCTCTATAGGAGGAAACCATTTAAAAGATATATCCCAGCAATAGATAAATCTACTCACAGTAACACTTTTCCAACTTTTCTAACTAGAAAAGGCTAGATTTTCAAGAACCATAACTACAGGCCTCGTAATTTACTGAAAATGGTTGAAATAGTTAAGACAAAAATATGACATCATCATTATGTGCTAATAGGAAATAAGAATAATTTATATTAATGATAAAAATAATAGCATATTTTTTATCAGGAAATGCTACAAATGTTTCATATCTACTACTCAGTGCCTTCACTCTGGCCCACACAGTTTTACATTTCACCTAAATGATTGCACAGTTTTCTTACCTGGTCTGACTGCTTCTGTCTTTGCTTCCTACAAGCAATTTTGTAGGGAAACTCACATCAGTAGAGCTCCAGTTTCAGACTTAAGGGTAGATAATTGTTAGAAAAGTAAAATCATTCTGCTTGATATGCATGACATTATGAAAACTCAGAACTATACAATGTTTAATAAAATGCTCACTGTAAACTATGCTCTTAAGTTAATAGTAATACATGCATACCGCTTTATCAGTTTAACAGATGGGCTACACTAATGAAAGATGTTACCAAAAGTGCAAACTATATTAGCCTGGGGCTGCATAATATGAACTCCATACTTTCTGAGAAAATTATCCCTAAGCTTAAAACTGCTGGGGAAAAAATCTATTCATTTAAATATATACATATATTGAATTACTAACTAGGTACTAGAGGAATAGGTCAATATGTTTTGTCAGACTCATAAAGGTAGTTTTACATAGTCTTTCCTCTTAATTTAAAGTTGAAAATGGAGGAGCTGGACCATCCAAAGCATGTTCATTGCCCCAGCTCACATGGTTACCATTAGAAGCTGCAGGAACAGAAGGTGGGGTAGGTCATCGCAGGCAGAAGCTGCACAGTGCTCAATGCTGCTCACTGTGCTATCTACAGACAATACCTGTTCAAGGCGAGCAAAAGAAACGTATTTGCTCTTAACTTATTCCCAGGAGGTTGTGCCTGTGGTCAGAGATTAGATGTCTTTCTACTTTGTAGCTGGGCTGAGAAGAACTAACAACAACAAACTCACCTTTCAGGAATGAAGCTTATCAGCTTAAATGTTTTATTGGTTGTCCTGTTGTTGTTGTTGTTGTTGTTGTTGTTGTTGTTGTTGCTTTGGAAAACCTCTTGATACAGTTGACCTGCATAGTCTTTGGGGTTAACATGAGTGTCTTTAACACTGTTGCCTAAATATCAATATGGATAAAATCAGAGTGACTGCCTGTCTATTTTGTGGTTTAATTTTCTTGAGATGCTAACATACATGTACTGTATAAGAGAGCACTGAATGTCTAATATTTCAACAATTGAAAAATACACCTGAAGTGGCATTTAGGTACAAATAGAGATGTATCAGGCTAAATCATTGAGTGCGAACAGAAAATTCCAAGCCACTGAAGAGCCACTGGTGGTTTATTTTTTTTAACTTGGGGTTGGGGAACTTCACAGTTTTCTTCTTTGGTTTCCAGATATTCTGTCATCATTCCTGACAATCATTTCTGAAGTCTGGGTCTCTTATGGGACTCCTTTCCTGTGCTGTCTGAAATAGAAACTTCAGTCCGTCTCAGCCTGGGGCAGCATCAGCAGAGCCCTGATAGTCAAGCTTTCTCAGGGTACAGGACCCAGAATAGAGTATCTTCCCTCTTCTTTCCAAAACAGAAGCTCTATCCAATTAACCCTGGATATTTTTAAGAAAGCTCACAATAGAAAAGATAATTGCATGGTTGTCAAAAATTATGACTATCCAGGTACAATAGAGCCCTGTGAAGTAATTCTTATCAAAAGAGCTATACTTAACTATGTAGCGTGGATGAGACATAATGACAATAGATTTTAAAATAAATAACAAAAAAAATCACAGACTGGCTGCATGCAAAATATGCAATCAAAAATGAAACTCAAAAGAGTAAAATATATACTAAATGCAATAATGCATCTTCTCTATTGGGAATGTGTCCCACTATAGAGAAATTACTGTCTGCAAAATTCTTGTTGAAGAGAAACAATAGGGAAAAATGTCTTTCTTGTCCCTTTATGGTGTCACAAGATTATTTTATGAACAGAAATCTACAGTATTGCCCCAATGAAAGTCAAAGCCTTTTAGGTACAGTCCATGGTTTAAAAAAAAAATTGCAGGAAGAAAAAAAAAACCTTTCACACATATAAAAATGGAGAAAATTGCTAAAGAAAAAGAAAAAAGCCCCTTGACAGATAAGCAGTAGCTCTGCTTACACAGTAATTTATGGTAATATCAGAAAGCTTTTGATAACATTTCACACATATTGCAGGGTGGGACACTGGAGAAGATAAAGGGCTGAAAGAGAGAGGAGAAAATTAGACCGTTTTTAAGAGGGGGAAGGAAGTATTTTATAAAAATTTTTTTTGACAACTGGTTTTGATCACCATAACAATTTATGTAATTTCTATGTGTATAGGAGACAGGCTGTCTGAAAGTTGTCAACTTAACATTTTCCCCATGGCTACAAAAATCCACTCTTGAGAACAATAAACACCAGAAAATTTAAAATATATATGCACATGTTATATGCATGAGAATTCATGTGTACACACATATGAATATCTGGTAATGTCTTCGAGGCAAGCAGTTGTCACATGATAACTTTAGCTCTTTTAAGCTCTTATCTTCATTTTATTTGATAGCAAATCAATTTTCCAATAAAATAATTTTGCCTTGAGGGTGTCATAATGAAAAAGCAATTTAAATTGTATTTCTATAAATACTGAAAAGTACTTTCCTCTTCAAGATGTGGAGAGTGAGTGGGGAAATGTATGCACAAGCCGCTCTTCACTTCCTTGTTATCCAGAAAATTATGAGCTCCAGTTTACAGGTGTTTTTCTTTTTCTTTTTCTTTAACTCCTGAGAGTTACTAAAGTCAAAGCCTGAATACAGTGTATCTTCTTTCCACGGAATTTAATATGTAAATAGCTTTCTCAGCCAACCCCCATATTCCTTCAATGCCATTTCTTCTTCTTTTGCATTTATTTAGATATTTGTGTGTGTGTGTGTGTGTGTGTGTGTGTGTGTGTGCCTCTGTGTGTGTGCCTCTGTGTGTGTGCCTCTGTGTGTGTGCATGCATGTGCTTAAAGGTTTTTTTGTTTTTTGGGTTTTGGTTTTTGGTTTTTTGTTGTTGTTGTTTTGTTTTTTTGGTTTTTTTTTTTGTTGGTTTTTTTTTTTTTTTTTTTTTTTTTTTTGAGTAGCTCAAAGAAACACTTTTAAAATGAGGTTTGCCTATTCTCCATTGACTGCTTGAGTCTTGGGATGTGGTTGTAGAGTCAGCCCGTTCTTGTCTTTCTTGATCAGTGAGTTTCCCACCCAGTTTCTGACAGGAGCACTGTGCAGCTCTCCTTTTAGATCCTAAAAGGAAATTAAAATTTCTTTTTAGTTTTTTTTTCTAAATTCAGAAATTTTAAAATTTAGAAGAATGAAAAGAAAATGACACAGAAAGAAAGACTATTGTGAATCCTATTACTTGTTTTATTAAAAACCAGCCAACCAAAACAAAACAAAACGAAACAAAAACCATTGGCAAGAGAATTTTGAAAGAAAGAAATGCAAGGCCCTCGATTCTCATTGAGAAATCCTCCTGGGACTGAGTTTTTAAAGGTAGTTCTGGAAACTTCTTAAAGAATATATATCCCTGACCTGGATGGCTGACCTTTTCAAGTTGGCAATGCTGTTCAATAAAGATAATATCTATTGGAATCTGAAGGAAGCGGCGGGTTTCTCTGGCATTCTGGGGTAATATTGTGTGCGAGCAGGAAGCACATTTTAACACCATTCATATGTTTCTCTGAGAAGGAAAACCGATCCACGAGAGTGTTGAAAGCATTACAGACTAATTTCATCGCAGTTTCTGGGGCGGGGAGGAAGGACGGAGAACCAGGGGTTGGGTAGAGAGAGGTTCACAAGCTCACCCACTAGAATGTGAGAAAGTTCTGGCAGTTTCTACAGAAGGTTCATGCTTTGAGCCTTTAAAGCAATTGTGTAGCTCTCTCCTGAAATTTTACACTGTCAGTATATTTATAGCAGATGTCTCTTAAAGCAAACATTTTTACTTTATACTATACAAATCTTATGGAAAATTACAAACATATCATGGAGTTTTGGCCATGCTGCAGAAAGCTACACTACTTTCTGTAATGGATTATGAGCAACGGGGAAAGCTGATACAGATCTAAGGCTGAAGGATACTGGGTAATGAAAACAGGCTTCTGCAGACGCTGTCATGAAACACACTTTCAAAGGAAAGGCGAAAGTTGAAACTGTGCGTTAAACCAACTAAATTAAATCATCTGGTCTTCAAAATACTCACTGTACTCAAGAACAAAATGACCAGGAGCAACTGTGACCCCTGCAGTGTCTGAAGCATAAAAAAAAACCTAAATAAATAAAAATTTATTTGAATTTTCCTACGCAAACCTTGTGTTTGTTCCTTATACAAATTTAATGAGAAGAGACAACTACACCCTCCTCTTGTGCTTCAGTCTGAAGCAGTTTCTTATTAGCCAATACTGAGTATGACTTAGGTCTCTGCTTTGCAGGCGCTCAGGCCATAAGTGAGCTGCCCGGGTGAAACGTGGGAACCATGGAAGTCAGCTTCTAATACGTAAAGAGCAGACATACTTAAAGGACAATGTGGATGGTGGCCAGACACAGTCTATAACAGCACAAGAAGGAAGAAACCCAGAAACAGTCCAGACCTTCAGAAAAGAGTGGACTTCAGCTTTCCAAGAATGTTCCATTTGACTACAAGGGCTTGTTCTCATCTTCTAGACAGCTAATTGCTGGCATTAAAAACAGTGTTCCATGAATTCTAGAGAAGTCCTCTGTGCTGCATTTCTGAGAATCCTGCTCCCTGTTCTTGGTCTGCAACAGTGATCATTTCAGAAAGGAAGCCATTGAAATAATGTGGCTGTTACACTCTCCCAGGCCTTTGGCAGAGTTTAACCAACAAAACACTGTAATCCCACTGGACTCTGAAAATACGAATCCACTACAAGGCCAGGAGAGCCGTGGAATTTGTAACCACATATTTTTACTTGTGTAATAAATCTGTAATTTCAAGGACATTATTCAAAATGACCTGACCACTCTACAGTGCTAGGAATCTGATGCTGTTTTACATTAATGTCAGCAGTGTCTCTCTCTCTCTCTCTCTCTCTCTCTCTCTCTCTCTCTCTCTCTCTCTCTCTTTCCTCACTCTTAACAATCAGTCAGTAGTGGTTCAGCGGTTCATTGACCATTTTAATTCTGGTCACAGATGAAGGTTAAAATATCTCTAACCTTTACAAATGTATTATGTGGCACCCTTGACATCACTTTTATTGCAGATAAAAATCTATGATAAATTTTCTGTATGACACAAGAACAGGATTTTGTATTAAATTCTAACAATGGAACAAATTTCTTTTTCTGCTTGTTCTTGGAATTTGGGGGGTCTTATAACAAAGGGGGACACTTTCTCTTCCATTTCATCAATAGAAAAAACAACAACAACAACAACTCACAATGCACTTTGTTTTTGTAGGCCCAGGGTTTCAGTAATCTCTCTTAAGCAGAACGAAAACCAGTGAAAAAGGTTCAGAATTCAGCCCACTTCTAACCTGGCTGGCTGATCAAACAGACAAAACATTCAGCTAGTTGCATATAATGTGAGGCCAAAAGAAGCAGCTGTAGAAGACCTTGAAGATGAAGCGTTCCATAAAGGTGTGTGAGTAACTGACCTAAAGGTACTCCAATCTAAGTGTGCAGATAAAGAGAACCCCTGAAAGCCATCTAGATGAAAGAATGAAGCAGTCAATTTTATGGATAGTTTTTTTTTTCCTTCCTTTTGGAGTTATAAAAGCACTTGGGATTTCCAAGAAGCCATAGACATATAAAATGTTTTTGACATTCCATCAAAAAAAATGGCGTCACAACATTGTCATAATACACAGTCATCATCAAGGAACGATTGGATGTAAATCCCATAACAGCATTTGTAATGGAACTTCACACTGTATCCCAGAGGCTGTGTGCTCTCTTCTTCCCATAGATTAAATGATCGAGGGGGATCCGTTACTTCCCCTTCCTCGTCTCCCTGGTGATCTGGACCATGTGTTTGTTTCTTAGGTTTTGTGACTGAAGATCCTTGAGGAAGTCTGTGTCTGACAATGTCAACTGTCAACGCTGTGGGGACTACCTCTGTCACATCACCTACTTCCAAGAAAGCCCACTGCTAAAGGATCAGGATGCTGCTCGGCTGTGTCAGTAGCTGTGTGGACAATCTGAAAGTCTTGGACATCTGGTGAACTTGTCTCTTCATTAGAATAGGCTCTAACCACAGGATTACCCGAAATCAAACCTCAGTTTAACATATAGTAAAACAATAATATGTATATATCCCTTTTTAAAGGAAAAAAGAACAGGTGGCTTTAATTTATTTAGTTTTTCAGTTTATTAAAAAAAAAAAAAACCTTACCCATTGCCTAAGCCTTTGGGCACATGTGCATAAGAAGAACACCGCTGAGCATAAATAATGTATATTAACTATGTCATTGTGCATAAATAATGTATATTAACTATATCATTATGTTTTAGGATTCTTCATAAGATGAGTGGCCATTCAGTATTTTTTTTGTTGTTATTTTGTTTTTTTGTTTTTTGTTTTTTGTTTGATGTTGTTGTTTGCTTATTTGTTTGTTTTTTGAGATGAGGTTTGTCTATGTAGCCCTGAGCCCTGTTGGGCCTCGACTTTCTCTGTAGATCAGGCTGGCCTCTAACTCAGAGATATCCCTGCCTCTGTTTCTCAAACACTGAAATGAAGGCATGTACCACCATGCCACTTCATAAAATCTCTACCTGATTAGTACACTCATTTCATTCTCTATACTATGATGACTTTAGAGCATACATTATGAACAGATTTACGGGGTTAATGTGTAAATATTCCTCAAGCTTTAGTGTTTAATGGTTTCTCTATATGTAAACTGTCCAAAAATCGAGACATCCTTTTCATTTTTCTCTTTTTCTAGTGAAGTAGCTGGACATTTCAAATGTTACCCTTTTTGTGATCATTTTTCACTTAGTTGACCAACTGAATTTGCTTCAGTCCTGCAGAGATACACAATGAAAGGACAAACGAGAAGAAACTCCAGAAGGACATGCCACTTTGCATACGCATTGCTAATACTTCATCAGGTGACCCAAACTTCATTCTCATGAACAACAGAACTGATGCTTCTGCCTGAAGCCAGAGAAGTCCAGTCCTGTGATATGACTGAAAAGGGTTGTTTTCTGTCACACATGGAGCTACCAAGACCAAGTAAAGAGTCTCCAGTTGGGAGGCTGAGCTGATTCATTCTCAGTATTTGCGAGCTCTGTATCTGCTCATTTCCGTGAACAGAGTAAACACACTTTAAAGCTGTCTGTCATTTGGGCCCAGCTCTCAGCTCCTCCCTAGACCAGTCATCTCCCCTCTTCTCTGTTTTCTCCTGTATAAGACAAAGAAGCCATATTCTTTCCGTTATCAATCAAGGTTTTGTTTGTTTGTTTGTTGATTTTTGGTTTTTTTAAACATGGTTCACATCTTACCTGAAAAAACTCTTCTGGGCTGTCAGGTTAAGACATGCTATCCTCTGAATATTCCTTGTATCTGCATACAGGAAAAAAATGTATGAGAGAAGAGCAGGCACTTTTCCTTGTGCTGATGTTTGGTGCTTGAGGTACGTTCTATCATAGCACCACATTTAATACTGTCCCAAACCCTCAACCTTCTTCACATTTCCTTCCAGACAGCAACTTTGTTTCAGCGAGGCACACTGTTTAGAGACCTAGTTTGTTCTTTTTAGTTTCGGTGTTGTTATTGTTTTGTTTGGGAGAGTGTTGCTTTAAAAGATTAAGTCGTGGACTGGAGAGATGGATGTTCAGATAAGAACTCTGGCTGTCCTTCCAGGGGACACTGGGTGAGACATCCACGTGGACACATACAATTATCTGTAGCTCCAGACACAGGGGAACCAACATACTTCTAGCTTCCTGAGTCACCATTTATGCACAGATATGCTTGTGTTCAAACACACATACACATAAACTAAAGAGTACAAAATGATAAAATAATGAGGGATCCATGTTCTTTTAATGGGATGTCATAGAGTCCTGCATTTAGAAATACATGATTAGACAATAAAAATTGTTTGAATTGCATCCAGCAAGGTCTAGGATTATATTCCATTTCTCTCCACTGTGCCCTTTGTAAAGCTGGTTATATTCTTACAGAATATAAACAAAGATCCTTGAATATGTCTATCATACTTTAATTCCTGAAAGCCAAAATGAATATATCTACTAAACTGAAACAAGATAGACTATAATTAGTATAATATCGTTTTATATACATGTGATTCTCATTGTTAACACAAGAATCTTAAATATTTGAGATTTATGTCAGGATTCCAATTGATCCTAAGAGTAAGTGGCTTGATGAAGGAGCTGTAGTTGCCAAGACGATGATATAGCTAGAGAATGTTTTTTAAGTTTTAATTATTTGCCAAACAAATCTGCTTGCAGACTACAACGAAACTCCAAAGATTCTGGTTTTATTGTTTGTTTTATGAGCTAAAAAAATACAGCTTTTATCTACTTATCTTTCCATCTCATCTGAATCCAGAGCCCTTAATTCTTACGATCATAAAAGATCAGGTAATTTCTGATTTGCATTTCAAATTCACCTTTTTATTTTTTTCAGAAGGACATCTGATTTTATGGTAAGTACATCACTAATCTCCTTAGTCCTGACAGCAGGAAGCCAAGCTCAACTACATCTAACTCAGGCTCTAAACACAGAAGGTCATGTAAGCTGCTTCTTTCTCAGTAATAATGAGGGAGAGTTCTTTCTTTCTTTCTTTCTTTCTTTCTTTCTTTCTTTCTTCCTTCCTTCCTTCCTTCCTTCCTTCCTTCCTTCCTTCTTTCCTTTCTTCCTTCCTTCCTTCCTTCCTTCCTTTGCTTCTTTGTTTCTAGCTGTGGTTCAGCCACATTTTTATTTCTTCTTCCTAATGGGTATGTGGGCATTTAAACCATTTGCAGTCAAGCCGGACACATGGTGTTCTCCCTGACTTCCTTGCAACAAAAAAAGAGAAGTCTCTTCAGTGCTGATTAGCTAGAATAGTTTTTACTGGTGGCCATGGTCATTTAAAATTGTGACTGCAGGGCTGAGAGTATAGGGAATACATACACTGCAGCTCTGAGCTCAGTCCCTTGCCTCCCAAAAAGAAGGAAAAAGTAACATCAGTTTTCAAAGTATTTAGTTACATCTCTTGGAAGTAAAACAATCACATATTATTAAAGAGATTTCAAATCTATGAAATGTTCTGGGCTCTGGATTATTGAATTTGTTGAAGTCCAAATTATTTTATTTAAAGCCTAAGTTTGAGTTCTTCGGGCTCCTTCAACAAACAAGTAGAACCCTTTCTACGATACTTTCTCGAGAATGGAAGAAATGGGTAAAGTTCTCTGAAATATGAATCCCAGAAGGCATCTAACAGCTAAGCAGGCATGGCTGCAACCTCTAATTCCATCTCAGACAGAGACAGGGAAACTGAGACCTGGTCTCCACACCCACGTGTGTACCTACATGCATACTTCTTCACACACACACATGCATACACAACATGCACACACAATATATCAACATGCATGCATACACACATGAAAGCACATATACTATGCATACATGTGTATGTAATAATGTTTTAAGAGTTTATGTTAAGTGAGTACAGGATGAGGGCTGGAGTAATACAGTCCTCGATCCAAGAATTGCCTAGTTCTCACAATGCCCCAAGCCAATAACCCAACACAGGAATGGAGAAGAGAAAGGAAGAAGAAAGGGGGACAACTGAGGGGGGACATTCAGCCAGATCACAAAATAGGAGGTATAGATTACACTTCCATATTTTTCAATCAATAAATAGACGTTTTGAGTGCACTGAACCATCTAGTCCATCCCAACAGCTTTTAGAAACATAGAACCTTTCACATAGAAAACAGATATTTCATAATACTTGGGTTAAATTAAAGGGAAAACATCAATAAGTTATTGACATTATTATAATAACTCTATTATTATAAAAGAACACCCTCTCCAACTAACTAAATTGTACTGGCTGGTTTTGTGTCAATTCGACACAAGCTGGAGTTATCACAGAGAAAGGAGTCTCCCTTGAGGAAATGTCTCCGTGAGATCCAGCTGTAAGGCATTTTCTCAATTAATGATCAAGGCCAGAGGGCCCATTGTGGGTGGTGCCATGCCCGGGCAGGTAGTCCTAGGTTCTAAAATAAAGCAAAGCAAGCAAGCTAGGGAAAACTAGCCAGTAAGCAGCACCCCTCCATGGCCTTTGCATCAGCTCCCATCTCCATGTTCCTGTCCTGTGTGAGTTCTTGTCCTGACTTTCTTTGGTGATGAACAGCAATTTGGAAGTGTAAGCTGAATAAATAAACCCTTTCCTCCCCAACTTGCTTCTAGGTGATGATGTTTTGTACAGGAACACAAACCTTGACTAAAACACAAATTGATGTTTGATTTGACTACTGTTACTTAATTTCTTAATGGGGTGTTTATATTGGCGCCCAAAACCAAAAGAACAAATATTTTAGAAAAATTAGCGTCCAAAAGCAGATTAAACATGAAACAGAACACACACCAGTGTATGGATTTATTTCTAGTGGATCTAGTGAAAAGTTCCTGTCACACTGAATACAGCATAATTATGTGTGGGAAGAAGGATGAAGAAGATGAAGGGACCTAGGGAGAACGGGAAGATTGTAGGATGGAAAAGGAAGCTGACTCAACAGTTAAGTGTTCCTCTATGTGGAATGCTGCAGGAGGGCTGGTATACTACAGTAACTTTGCAAGAGTTTGTATGGTTTCGTCAGCAAAAGATTAGTTCATTGTTATTTCATCCCTTCTCTCTCCTGGTTAAACCCTTCATTTCACTCACGGATTTGTGTTTGTTTGTTGTTTGTTTGTTTGTTTGTTTGTTTGCAGGAGTAAAGCATCCCATTGTCTTGCCTAGCAGAGTAAAGTACACCTTTAAATCCAGATGGTAGAGGCTGGTAGATGTCTGGGACTTCCATCACAGTCTAATCCACACTTGGAGTTCAAGAATAATTGGGCCTATACAATGAGACCTTCTCAAAAAGAAATTGCATTTTCAGTTATTATTTTGAAAAATTATTGTGCAATAGCATGGCATAATTTTTGATAGTTTGCAAAACAGAGTTGTGTGAAGGGTCTGCTAGACCCCTTTGTAAGTGCACATTGACCCATTCATGTAAAGACTTGTGGATTCCATTACTCATAGAATAAAAATAAACTTGGGTACTGAAATTAAACTAATTTTTTTTCATTTTTCATGACCTGTTTATAGAAAAAAATATAAAGAATCAGCTGGAGGTGCATAAATTGTTCCTACATGTGAACAGAATGACAAAGCTGTAGCTACTGAAGCCAGAATAACTAATGGAAAAAATTAAAATCTGCCTTCTTATCTAAATAATTCCGTTTATCCAGACACCAAGGCATAGCTAGCTATTAGCTATTTTCCAATTAGACAATCTAAACATTTGATGTCTGTTGACCAAATAACTCAATAATTGAAGCTTTCCAGTGGGGTATTTGTATATCATGTGCATACAAGCAACACTTTACTGTACTTTTAAGAAACCTGGATACGTTCCTGGAAGTTATTTTATGCGCTGAGAGAGTATGACTGATTACCACACTCGAAGACATTAAACTAAGAGGAGATGAATACTTTTCTGTTTTTCCAAGAGAAATGTACAAATATGTTTTTGTTTAAAATTGTCTTTTTCTTTTCGGTATATGTGGTCACTAGAGAACAGAAAAATAAGTAACGGTGGAAAACAGACCTATGAGAAGAACCAGTTGGCAAGGAAAAGAAGAGGTGGCTGACAGGAAAAACTGGATCCGGAAGACAGAAGTGTGTTTAAGGGCTCATCAAGGATGAAAGGTACAGAGGATACCCAGTTTGCACATTGTGCCGCAAGCACAGGACAGCTGGTCCTGGGCGCTCATGTCCACACAGCCTCTGGTCCTGACGCTGGTAATTTGCCTATTCTAGACAGACCTCTTCTTGCACTGCTCTGGAAGTCTAGAGGATAAGTCAGTGAAAATTCCATTCACTCCATTCACTGAAATTATCGATAAGCTCTTGTGTAAATAGCCATCATCAAAAGCTTAAGAAGGCATCATTTCAGAAGCTCTACAAAGTCATAGATCTACTTTGACACAACCCCAGATATCCACACTGTGATTTTATACAAGTGAAAATTTAGACAGGAAAGTAAGTAACCAAAGGACGTCATCAATGCGTTGGCAAAGTTCCGTTAGGATTTCATGTACTTATAGAATGCATGACCTAGGAAATTAGTAGAATATTGATTATCTTCTATTATCCTATAATCAGGGTGTAGAAAATACACAGGAAGAGATCCTTGAGACGTACCAGAAAAACTCTAAAAAATGTCTTTTTGTCCTTCTCAATATCATTTACATAAATAACTTAGTTATAAAACTAAGAGTAGCACCACACATGTTGAACTGATTTCAATGTAACAGTTTCAAATTATTTCAGCTAGGGGCTTCTCTGACATTCAACTAAATTTTACTAAATAGACTTTTCTTCTGGTTACCCCAAGGCCAATGTTTAAAATAGTTCCAGATTCAGGGTCTTTATACAGTTTGCATCTGTGTTCCTCAAGACCTGCTTGCCGCGGTGGGGTCCACCTGCACTCCCTCAGCGCTTTCACCCACAGTACATTTTTATTCTTCTGTCCTTGGAATGTATTCGAGGGGACCCTGCTCTGTGCAAGTGTTATAATTGGATCCTTCTGGTACATGTCTAATATAGCCATCTGGATTCCATCCAATAGGTACTTGTGTTTGGCCAAATCCAACCTGTTGTGGCTAGAATTGCATGCACATTCCTTCTCTACTTTCCTTCTATGTAAGTTGTGAGCTGCTGTCTAAAGATTTGAAGCAGCACACTACAAAACTAAGTTTACATATAGAATGGTAATTTAATTGAAGATTGCATTGGGTGTAAATTTTCTAGAGAATAACCAGGACAAGGACAGAAGTCAAATACTCAGACTCCAGCTGAGGAAGATATAACAACAGCTTTCTAGCAATGTGGACCAGTAGCTCTCTGTGTGTGTGTGTGTGTGTGTGTGTGTGTGTGTGTGTGTATAAATGTGTGTGTATAAATGTGTGTGTATGATGTACATACACCTTTCACCTTCTTTGACACAGGCTGTCTTTGTGATATTTCTGCTGTATATAGAAGGCGAGCTTGCCTATCAGTTTCCAGAGATTCTCCTGTGTCTCCTCCACCTCCCCGAGGAGAGCATGGCTTACACAGAGATGCTTTTACTGCCATATTGGGCTTTATGTGAGTTCCCGGATATGAACAAAAGTCTTCACAGTTGCTGACAAAGTTCCTGTACCAAATCCAAGTTTTCTGCCTAGTCCCCAGTGAGTAGACTCTAAAACTCACTTACCTGGACCAAGCTTTATTTCCAAGGAGATATTACTCCATAACTAACAATGAAGTGTCACTTCCTCTATGATAAACTTGGAGAGAAGTTTATGTTTAGGGGATTTAAATGATTTATATATAATTTAATGTGTTTTGAGGGAACTGGAAGATCGCTCAGAGAATAAAGCCTTTGACGCACAAACATGAGGACCAAACTCGGATCCTTAGCACCTACATAAATGCTGTGGGGAATGGTATTCCATTTTTAATCCCAGTGCTTTGTAGGCAGACAGGAAACTAGCTTAATTGGACTATTCTGGGTTTGGTGGGAGATTCTGTCTTAACATATAAAAATAAGAGCAACCACAGGACACATCTGACATCAACTTCTGGCAAGAACATCCCAACAGAAATACGTGTGAACACACACACAAACACATGCACATGCACGCACATACACACACACACACACACACACACACACACACACACGCATACACACGCAAACACATACCCCACACCCACATATAACAGTACATTTCTGCAAATTTTAATTACTGTAAAATACAGGGCAATTTGTAGTAGAAAACTGAGCACTGATACCCAATATAGAGCTGAATAAACAGCATTCAACTACAAGGAACTCATAAGTAAAAGACAAGAAGACTCACCACCAAATCACATCAGCAACACAAGGAAAGCCTCATAGCATCCATGCAGATCGCCCTGAGCTGCTGGGACTATCACTCCCATCTGTCAGACTCCCATGGTACTGAGCACTGCGTGGCATCCAGATCACTGGGGAAAGGAAAAAGCACAACCCAAGAATTGAGAATTATAAAGATTTGGCTTACAAACTTAAAACCATGGTAACTGAACAAATTACATATTTTACTGAGAACTAAGGTTAATTGTATATCAAAATTAAATCTTATGGAATTACATATCTCTTCAAAAGTACCAAAGAACTTAACATCACTACAATTCACAGCCCTTCCCTAGACTAAGGATGCCATGTTTTAAATCTACTTAATTTCTATACAACTAAAAAAGGTATATGTACATATATATGTACTTTCTAAAAGAAGTCAATATATACAAAATAAATATATAATATGTATATAATATATATAATGTAAGATATTATATTAATAATATATAAATATAATATAAGTAATAAGCATACATATATATTAGAAGGTGATATAAAACAAACATATAATACATATATAAATGTGTATGAAGATATATACGTATATATATGCATATACACACACACACACACACACACACACACACATATATATATATATCTTAGAAGTATATATAGAGACAGACAGAGAAAGGGAAATTTTATATAGAGATTAGATTAACTCACATTGGCTGCAGATACATAGTCCTGTTCAAAATACCACTGGGTGGAATGACACCCCTCTAATTGCCTAAGACTAATGAGGAGTGTACTTCAAAGATTAATGGAGTACCTGCTAAGGAAAAGAAACTGATGTCGTTTGAAATCTGATTTCTTTAGTGTGAACAGAGAAGATGTAAGAGAGTGAGGCTATACCAAGTGACAAGATAGCTTTGGCAATCCAAACTCAAAAGAAGCTGATTGTCATTCAGATTGTGAGCAGCAATTTAAATTCCAGGGAACAACTTCATCTGTCCATTAAATTAACGGTCTTAATTTAAATTTTATTAGTTTTGTAGTTTTTATTGACTTGAACTTGTGAAATGGTTTTCCTTATCCATAATGTTATAAAGCTGGTAAGCACATAGAGTTTATACCGATTTTATGTTTAAACGTGTTTAAGTAATGCTATAATAATAATTAATTCAAGGCTTAGGGTCATTAGGAAACTCTGCTGGGGGAGGGGCACACAACAGTGCCCTAGTCTGTGTGACTAGGAGACTAGGACAGCTATTTGGCTTTGTCATGTTTGTTACAACTAATCCCCAAGAGAGCAAAAACCATAAAATGACAGGACAGGCAGAACCTGAGAGAAAATGGGCACAGTGATGGGGGGTAGAGATTAGCAGGTGCCTCTTCAGTCAGCTGGGAGGCTGGGAGGAGGAAACACCTGCACTCAAAGCCTCACCGTGGCTATTGAAGTTTCCCAAAACAGCAGTCCCCAGAAAAAAAGCAACTGGACCTTCTACATCTTGCATGACCATCTCTGTCAGCCACAAAATACTTTTATCGAACTTTCAGAAACACCGCACTTCGTCAGCCCCCCAAGTGTTCCTATGTCAAGTGAAATACAAGTTCCTGTTTACCGCTAGTATCTCTCGCATCCGAATGACCCCTGCCATTCTCCTTATCACCATCATCGCCACGCAGTGTGCATCCTCACTGTTGGGGGAAGCTGAAAATGACTCCTGCAGCCCAGTGCGTATTACACTCACAGTCCACGCTCCTGTTCAGATCACTGTGGCTGCCCGCTCTATTTGCTACCACTTTTTGCTGTGATAAAAACCTATGATCAAAGGGAGTTTGTAGAAGACACCTTAGCCTACATGGCTTACTGCTCCAGAAGGCTAGAATTTATTTAGGTTCTAGGAGCTATCTGATTACGTCTTTATTCATGCCCGGAAAGTGCAAACCGGAAGAGCGGCCATGTTGTGAACTCTCAAAGGCTTTCACACACTGAGGTACTTCCCCCAGCAAGACTTTGCCTCCTAAAGGATTCACAGCCCATGAAAACAGCATCACCAACCAGCAATAACGTGTTCAAACGCGGGACCCCATGGAAAACACTCTCACTCACACCACCCCATCTGCCCTAGAGGCCAGGAAGCCTCAACTCTGATAGATCCAGAATCCAGGGCAATTTGGTCCTATCCAGATGGTCTGGAGCTGTCTGGTTTCAGCTGTTCCTCCAAGCAGGATCCTCAGTACTGGCCCTGCTTTAACAACAGAAAGTTAACAGGTAGTCAAAACTCTGGGATTTTAAGGAAGACATTTCTTTGAACAAGAAATCCGTCCTCTTACTGTAAGTCAGGTTAGTTTCCTTTAGATTCCAAGGAAATGGATGACTGTGCAGAAGGGAGTAGGCTTGTGAACTATTGACTTTTGCTCAAATGGGGTGGGAGTGGAAGGTCACAGGGCTTCCCCCCACCCCTAGGCATTCGTATGCAATTTTGCTCTAATTACCCCCCTGGCCTCAGGGTCTGGGGAGGATGTGAGAGCAGTTAGGCTAAGGAAGGCTAGGGCAAAGGGTCTTTATCTCTGTGGCCATGAGGGGGTGGTCATGATGCAGAGTGCAGACCTCTCTGTGGTGCTACTTCAAGGTCATCCATGTTCCTGCTGGTAACTCACTCTTATGTAAGCCTAATAGGTTCATTAGCTCCCCACAATGATCTTTGGTTTGTTATATGGTCTTCATCAGGAGGGGGCAGAAGATGTTCACATCTTCCCCCCAAAAGAGAATTCTTACAGTGTGGACATTCAAATGTTTAACTTTGGAGCGATTAAGAAATGGCAACCAAACTGGCCTAATAAAATATTGGAAGTTGGCTACTTTGTTAACAAAATCTTGTCTGATCCTTGGGAAATCCAGGAAGAGCTTCCAACAAATTTAGTGATGAGAATGAGTGTGTTTTCTGAAGCAGAGCTGGGTCCTCTCAGCTGACTCCCACGGTCCAGGAAGAGCAGCAGAGTGAAGGCTGCTTTTTTTTTAAAGGTGCTAAATCTATTCTTTAGGCTTCTGGTTTTGGGATCTAAGGGCCTCACCAGTCTGTGCCCTCAACCTCCAACACCATTTCCTTTGGGGTTGAAACTTTAATATATGAATAGAGATATCCTCAATCCAGGATAAGTAGTCAGACAATCCATTCTATCCCTAGATACCAAGTACCCTGGAAAGGGCAAGAGGTGTTTCTTCAATGTCGGTGCGGGGGTCAGGGTTGTTTAACTGAGGGCAATCCATAGCCTATAGTACAGCAGGTCTTCAGTTCGGCCCTGCACAATACAACACATTACATTTCAGCCAATCCTTTGTGAAGTTCAACCTCACTTATTTCATCCTAGACAGAAAAACACCTAGAGTTCTGATTGTTCTTCTTCCCTCAGACTACCCAGAAGAAAGAATGACAAAATATAATTCATCCTTGATAGCAGTAGCATCTTTCCTCCATTATCTGTTTTATCAATTCCTCTGAACATAATCTAATGCATCATATGACTTAAATATGGTCCCATGCAGAAGCCAGATTCTAATACCATATTAGTGGAAAGGCTGAGATGGCTCAGTTAGTAAGCCTTTTACCTGATCCCCAGAATCCACATAAAAAATCCAGGCATGGTGTTTTTGTAATCCCAGAGATGAGAAGGTAGAAACAAGGAGATTCCTAAAGCTTGCTAACTGGTCACCATAGTCTACATGGTGAGTTCTGGGCCAGTAAAACTGTTTCAAAATAAAGACAAGGATCTAAATTTGATGGTACATGGTTGTCCTCTGGCCTCCACGTGAATGGACACGTACCAGGACGTACACATGTTAACATGCACAGATGCATGTATGTACACAAAAACAATTACGTATAGAAGTTCCAAGAAGCACTAAGTTATATAGAAGTTCCAAGACGCATCCCTGTCGATCACCAGGGTGCCTACTCTATTCTTCTTTACCTTCAGCATAACAAGAACCACACATCTTCTTGATACTAAGGCTTAATTATCTTTCCAAGGACCCGATTGCTGACTTAGTCTGTTGACTTAACTAGCAGAATCTAATACGAGTGGGTGGGAGGCATAGCACAAAGTTTGATGGTCCCTGGGAGATGTCCCCTGGGACATCCCATCCAAGATCCTTTCCATACCTACTGACCCTAGAGCTACAAGTTAGAGGAGCACAAACACTCAAAATGAGTGGCATTCAGTAATGGCAATGGAGGCCCTGGCTTCTCCACTCTGGATTTCCAGAGTTATATGTTCTGCATCTTGGGGTTACAGAATTCTAGAATGATTGGGTGTTTAAAGAATATAGCATTTCCTGGGATAGTAACCATATACAGGCATTGTCTTCAGATTGGCACTTCAAGAGCTGATTCAGCCAAAAATCAGTGGCTGCTTCTGTATATAACAGGACCAATACATTTCATGATGGCTGTCCCCTGTCATTCTTAAAATGTTGCAGAGTGGCTTCTGTAATGCAAGACAACTTTAAGCTGGATTTGACCCTAGTATACCAAACACTCTCAGGTGATGGGTCTAGATGGGAATTGCTACAGGGAAATAGGAAACCAGTACTTGTAGATATGCCTAAAACTAACCACTTACCTAAGAATAAAAGGAATATTATGGAAGTGAATTGCTACCAAGTGAGCTTGCAGCCTTCTCCACAGGTAGAGAGTTGCCACGGACACAACATTGATTTCTACTATTGATACACTGGACTTTAAACATCAGGATTAACTAGACCAATTCTTTCTGAGTACAGACAGAGATTGGCATTCTATCCTTTCTTCCAAGGATACTCTGCTCCTCAGGTCATTTCAGCAGTACACAAATTGCATGGACGCTAACAAAGATTGACAGATGTCAACCGGATGCACAAGTGCTACGTACTTGGCTATTTAGCAACTTTGGCGTGGTGGATGCTCATTGGAGGACGTTAACTCATGATGTCAGGATCTCCAAAGTTCACTCCCACTTCTAAGAATCCCATTAATAACTTCATACTTCATTAAACATTACTCTAAATTTCCTATTCTTTCTCTGTCCACATCATCTAACAAACCAGCTGACCAATTATGAAGTCACACGTCGTCTTGGCTTGAGCTACCTCTGAGAGGACTCATACAACAAGGGGCTGCTCCCTTTAGAACCTCAGACAAACCATACCCAAATACCAATTTCCAACATAAAGAGACCCTTTATTAAGCAAGATAGACAGGATGGTTGGATCTGGATCAGGCAGCAAAAGCAGCAGGTAGTTCTCTCTCTCTCTCTCTCTCTCTCTCTCTCTCTCTCTCTCTCTCTGTGTGTGTGTGTGTGTGTGTGTGTGTGTGTGTGTGTGTGTGTGTGTGCTAGAATAATTTTTAAGGAGAAAAAGGGGGGAGTCCCTACTAGGACAAGTTGTTAAATCCTTATTAAACATGTTGTTAGTGAGTATAGCCAAATAAGATATTTGATAGCCAAACCTTGGTGATTAACCTCGCAAGTGAGTCAGGCATGAGGAAGTGGCCAAATAGGGAGGTTAGAAGGGAGTCTAGTAAAAGAGAAACTGAGGGTGGAGGTGGAGGTGGAGGTGGAGGTGGAGGTGGAGGTGGAGGTGGAGGTGGAGGTGGAGGTGTTAGGTGTAGGAGGGTGGGGAGGACCCGACAGCACCATGTGTGCCATGTTTGTCATTGTTACAACTCCACAACTTCTCTTTAAAATATAATATTTTATATTTTAAAATATTAAATTAGGTGCAGTTATCAAACCTGCATTTATACAAGAATGGCCATTTTATACTTTGTTAGATCCATTCCTTTGTACCTCAGACTTTTTACCTAAAAAAAATTCAATTCCATCTGCATACACTGCACATCGAGCTTTTGTTTTGGTTAGGTTTGGTTTGTTTCTTTGTTTTATTTTGTTTGTTTTGTTTAATCCCTGGTCATCAAGGAATCCCTCCGCACAGTTAGAGATGCCAGTTAAAGGCGAGATGCCAGTAG
Source organism: Mus musculus (assembly GCF_000001635.26). Taxonomy (NCBI): domain Eukaryota; kingdom Metazoa; phylum Chordata; class Mammalia; order Rodentia; family Muridae; genus Mus; species Mus musculus. The sequence goes on along the minus strand of NC_000069.6, from coordinate 149,480,998 downwards.
TGATATAATGCTGGACTGTGAGAATCAAGTCTTGTAACCTGGAGAAGAGAGAGTCAAGTCCCACTCCAGAAAATCCTCTTCTCTCGTATCCTGCATAATCCAGTTCACAGTAAGTACCCCTGGCCCGATGAACAGTGATGTTTTCCCAGGGAGATTCTCCAAGTCTGCTGGAACTGAGAAGCATCAGAGGAACTGTATTTGCTGCTGTGCTGCAATAAGGAACTGGCCCCAAATCTCTGCAGATATACATTCGCTTTGGGTATTTTTCCAGTCCTCAAACTGTACAGCATTGTATAGCCCAATGTCACGTTTCTTAACATTGGCAGTTCTTTGCATCACTCAGTAAAGTAAATGAGAGCAATAATCCTGGGTGTAAAATAAGCTGCCTGTAGAATCTGAAGTGTCTGAGCACAGTATTTAGTGCTTGGGCAGAAGAAGGATGCTGTAATTGTCACTTCCTCTGAAAGGGACGGTGACCTGGCATGTACTGGACCCTTACTCACTACTGAGAAGTAACTGGAGTTCATCTCCAGCAGTTTGCAGTATGTGTACTTACGAAAGTCTTTGATGTGTTTGCCACGTTTCACCTATGGATTAGAGTACTACTCTCAATATGGTAATATGAATGGATATCTTATGTCTATGTATTTTCTGATGTATTTTGAAAGCAAGAACTATATAAGAAGCACAACATTAAATATAAAATGAAGATTCAACTTGCCTGTGGTCTTTTCAGAAGGATATAAAAAGATGGGTATATATTTATGCTACACCTCAGGGACAATGTACCATGTATACACGCCATCCTAGCCTTTCTGGTAAAGACAGTATGTGTAGTATAGCAGCTTCGGTTGCTATCACCCTTTGGTTGATTCTACAGACATCTAGCCTGCTGAAATCTTTTCGACTCCATCTGTGTTTCCATAGAAACCATGCTGGGGAATTAAATAGAAAATATTGTGTGGACCATACCCTTGCATCCTTGAAGTTTTTAATAGTAACATTATTACATGCCATTTTTCTCAGGATGAATTATTGTTTTGTATTAACTATTTTGACTGGGTTTTAAGGGAGCAGTTCACAGGCTGGGCCAACCTGCACTACTTATTATACCAGAGGGCAAGGGATCCAGTGAGGGAATTTGTGGTTAACAGGTGTCCGGACATAAAGATCAACTGAGACTTTTATCCAATAGCCTGAAAACCATCTGGACCATCACCTGTCCCATACATACATACATACATACATACATACATACATACATACAGCATCAGTGCCACAGCAGGAAGACTCATGCATGGTGTAGGTGCTGCAGATACTTGCTATGCTGAAACAGAATCCCACTTCTTGGGACCTTCAGTCAATAATGACTCCAGATTTGAAAATAGATTCAGTCACAGAAAAAGTATGATGTATACAATTTATTTATCATCTCCAGAGCTCTTAGCCTCCCGTTCTTTTTAATGTAGGTAAACATTTTTGTTTCTTAGCCTGGTTTCCTTTGTTGGCATTCACTTTTGCTAGAAAAGATGTTTCATTTCAATCATTTCATTGGTTGGAGTTCCTCTCTGTTCTTACTGCTCCCTTCTCGGATTCAGATTGGACCAAATTTATTGACTCGCTGATGAGGCACGATTATGAGCATGGATGATCTTTGGCAAAGCAGAGGTGTTTACATCATCCTTGCACTAGCCTTTAACAGGAAGGGGGAAATGCTTTAAAGACCCCATAGAGCTCAAGGACCTGAGGTTTCAAGGAATTAAAAACTCAGAGGTCCTCCACCCATGTCTCATCTTGACAGGTGGGAAAGTAGTGAGTTCACATTCCCTGGGAAATTTGTTACTCTTAGAATTAAACCCTAGGATGATATCACTCCCTTCTGCCTTTGAACCTAAGACAAGTGTGTGTGTGTGTGTGTGTGTGTGTGTGTGTGTGTGTGTGTGTCCCTTTTAAGCCAAGCCCTCTTGCTTTCACATTTGTATCCAAAACTATGAGATTTAGTCTTTTTTCCAACATCTCAGTCAGTTTGAGACACATTCCTTTCCAGCAGGGTACTATGGAAGGCTCAGTTTGTCACTGGTGAAAATCTTAGCAATCACTCTACTGTACCTGGCTCAAGCTATCTTTGCTTCAGTTACAGTCAACCCTGCAGTCCTTAGAGTGAGCTAGCTGTTTAGCTCCTTATGGCCTGTTTCCACTCCTAACTGATTCATGGTAGATTTTCCAGAAAACAGCCTGGGAGATCTGACATTTGTATGCAGAGGTTTATTGAGCAGAAACAAAAGCAGCAAGAGTGGGCAGAGGGGGAAATTACAGTGTTGGTAAACAGGGGATGGGTGGAGCTAGTTACAGAGATGTGAGGGAAGGGAACTGGGGTGTTCTCTTATGCAGTGACATGATGCTGGGCTCTGATAATACTCACATGATCCAAGAAACATAAAATACACTATTTTAACTGTTTTCACCACAAACAATTTGAAATAGCTTGAGGAAATAGGATTTGATTACTTGATATAAAGCCACAATGAAATATCACATGGCTCTATAATCAATACTTATAATTTGATATGTCCTTTTTAAAAAACGTAAGTGAAAATAATTCAAAATTAATGGCCAAAAAATACAAACCATCCCAATGTTTACCAAATGATAAAACTGATAAAGGAAATAAGGTTTCTTGGAATAATGAAAACAAAAACAAATCCTGCCATGAAGTTCAGCATTCACAATGATGCTTCAGTCGGCTATGGACTATGTGTGGAATGAGGGTCCCAGAAACAAATAGAAATGAAACCAGAAATGTGAGTGTGGTCTTACGTGATCCGATAGGGAGCTCCAAAGCTGAAGTAATCAATCAAGACACCAGGGTTCGATCCACACAGGCCCTGCATGGGGCTGCACACAAAAGCAAGCATAAATAAGTGTGTGGCATACTCCATTCAGTTGGAAGAAATTACGAGACTTCTCTGACGCTACTTATTGCAGGGTACTAGGAAATGAATATCTCAGTGGTACTCAAAGGGAGTGTCTTGAAGGAAGATTGAGTCCATAAAATGCAACATTGAAGCACATATTAAACCCCATCCCAGTTCTTCCAAGCTTCAAGTATCCCTCGTTCACTGCTGCACGTGTATCCGATTATTCATTACCCTCAGCCGCTCTAAATATCGATAATTCCAACCTTTCCCTTTACATTTAAAAATCACTATGTCGGACCCATCTTGAGCTCTTCCCTAATTCTTTCTCTGTGTGTAATCGATATTTGTTTTATCTTGCAAACTGGGATTTATCTTCAGATCTCAGATTACAAATCACTTCCTTAAGAAACCTCCCCAACTTCCTGGATTCAACAAGGTTATAAGTTTTTATTGCATACTGAACCCATCTATAATTTGGTTAGTTACAATCATACTAAATTCCTCATAGACATTATATTTATTATCATAGGCTTCTGCTATTACAGAAAATTGTGGAAATAAGTTATGTTGCCCTTATTCACCATTGCATCTACAGAGATTATCTCAATGCCTGATGGGTAACGGTTGCAAAAACAATAGTTGTTGAGTGAAAGGAAGGATGAATGAAAGAACGAATAAGGGAAACTCTACTTTTGCTGAAAATTACCTGGGCACATAAACAGCTGTTTTCAAGGGCGCTGAAATTGGTTCATGAACTTGCTCTATTTAAAGAAATATCAGCCGCATCCAGGGGCCACTCAATGAGGAAATGGCAGAATTACAGTAATTCCGGAGTCTTGATTCTGGAGCTGGTAAAGACTAGAAAGCAAAATGAGTACCCTAATGGGGTAGGAAAGGTTTAAACTAGGGTCAAGAGGTCCTTCTGTGCTTTTGAGGGATGTGGAGAGAAAAGGTTTCACAAGGAATCCACTCCTCCATCTCATTTACCTTTGACTCACTTCGGCACCCAGTATTCAGAGGAGTGCACTTGAGCCACTGGGACCCATGCAGCTACGCATTCCTATCTGTTTTGAGAAGACCAGAATTCGAGAAACAGCCCTGCAGCCCTTCCTGTAAAGTTCTTGACTCTGGACCAGAGGAATGAAGCATCAACTGGACTCTCTTCACTCACTTGGCAGAGATTTCTTATCTGCACTGACTTTTTACACAAACAGATTTGTAAAAGGATAACATTTTTTTTCATGTTTCGATGTACAGATATTTGATTTATTTAGTGTGATTTTTTTTATTCCTTGTTATAAATATTCAGCTCTGATGTCAGATTGTTTGACTGTTGTCGTTATACATGATTTTCTGTTTGAGGTTTGACTTATGAACAAAGTTGTCACTGAAAACTTGCTGAGCAGCCTCAGTGCCCTCATCTTTAAACAGAGCATAACAGAAGGAGCACCTCAGAGCTGCTGTGAGGGAGAAAGCAAGAAATCCATATGCTACATGGTAAATTATTGCCTCCGTGATTGGCTGTGAGAGTAATAGATAGGGCATGATAAGAAACAACTTTATTAGGATTTATTAATGTGACTGTAGACTTCTCGTTGTCAATATTTTATTTGAGACAGGTAAAAAAGTCATTATAATCTGAACTGTTACCATAGGTAATAAATGAGCTTTGGAAGTAGGTGCTTGGTGTTAGCATTTATTTCGTAGCTGCCTTCTGGCTGTTTGATGTTCTTGGAGGTCAGGCCTGAAATTTGGAAGGGTTTGCAGCTGTTGTAAAGCCAGATTGTTATCAGTTGTGACTTACAATGGCTCCTTTCTACACTGTGCATTGAGAGTCAGGGAGATACCAGGCTAACTTTCCCAGGTCTGACTACATAATTAGACTATTGGGATTCAGGAAATTGCACCCCAAAGTAGGGGTTAAGAGCAGTCATTCTACGAAGTTTCTCTTTGACCTTCTGTGCTGTATTGCACACTCCTCATTCCTGCCTGCAGCAAACCATAGACAGTCATGTTCCCCGAAGCAGGTAGCATGATTCAGAAACTCCTACCCCCAAAGGCAAGTCATAAATCCTGTGAATACTACTCTAACTTCCTGAGTTTTTCTCTGGAAGGATTGGCCATAAAGAAATTAAGCTGCATTCCAGAAAGAACTTGCCCTGTTAGCTCAAGAAAGAAATTTGAAAAAACAAAAAACTAAAGGCCCAAGACATGTCTTATTCTCCACTCCATCCTGGGTCTGCCCACTTGACCGGAACACATGGGATCATAGATCTTATTGATTCCTCCATTGATCTCCATACTTGGCTGATCCCAAACAAAACATTCAAGTGTTCGTTCTGAGTCTGCAGACCTCCATTGCAAAAGTTGTCACATTGTGTAAAGTTTTCACCTATTAGACATGGTATGTGTTTCCTTGTTAGCCTATCTTTAGTTATGGGAGCATTAGCCCACATACTTTTAGGTTGGCTGCAAGGTACTAAAGATCAACTCCTTCCCATCCCCCATAGTAGCTCCTTTTGTTTCATTTTGTTGCTGTTGATGTTTTGTGTTGGTTGGTTGGTTGTTTAAGATATTTGCTTTATGACTCATTTTATGGGGCAACTTTTTAAGGTTAGCAGTACAATTACATTACTGACACAAAGTTTGCCATTGTGGGTTCCTTCTGTTCTTCAAACCTCACAACCATCGTTACCAAAATTCTCTTCCAAGTCTGGCTTCCTCAGTGACACTTTGAGTCTGAGATCCCACTCAGCAATCTATGTGTATTTTTACACTTGGCAAAATTAGGAATTATGACTAACACCCATTGAGAAACTGTGCAGGTCAAAGTATCTGCACAAAGCTGTTAGCTGCTAAGGAACATGGTACTGGAACATAGGGACCCAAGGGTATATCCCAGTGCCCTGAGTGCTAGGGAGGTGGAGACAAAAGGGGATGTTTGCTGGCTAGCCTATGTAGCTAAGTCCATGAGCTTGATATCAGTGAGAGATCCTATCATAAAGAGAAAAAAGGAAAGTGATTAGAGGACAAGAAACCTATTGCTGACCTCTGTTACACACACACACAAACACACACACACAATGCTGCAATTTCTCTCATCACTTTGCTCCTTATATAAATTTTCAATGTTGGAAATCTGCTGTTTAGTACAGGAACTCTCTTATGTTATTTTATCCAATTTACTGTTGTTATAAATAAATGTTTATTGTTAACATTACTATTAAACAAAATAGTTCCACATAGTAGATACTCGGTGAAATTTCATGTATATAAAAATGCTAATAGCCTCGGAGCAGGAAAGGGAGCCATCTTGTGTCCCGGGTCTCTCAGAGACCAGTCTGCACAGGTGAGAGTGCGGACTGCAGAGGTGACACAGCTTCTGGGACAGACCCCGTTTTGGGATCCAGATATCCGGGCACCTTCCCTGCCAGGAGAGAGGTGTCTGCCTGGGAGGGCTCTGACTGCCAGAGCAGGTGAGGGAGACATCTTGTATCCCTGGTCTCTCAGAGACCTGTCTGCACAGGTAAGAGTGCGGACTCCAGAGGCAACACAATTCTGGGACAGGACCTGTTTTGGGCCTTTATCTTCAGCCAGAAGGCAGGTCTGAATGCCTGACCTCTGTGCACCTTCCCTGCAAGAGGAGAGCTTGCCTGCAGAGAGTACTCTGACCACAGAGACTCAGGAGAGAGCTAGACTCCCAAAACTGCTGAAGGCTAACAGAATCACAGGAGGAACAAGCTCCAGCCAGAGACAAGTATAACAACTAATGCCAGAAATAACCAGATGGCAAAACACAAATGTAAAAATCTTACTAACAGAAACCAAGACCGCTCACCTTCATCAGAACCCAGCACTCCCAATCAGCCAGTCCAGGATAACCTAACACACCCGAAAAGCAAGACTTAAAATCAAAAACATATCTCATGATGCTGTTAGAGGACTTTAAGAAGGGCATTAATAACTCACTTAAAGAAATACAGGAGAACACAGCTAAACGGGTAGAAGTGCTTAAACAATTACAGGAAAACACTGCTAAACAGGTAGAAGTCCTTAAAGAGGAAACATAAAAATCCCTTAAAGCATTATAGGAAAACACAACCAAACAGGCAATGGAATTGAACAAAACCATCCAAGACCTAAAAAGAGAAGTAGAAACAATAAAGAAAACCCAAAGTGAGACAACTCTGGAGATAGACAACCTAGGAAAGAAATCAGGAACCATAGATGCGATCATCAGCAACAGAATACAAGAGATGGAAGAGAGAATCTCAGGTGCAGTAGATTCCATAGAAAACATGGGCACAACAATCAAAGAAAATGAAAAATGAAAAAAGATCCTAACTCAAAACATCCATGAAATTCATGACACAATGAGAAGACCAAACCTACGGATAATAGGAGTAGATGAGAATGAAGATTTTCAACTTAAAGGGCCAGCAAATATCTTCAACAAAATTATAGAAGAAAACTTCCCAAACCTAAAGAAAGACATGCCCATGAACATACAAGAAGCCTACCGAACTCCAAATAGACTGGACCAGAAAAGAAATTCCTCCCAACCCATAATAATCAGAACAACAAATGCACTAAATAAAGATAGAATATTAAAAGCAGTAAGGGAAAAAGGTCAAGTAACATATAAAGGCAGGCCTATCAGAATTACACCAGACATTTCACCAGAGACTATGAAAGCCAGAAGATCCTGGACAGATGTTATACAGACCCTAAGAGAACACAAATGCCAGCCCAGGCTACTATACCCAGCAAAACTCTCAATTACCATAGATGGAAAAACAAAAGTTTTCCATGATAAAACCAAATTCAAACAATATCTTTCCACGAATCCAGCCCTTCAAAGGATAGTAAAGGGAAAACACCAATGCAAGGACGGAAACTACACCCTAGAAAAAGCAAGAAAGTAATCCTTCAACAAACCTAAAAGAAGATAGCTGCAGGAACAGAATCCCAACTTTAACAACAACAAAAAAAAATAACAGGAAACAACAATTACTTTTCTTTAATTTCTCTTAACATCAATGGACTCAATTCCCCAATAAAAAGACAGACTAATAGACAGGCTACACAAACAGGACCCAATATTTTGCTGCTTACAGGAAACCCACCTCAGGGAAAAAGACAGACACTACCTGAGAGTAAAAGGCTAGAAAACAATTTTTCAAGAAAATGGTCAGAAGAAACAAGCTGGAGTATCCATTCTAATATCGAATAAAATTGACTTCCAACATAAAGTTATCAAAAAAAGACAAGGAGGGACACTTCATACTCATCAATGGTAAAATCAATCAAGATGAAAACTCAATTCTGAATACCTATGCTCCAAATACAAGGGCAGGCACATTCATTAAAGAAACTTTAGTAAAGCTCAAAGCATGCATTGAACCTCACACAATAATAGTAGGAGACTTCAACACCCCACTCTCACCAATGGACAGATCCTGGAAACAGAAACTAAACAGAGACACATGGACAATAACAGAAGTTAAACAAATGGATTTAACAGATATCTACAGAACATTTTATCCTAAAACAAAAGGATATACCTTCTTCTCAGCACCACATGGTACTTCCTCCAAATTTGACCATCTAATCAGTCACAAAACAGGCCTCCACACATACAAAAGTATTGAAATTATCCCATGCATCCTGTCAGATCACCACATACTAAGGCAGATCTTCAATAACAGCATAAATAATAGAAAGCCAACATTAACGTGGAAACTGAACAACACCCTACTCAATAATTCCTTGGTCAAGGATGAAATAAAGAAAGAAAGACTTTTTAGAGTTTAATGAAAATGAAGCCACAAAATACCCAAACTTATGGGACACAATGAAGGCAATCCTGAGAAGAAAACTCATAGCCCTGAGTGCCTCCAAAAAGAAACTAGAGAGAGCATACACTAGCAGCCTGACAGCACACCTAGAAGCTCTAGAACTAAAGGAATCAAATTCACCCAAGAGGAGTAGACGGCAAGAAATAATCAAACTCAGGGCTGAAATCAACCAAGTAGAAACAAAAAGAACTGTTCAAAGAATTAACCAAACCAGGAGCTGGTTCTTTGAGAAAATCAACAAGATAAATAAACTATTAGCCAGACTAACTAGAGGGCACAGGGATAGTATTCTAATTAACAAAATCAGAAATGAAAAAGGAGACATAATAACAGAACCTGAGGAAATCCAAAATATCATCAGATCCTACTACAAAAGGCTATACTCAACAAAACTGGAAAACCAGGGATGAAATGGACAACTTCCTAGACAGATACCAGGTACCAAAGTTAAATCAGGATAAGATTAACAATCTAAACAGTCCCATTTCCCCTAAAGAACTAGAAGCAGTCATCAATAGTCTCCCAACAAAAAAAAAGCCCAAGGCCAGATGGGTTTAGTGTAGAGTTCTATCAGACCTTCAAAGAATACCTAATTCCAACTCTCCTCAAACTATTCCACAAATAGAAACAGAAGGTTCTCTACTAAATTCCATTCTATGAAGCCACATTACTCTGATACCTAAATCACACAAAGATCCAACAAAGAGAGAGAACTTCAGACCAATTCCCCTTATGAATATCGATGCAAAAATACTCAATAAAATCCTAGCAAACCGAATCCAAGAACACAGCAAACTGATCACCCAACATGAACAAGTAGGCTTCATCCCAGGAATGCAGGGATGATTTAATATACGGAAATCCATCAACGTAATCCACTATGTAAACAAACTCAAAGACAAAAATCACATGATCATCTCATTAGATCCTGAGAAAGCATTTGAAAAAATCCAACACCCCTTCATGATAAAAGTCTTGGAAAGATCAGGAATTCAAGGCCCATACATAAACATAATAAAAGCAATATACAGCAAACTAATAGCCAACATCAAATTAAATGGAGAGAAACTCAAAGCAATCCCACTAAAATCAGGCTGCCCACTTTCTCCCTACCTATTGAATATAGTGCTTGAAATCCTAGCCAGAGCAATTCGACAACAAAAGGAGATCAAGGGGATACAAATTGGAAAGGAAGAAGTGAAAATATCACTATTTGCAGATGATATGATAGTATAATTGTGACCCTAAAAATTCCACCAGAGAACTCCTAAACCTGATAAACAGCTTCAGAGCAGTAGCTAGATACAAAATTTACTCAAACAAATCAATGGCCTTTCTCTACACAAAGGATAAACAGGATGAGAAAGAAATTAGGAAAACAACACCCTTCATAATAGTCACAAATAATATAAAACACCTTGGTGTGACTCTAACTAAGGAAGTGAAAGATCTGTATGATAAAGACTTCAAGTCTCTGAAGAAAGAAATGGAAGAGGATCTCAGAAGATGGTAAGATCTCCCATGCTCATGGTTTGGTAGGATTAGTATAGTCAAAATGGCTATCCTGCTGAAAGCAATCTACAGATTCAATGCAATCCCCATCAAAATTCCAACTCAAGCCGGGCGGTGGTGGCACACGCCTTTAATCCCAGCCCTTGGGAGGCAGAGGCAGGCAGATTTCTGAGTTCGAGGCCAGCCTGGTCTACAGAGCGAGTTCCAGGATAGCCAGAACTACACAGAGAAACCCTGTCTCGAAAAACCAAAAAAAAAAAAAAAAAAAAAAAAATTCCAACTCAATTCTTCACTGAGTTGGAAGGGCAATTTGCAAATTCATCTGGAATGATAAAAAACCAAGGGTAGCAAAAACTATTCTCAAAAATAAAAGAACCTCGGTGGAATCACCATGCCTAACCTCAAGCTGTCCTACAGAGCAATTGTGATAAAAACTGCATGGTACTGGTATAGTGACAGACAGGTAGATCAATGGAATAGAATTGAAGACCCAGAAATGGACCCATGCACTTATGGTCACTTGATCTTTGACAAGGGAGCTAAAACCATCCAGTGGAAAAATGACAGCATTTTTAACAAATGGTGCTGGCACAACTGGCGGTTATCATGTAGAAGAATGCAAATTGATCCATTCTTATCTCCTTGTACAAAGCTCAAGTCTAAGTGCATTAAAGACCTCCACATAAAACCAGAGACACCAAAATTTATAGAGGAGAAAGTGGGGGAAAAGCCTCGAATATATGGGCACAGGGGAAAAAATTCCTAAACAGCACATTCATAAATGGCTTGTTCTGTAAGATCAAGAATTGACAAATGGGACCTCATAAAATTGCAAAGCTTCTGCAAGGCAAAAGACACTGTCAATAGGACAAAAAGACCACCAACAGATTGGGAAAAGTATTTTTACCAATCCTAAATCTGATAGGGGACTAATATCCAATATATATAAAGAACTTAAGAAGGTGGACTCCAGAAAATCAAATAACCCCATTTAAAAATGGGGCTCAGAGCTAAACAAAGAATTCTCACCTGAGAAATACGGAATGACTGAGAAGCACCTGAAAAAATGTTCAGCATCCTTAATCATCAAATGCAAATCAAAACAACCCTGAGATTCCACCTCACATCAGTCAGAATAACTAAGATCAAAAATTCAGGTGACAGCAGATGCTGGTGAGGATATGGAAAAAGGGGAACACTTCTCCATTGCTTGTGGGATTGCAAGCTTGTACAAACACCCTGGAAGTCAGTCTGGCAGTTCCTCAGAAAATTGGACATAGTACTACCGGAGGATCCCGCAATACCTCTCCTGGGCATATATCCAGAAGATGGTCCAACTGGTAATAAGGACACATGCTCTACTATGTTCATAGCAGCCTTATTTATAATAGCCAGAAGCTGGAAAGAACCTAGATGTCCCTCAACAGAGGACTAGATACAAAAAATGTGTTACATTTACACAATGGAGTACTACTCAGCTATTAAAAACAATGAATTTATAAAATTCTTGGGCAAATGGATGTATCTGGGGGATATCATCCTTAGTGAGGTAACCCAATCACAAAAGAAATCACTAGATATGCACTCACTGATAAATGGATATTAGCCCAGAAACTTAGAATACCCAAGATACAATTTGCAAAACACAAGAAAAATCAAGAAGAAGGAAGACCAATGTGTGGATACTTCATTCCTCCTTAGAATAGGGAACAAAATACCCATGAAAGGAGTTACAGAGACAAAGTTTGGAGCTAAAATGAAATAACGGACCATCCAGAGACTACCCTACACGGGAATCCATCCCATAATCAGCCACCAAATGCAGACACTATTGCATATGCCAGCAAGATTTTGCTGAAAGGACCCTGATATAGTTGTCTCATATGAGGCAATGCCAGTGGCTGGCAAATACAGAAGTGGATGCTCACAGCCATCTATAAGATGGAACACAGGGCCCCCAAAGGAGAAGCTAGAGAAAGCACCCAAGGAGCTGAAGGGGTCTGCAACCCTATAGGTGGAACAACATTATGAACTAACCAGTACCCCCAGAGCTTCGTATCTCTAGCTGCATATGTAGCAGAAGATGGCCTAGTTGGCCATGATTGGGAAGAGAGGCCCCCTAGGTCTTGCAAACTTTATATGCCCCAGTACAGGGGAACGCCATGGCCAAGAAGTGGGAGTGGGTGGGTAGCCAAGAAGTGAGAGTGGGTGGGTAGGGGAGCAGGGTGGGGGATGGTATAGAGAACTTTCGGGATAGCATTTGAAATGTAAATAAAGACAATATCTCATAAAAAAAGAAATGCTAATAGCCAGAAGCTGACACAGGTAAATGACATAATAGAGTTTAAAGAAAGCTAGTACAGGAGTGCACGTTGGTAACCCCAAAATTCTGAAGGCAGAAGCAGGAGGATTCGGAGTTCAAGTCCATCCTGAGCTGCAGAGGGAGACAATGCCAATTTCCTCCCTGCCCTCCAAAGACATTGAGAGACTTCCTTAGAATACTGAGTATTTTCTTAGCTTTGAATTTTTTCCCCAGGAAGGAACTTCATGAGGTTCCCCTACCTTCCTCGTCTGGCGATAACAGATGCAGTCTCAAGCTACACTGAACCTATGGTCTTTGTGTGACTTGAATTCATGCGTCTGAAGCTTGGTACTCATTATGGTAATTTTTATGGGACTAATTGTCTGGGAATGTGTAAGTTAGGGTAGGGTTAAGAGCACTTTGAAGGGCTCCAGTGAAACACAGTTAGACCAATCTAGGATTTAAGGGTTCCAGAGTTAATTTTCAAAAGAGTTTTCATAATAGAGTAAGATTGGCTCCTGTTCCCACTGTGGCTTTCTGTCCCACTGTGTGAGCTCTGTGTGAAAGCTCCTGCCATGAGTCCACCATCGTGATGAGATGCCTTCCTTGGCAGTGGTATCCTGCTGTCTAGATTCCCCATCCCCAAACCTGAGACTTAAATTAACTCCTATCCTTATAAATTACTTTGCCTCTAGCATGTAATCATAGTAACTAATAGAAAATGAACTAGTAAATGTGATAATGTGTAGAAGAAGCCTAGTTTCAAATATAAATCCAACCAATTGTAAACATTCATCAACATAATAAGATTCCTCATAGCCATATTTTCCAATGTATTACAAATGAAAAGGGAGGATTTGTGAGAACACAGTCCTACAGTGGTGATATTTCAGATCAATTGATGTTGGGTAATATAGTTATTGAGATTTTTAGAGTAGATAATATTGTGACATCTTGCAAAGGGGATGTTAATAAAGGCCAGAGCCTGACGCGTGATGGCAGTGATGGCATCCAGATCAGATGTAGGCGACGGCAGGTAAACAGTCATCAACACTATCATGACAATGACAGGACGCAGAACCGCATGCTTGTTCTGTTTTAAACATTATATAAGATTGTGTTCATCTTCTCAAAATGTCCCCCGTTTCCCATTTAGTTCTGACTGAAATCTATGTACCTTTTCACATGATTGCCCTGGCTGTTCAGTCAGTAACCACTCTCTTCATATGACTCATTTAATTCCATCAGGGCCTGCTCCTGTTGTAAGTGTGAAAACCACCAGGGCTGCAGTTTAGAGCCTCTGTGTTGGCATTTGTAAAGCCTAGAGATTTTGTTTTGTTTTGTTTTGTTTTCCCACAGACAGTCCTACTGCGTGATCTATAAATTCTAGTTTGAATTGAAACATCATCTCAAAGTGTTACGTTTTCAGCCTACCTATGCGAGCCAGCAGCTTCCTTTCCTCCAATGTATTTACCGGCTCTTATTTTTTTCTTCATAGAGTTTGTGTCTACCTAGCATCCAATTAGCTATTGAGGTCATTGTCAGCAAGGAACATTTAAGAGACAGTTACAGCCGAAGCGCATAAAGGGACAACTGCCAGGGAGATGCAATGTGCTATCCTGGATAGAGTCCTTGAAACAGAAAGAAAAAGACACTGGAAAAAAAAAATAAGTAGAACCAAACAAAGCAGCAAACCTTCGGTGTTAGTTAGTTTCTCAGTGTAAGACATTAACAATGGGGAGGAGAGGGTGGAAGGACATTTTTCTGTGCTAATTTTCCCATTGTTTTGGAAAAAATAGAAATAAAATAACATTGAGGCTTACTTTTAAATTATTTGTTTGCATTGGAGTATCTTTATTCCCTCCAAGGGGAAAGAGCCAGCGAACGGAAGGGGATGCTGTGACCAGCTGTGTTCTGAACATGGCATCGTGCTGCACTCATGAGCTTTCCGCACCTGTGACTACCTGCACACGATCTGCCCTGTCAAAATTTTCTCATGCGTGGGATGGGGCTGGGAGATCCCATCTCTCCATGAGGCTCTATTGAGGCTGCTGGGGAAGAGGGTATCGTTTCTTAAACATATGTTTGTGTGTATACTCTTCCATACTTATCTATTTTAAAATTGTATGTGTGTATGTGTGCTTGCATGAATTATTTATGTGTACCAAGTGAGTGCCTGGCACCCACAAAGCCTAAGTCAGGGTGCCAGGTCCCCTGGAACTGGAGTTACAGCTGGTTGTGAGCCACCATGTGGGTGTTGGGAACGTGAGTCCTCTGCAAGAAAAATAAATGCTCTTAACTGCTAAGCCGCCTCTCCAATATGTTCCCCTTGAAGATCTCATAGATTGTTTCAGTATCAGTCTTAGCACACTTCTTGTCATGCAACACATACTTAATAAATACCTGCCTAAGTCAATTGTGTAATTCATATCTCCCAAGAACCTGATGACACTTCCAAGATGCTCAGTCAACTTGACTGGGTTCTAGAAAGAAAAGAAATGAGCTGATGGAGCAAAGTTCAGAACACCTGCCCTACGTGTACAAGTTCTTCAATTTAATCCACGGTATGAAAGAAAGAAAGAAAGAAAGAAAGAAAGAAAGAAAGAAAGAAAGAAAGAAAGAGGGAGGGAGGGAGGGAGGGAGGGAGGAAACATTACCAGGGTCAGAGACACAGTAGAACCTCAGCTCAGTCCTCCCTATAAAGTTTGTGTTCTTAGCCACCGTTTAGGACTAAATGGGGGAACCGTGCTGCTACATTTGTAGTTAGCATGAGGGCACTAGGCAGCCAAAGGCAGTATCAAAGTGGATGTTGCAGACACTGAACGGGGAAATGGGGCGGGGATGCGGTGAAGAAGGGTGTGAGCATAATGATCTGAGGTTGACAACGGTGAAGAGGAGACCCAAGGTGGTGGTGGAAATGGGCAGAAATGGTTCGTGTGAGGGACGATTTGCTTTTGGATTCTGTGTAGTAGATAACTGAGTATAGGTAATGAATGGCAAGTGTGAGCGCCTGACTCGCCAGCAAAGCAGACGCCACAACAGGATCCTTCTGCAACACGTTTATTGGGAGAGCATTTACTGCATAGGCAAGAAGACCCTGAGCCCAGAACTGGTGCTGCTTATATAGGCCTAGGAGAGGCGTGTCTCACATCCGGATTGGTTATGCATTCTACCTCATTTGCATGTTCCTCATCTGATTGGTTATTCTCTCTCAGTACCTCACTGAGCCTCATTATCATACCTCATTTGCATGTCTCTCATCTGATTGGTTATTCTCTCTCAGTACCTTGCAGAGCCTCATTATCATGCCCGGGCCAGGAAGTGACTTGGTGAAAAACTTTTCTGCATATGTACATACACATTGGTTGTTTACCCAGACTTATGTGTGGTGGCCAGTGGTAGCCAGCGCCACCTTGTAATGGCATACGTGGCTTCCCACAGGCAAGTATTAGAATGTGGTTGCACTAGTTACTTTTCTGTTGCTATGATGAAATATCATGATCAAGGCAACTTACAGAAAGACGGGTCTATTTGAGTTTAAGCTTCCAGTAATGGGTCCAACAAGGCAGGGAGGCATGGGTGCAACTAGAAGGCGTGGTCGCAGGAATAGGAAGTTGAGAGCTTATGTTCCCCATTTGGGTGAGATGAGAAATATCCAAATCCAGTCCCCAGTGACATACTTCTCTATCAAGGTCACATTTCCTCAATCTCTACCAAGCAGCACCAAAGAGTGTTCAAACACCAGAGCCTGTGGGGGGTGGGGTGGGGGGACATGTCTTTGGTTTAAATCACCATGATGGTCTGGAATTTAAATCCCTAGAAGAATGCTACTACCATTAATAGGAGTGGGAAGTGGTCATTCCCTCACCACCTTACATATCTTTACATGGCATGTGGTTATCACAGTTAGTAAATCACATATAAAATAAAAAACAAATTGTTGGTGTAATTAAATTATTTTTGTGATGAACTGTGCTTATAATATTTCTCACACAGAGACACACACACAGACACATACACACACACACACACTCACGGCTAGAGCAAGAAAGAACAGAGGCTGGACAAATGGCTCAGCAGTTAAGAACTTGTACTACTTTTACAGAGGACCTGAGTTTGGTTCTCAATCATATCACATTATATGGCTCACAATCATGTGTAACTCTAGCTCAAGGAGACCCAGCACCCTCTTCTGGAATCTTCAGGCACCTAAAGTCACATTCATTTAGCCACACAACAGCCATACATATGTACATAATTAAAATGTAAAAGAAATCTTTACAAAAAAAAAAGAGAGAGAGAGAGATTTTATAAATGCTTCCTCGTCTGACAGAGCATCGCTGGTAGTTTTCTTCTTTTCTGTGCCTCCTGTACAAAGCTTTGGTAATAATAAATAATCATAATTCCTCCCGAAAGTGTATTGAGGTCTCTGCCTTCCACATTAGTCTTAGGGTTATAACATGATAATTAGGAATATGACTTAATATCTATTGGAGACGAGCATGCATACATTCTAGAGAATAAATGGAAGGTGTTACCTTAGAGCAAAGTAATTTTTTTATGATCAATAGGTCATCATTAGCATAATGTTTATTTTATGCATCTGTAGACTTTAAATCACCTGAATTGTGGTTTATAAATATTAACCTATTGATCTTTGCTGCTCTGCCATCCGCTACAAATTTCTGATGAACATGACCACTTCCTTTTGTTGCAGATGAAGGACACAGTAATAAAACAAGACTCTGGCTCTCTGAAGTCTGGTCGAGTTTGTAGAACTCAGAATTCAAGGTTACCTAACCACATAAATTGCTCCATCTTCCCTAGTAGTCTACATTCCAGGTCATCCACAAATTCCAGATTCATAATGCATTCTCCTTTAAATCAAACCATGGAGAAGTTACCTACCACCAGCCAGCATGCATAGTGCCACCCCTCACTAGGACCTGTGACTTCTGTATCATTCACAGAGCATCCAACAGTACTCTAGGCTTGGATTGAGTTTGCTTCTTGAAAACTTAGCACCATTTATTGTCTTCTCTAGTTTTCTTTTCACAGTTTACCAGCAGCAATTAATTTAGCAAGATTTTCTGACTTTCTCCTTTTTGTTCTTTGTGGGCCTCATTAGAAAAATTACCAATCGTGTCTTCTTTGTGCAGTGAGGAACAATTCCTGAATGACCAAAATAACATACTCACAAAATCCGTGGAAGAATGGGCCTAGAGAAGTCTGAGAATTCTATTATTTTCCTTAAACTTATTTTTATTTAATTTTTTTTAAAAAGCCCTCAGCTTGTGTGGATTTTCTGATGGAAAGCTTTATTTGATCCATTATTTCTTTAATTTATTTTGCTAAAGTAAACCTGGCCGAATCCTGAAGTCCAAGATGGGCATTTGAGTTGTATTTAATGAAAATCTGAGACACAAAAAGCACTTCAATTATTCATGTTTTCTGATATGTGCTGAAAAATGGGTGCACATGTGTGTGTTCCTTTGATAGGGTTCAAATTAGCAGGGAGCTTTTGAAAACAGAGCTCTTAATAGCTTCAACAAATGTCTTTTTGCCAGCTTATCTTGAGCAAAACAGACTTTTAAATCAAACTTCTATTTCATCTATTTTTTTTCTCTATTGCCAAAATGAATAAAGTCATTTTGCATGGAAACGTAAATTCTTATCAAAATTGGGAAGCAATAGCTATGACAATAAAACCATTTGTGAGAAGCCTTGTATATTATTATATTGCATTAGAATGACTAGGGAGTTACATTTGCCAGGGGGAGTCCCACAGACTTCTTAAGCTGTGAGCCCAGACATAAGTCATATGTGTGCAAGCAAGGACCAGACAGACCGTCCAATGGGACTCGTTAAAGTTTGCTTATGCAAAGGCTCTTTAGAATTGGGCGCCAGCAGCCCTTCCTTTACCACTGCATCAGAGAGGAGACTCGGGGATGGGTCACACAACTCTGTGGTGGCTTCCCTGTGGTCATTTACCCTCCCTGTGCCTTTGAAAGTAAAATGCTGTCAAGGCAGCATTTGAGGTTTAGGTGACAAATTACTTTTCTCAATTGAATGAAAGACTGGCCATCTGCCATAAAACAGATGAGCCACAGCTGGCTTCCAGAGTAATCAATCCTGATTGCAGAAGGACTGGGGCATTTCTGGATTGATTGTGGGGCCCTGCTGTGACAAACAATACTGACCAATTCAGTCATGTTGACAACACACAATTCCTCATGTTTAGATACAGAGTAGAGACTCCATGACTCTTGTCATCACAGGACCCATTCCAATGTGCCCAACACCAAGTCAATGGTGTTTTAAAAAGGCTGGAAATTAAGGGAGTTTGTAAGCTCGAAGTAGAGACCTGTTGCCAGTGTCCATACTGATCTTCTGTCCACATTAGATTTATAAAATGGTACCTGACCTTTCCTGCACTACTGACTTTCACCTGTGCCTTAAGCCAATGGAAATGGACTCTCCCTGCTCCTGCTGTGTGAACTACAGAAGGACTCTATGGTTTCTCTTTGCTTTCCCAGAGATGGCTGATTTAACTCAGACTGGACTGCTGTTTAAAATACAGGAAGTCTGTAGGCGTGTTAGTGATTCAGCATTACTGAGCTAAGCCAACAAATGCCTCTTTTAGAGTTAAGAATTAAAAATCTAGGAAACCGAGTGAGTTATAGCTCTGCAATATCCCATTTCATGGGTTATAGGCTGAATATCCCATTTTTGTGGGTTGGGTAATGATAGAGCTTCAAAATGAACATCCCAACACACAGAGTCAAAATGGCTAAAACATTGAGTAAATACTCTTGGCTAGAATTTTCCCATTGTCATATTTTGAATGAACACTTTCCACCAACACATGTGTTTGAATGTCCCCAAATGGTGACACAAAATATTTTAGGAATCTTCTTGCTGTGGGGACCTACCTGGCGCACATTGGGATGTAGGGGCAAGACTAGAGTGTTATAGTCATCCTTCGTACCTGCATGAACTCTCTGATTCCTGGTAAATACCATGTTATAAGTAAGTACAGCAAACTCCATTGCCAAAAATGGAATCTCCACACAGTGCTTCCCCACCATGAGGAAATGCATCATCTTTAACTACTAATTCAAGTTAATGTTTCTCCATTAAGTTGCTTCTTGTCAAGTGCTTTATCACAGCAGTGAGAAAAATGACTAACACATCTGTCCATGCTATAGATTCACCAACAGCACTTTTATACCTGTTTAACAGATAGAAACTCTAAACGTGGAGACTAAATGAGATGTCCTCTCCAACACATAGGTGTGAAAGTGAAAAGAGGGCTGAAGCTTCATTCAACTGGGCTCTTCTCACCTAACAAATGGAGAATTGAGCAACTATGGCTGGAGGGGGAAAGGGGAAGAAGAGAAGAGGAGGAGGACACCCGCCCACACCCTGAGAAACAACTCTCCTCACCTCTGAGCTCAGTCTCCACTGGTCTGATGGATGGATGACCAGGCTTGGTCACTGGACCACAAGTCTCCAGATGAGTGTATCAGACAGAATCTGCCTATTAAAATGCTTGAAACAAAAGGAACATCTGTCAACACTTCCTTGTATGTTTGATCATTTACTTCGGCATAGGAGTAATGATGCAATGTTTTCCTGAATAGGAAATGCATAAATAACTACAGACAGACTATAAGCAAAAATCAAATTTGAGGTTTTCACTAATGCCTTCCTTTTCAACTTATAATAAGGACTTAAGATTAAATCATGTATGATTTATGTATTAAAACAGATTGGGCTGTGGATATCGTTCAGTCTGTAAATTGATTACATTTTAAGCAGGAAGATGTGACTTCCATCACTAGAATCCATACACAAAAAAGCAAGCATGGCCACCCTGAGCTGGTGTTAGGTCCCAGGCCAATAAGAAACCCTGTCTTAAAAAGCAAAGAGAGAAGAAAGAAAGAAAGAAAGAAAGAAAGAAAGAGAGAGAGAGAGAGAGAGAGAGAGAGAGAGAGAAGGGAGAAAGGGAGGAAGGGAGGAAGAGAGGGAGGGAAGAGAAGAGGGGTGAGGAGGGGACGGGAGGGGAGGGGTAGGGAGGGGAGGGGAGGAGAAATGTGAACCACATTTGAGGAATGACATGTGATTCCTCTAGTCACCATGTACACATAGACACAAATATGTGGTACTATGCATACTGAAAGACATACATGCACACATGCATACGTGTATGCACATGCATACACAGGCACAAACACACACACACACACACACGAGGGAGGAAAGAGAAAGAGAAAATAATGCCCATGAATTTTGCAAACAAAAGTACATGTCTTCCCATCTATGGGTTCACTTGTGAGATTTTCAAGCCGCTGGAGATAATTCTGTTCCTGGTGCCTTTATCCATCACGGTGTTTCGGTGCAAGTGACTTTCCTTTGTGGAGAGAAGAACTGGCCCTTTAGCTTCCCTGCAGCAGCGACTTAAGCTGCTATTCTAAGGGTGAAACACAGGCAAGTCTGTCCCTGACCTGCTCCTCATAGCACTGAATAAACTGGAATGGGTAAATAAGAGGTGGATGACTCAGACAGCCTGGTTTCTGAAAACATGTAGATGTTTGTGTACAAAAAATATTCGAAGAGACATTTTTTAAAATCTATATTATTGTATAATTCTAGTTTTCTGTGGCCCTAGATTTTATTGTTTATCATTTATTGCTTAAATGTTAGAGTTTTGCTACATTGAGAAATTCATAGGTCCACTCTTCAAAGCTCTAACCCTATAGGCATAACTCGCTCTGGACAGCTTTCCATGTGGTAAGGCACTCATCAACATTTGTTCGTTCCATATTCCTCAAGTAAACAATACAATTGGTGCCTCTCTTCCGGAGAGTGGGCTACTGTTTTGTTTGGCAGCCGTTAACTATTTAAGCAGATCTAGAATACTGGAGTAGCAATTTAGAACGTATAATGAAGTACAGAAATAGTCCCTCTGTGTTTTCAATTATGCTCACAATGCTCCATCTCCCTTCTCCTTAAAATTGTTTCTTTTTGTTTTTAAAGGGGGTGGGGAGAAAAGGTTGTTTATTTCGAAACATATAAAGACTCTTTTATTCTCTTTGATACCTTTCCCAAGTTCTGTGTCATTACAGACAAATTGTTGAAAAGAATTTCAAATAATCTTGTCTTGATTGCCTGAAACTCATGTGGCTGTATTTTACTGTTAGAATAATGCCCTTACTATAATGGAATTTCAAATATAAATTTCAAATATATTAACAGACATTGACCATTCTTCATGTTAAATAACCGAAATCTATATATTGAACCCTTTTAAATAAAATATGTACATTTAAATACATATCTATTTACAGACCACATGATTCTTTTCATCCCTGTAGTATGTTTTTAAAGAGTAACGGAGCCATTTTGCATTGCTCTGAATTACAGAGGTTTAGTCACAAAAGAAATTTTTAGAAGGCCACATTGTTACTGTTATCTAGCTATATAAACTGTACATAGAATATATTTGTGATGTCATGGCAATCATGGCATTCTCTTTTTCTTAGAATTTTAATATCTTTGTAAACAAAGAGTTTACAAAGGTGCTAAAAGCTACATGCAGGACATATTAAAAATGATGTGAACCTGCTTAGTAATTATAAGTCAAGAAATATCAGCGGTGGGTATAAATGAGACCAAATGAAAGAACTCTCCAACACTTTAATAGGTCTGACATAGCAGGTTTCCCATTGTTTGAGAAAAGGCCCTAGAAATCTAAAGAACGGAGAGTTTAGGAGAGTAGAAAGGAGAGTGTTCTCTTTGGAGAAGGATGGAGACTCTCGCTGAGGTGGTTGAGAAGGAAGACAGTGAAGGATAAGAATTAAGAGTAGCTCCTTTAAACTGATCTGCCCTGCAGAAGGCAGCTAGTCTTCATTCAATTAAGGCCATTACAGAGGGAGTTTGGGGAAGAGTGGACTTGTGCTACTCTGAGCAGAAGAGAGGTTGTAAACCTCCAATCAGAACTCACTAGTTCAGTGAGAATCTCCCAAATGAAATATTTCTGTGGAAGCCACAAAATTTCTCCAGGAAACTCATAGTTAATATTGGAACACCAACCATACCCAGTAAATCTATCTTTCAGTTTATAGTGGCCAAGAACAGACCTGGAGAACGCTGAAACAGGAAGGCCAAAGGGGCAAGATAGGGAAGAAGGGAGCCGTTAGCCACAGCTTTTCTACAGCACACTTTACTCCTTTGAGTCAGACCAAGACTGATGGCTTAGCAGACAAACCAAGCTACATCTTTTCTGAAATGACATTATATTATTTGAAGAGAATGGCCTTGACTCTAAAGAAATATATGAACTCTTGGGAACAAGAGTTCATACTGATTCAAAAAAAAAGTAGTTCAACAGAGTGTGTTCAGAAGGAAATTGAAGAAAATAATAAAACTGCCTGCTACTTGAAGTCCATTGAAATGACTGATCAAGATTAAACTGGTTTTTTTTTTCCTGGTAAAACATGCACTTGTACACACATCCTCATGTACACACAAGAAGATATGATGGAACAGAGTGAGTGAAGAATTGTAAGAACAGAAGCATAACACTTTTCAGAAGGTTTCCCTTGCATAGATACTTGGACAAACTGAGAGAGGACACATTCACTCTGAAGGAAAGTTATTCCAGGCAGAAGACCCAACAAGAGCCTAAGATGGAGATCGGCAGGCACTGAGGATTCACAGTGGCTGGAAGCAGGAGATGCGATAAAGGCATAAGCAGGAACATCTCAGGTCAAGTAGAGCCATATAACCAAGGGAATGCTCTATAGGCTGTTCTGTGGAGAAGGCAAGGCCTTGAATGTCTCTAAGCAGTAGAATAATATGATCTGATATACATTCCTGGAGGCTCACTTGCAGGGTTTGTTTACTAATTTTTTCAGCATGGTTTCAGGTCAGACAGGGCAGGCAGCACTGTCCAGTTACCATGGCTGGATACATTGCTCTATTGTCTGAGACAGGCCAGCTTCTCCTGTTCAACACTTTACCTTCGTGGCCCCTGACAGCACTTGAGTTTGCAACCCAAGCTCTTACAATTGCTGGTTTCACCGCACAATGAGAAAAAACCAAGCCTTAGCTCATCCATCCGTTTCCCCTTCTTCATGCATAGAGTCTTCCCAGACTTTGCTGGACTCACCTTTGGAATCATATTCAGAACCATAAAGGCATTCTATGACTTCTGAGTCTTCTGAGACTTTTTGTTTGTTTGTGTGTGTGCCATTCAAAATAGTTTACACCCCATAAACAAGAAACCTCAGAAAACTTGAGTTTGTTGCCAATAAGAAAGCACATTGGTTCTAGAAATATTCATAATTTGTGTTGAAGAAGAGCCAGGCAGTATTGAAACAGGCTTCATGCTTAGGCGAGATTATTCCCCAGGGAATGAGGAACACAGCCACATACATCATGCAGTGGACTCCCTGACTCCAAAAGTTATTGTTACAGAAATAAAAACCCTTTGAAAATCTACTTCCAAGACAGCCTTGAAGAGGGAAAGTGATCTCCAAGGAGAAGCCTAAGTATGTTTAGAAGTGGAAAGAAAATAGTGCCCATTTGTTCTGGTAATGGCATGAGTGAGGGCTAAATTAGGTAGGAGGAAAATGACCTTCCATTTCTTCTTCTGACTGTATCTCCCGCTTACCACGGCCTCTTGAGTTCAACATGGCAGAAGAGCTCAGAATTATTACTGCCAAACACAAGATCTGCTAGACACCCGATTTAACACTTCACAGAGGATCCAAGTCATATTGAAATATTTAGTTTACTGCCTTGTAAAAACCCCAGTTCCTGTTCCATACCCTAAAATTTAGTTCAAGTGTTCTATAAAGTCACCCATATACACAAATGTATCTCTGGTTCTCTCAGCCTAATCTGTATATTGGTTGTACTTATTAACTATGTACTATGTAGCAAGTACTGTAAGCTCTTGGTATCTGGAGACTGGTAAATACTATTCCACTCTTGATGGGTACTTGTTCTAATAAATGGAAGGAACCATAAAAAATTATGAGTCAACGTAGCCCATTCGGTTACTAATAATACAAAAACATCATGTGTTGCTTTACATTTTATTCACATCAGAATCCTGGGAATATCACATATCAATAAGCCCCTACAGGAAAGGGAAGATTGCACAAGCCTTTCGGTGACATCCTGGGGACCTCAAAGGGCATTCTACAGCAATGGAAATCCACTGAGCATGTTCAACAGAAATAGTGCTTATTAAATTGCTTAATTTATGCCCTGGTCGTAGCACCTACTGCATACATTTATCAACCTGAGATCTGAGATTGTCATGCCTCCATGTGGACCTGAGATCTGATAATGTTATGCCTCCCTGTGGACCTGAGATCTGAGATCTGAGATCTGAGATCTGAGATCGTCACGCCTCCATGTGGAGGCGTGAAGCTGCTGGTAAACATGCAATGATGAAGAGGCCACCTTTGCTTTCACTTTGGATCTTCTCCATCGTTCATGTCTGAAAGAGTCATGGTCTACTGCTAATGCCAAACTTTAGCAGTCATTCTGCAGCCTTCCTCTTCCCTTGCCCCCTTCACAGATCCTAGCAGTCTTCTCCCTGTGAGTTTAGGGCCTTTAGGTTTGCCTTGTTGGAAACCGGTTATCGTATTTCCTCCACTGACCTTGAACTCTGTGTCTAAGGATGACCTAGGAATTCTGATCCTTCTGCCTCTTGCTCTCAAGATGTTGGGGTCACCAAATCCTATCCTATGGGATGCTACAGATCAGTCTCAAGCCCCCTTTCAAGCACCTATTCAACTGAGCTCCAGGCATCCTAGTCATGTTTTGAATGTCTCATTGTCGTTGGTTTTCATGGCCTGACCACAGTCTCCATAGTATTGTACCTCCCTGAACACAGGGATTGCTTCCTTGGTTTACCTTCTTCTACTATGCTATGCGCCACCATCTGCAGCAGCCAAGGATAATCTCAAGCTAAAGACTGTATGAGGTTTCTCCACCTTGATCCCTAAGCAATGTGCAGATCCTCCCAAAGGCTTCCGATGATACAGAAACAAAGTCAGAATGCAAGCAGTACGCTCGGAGAGGCCTGGCTTTCTCACCTGTCTGGCACGCCTCTTACCACCCTCTTCCTCACATTCAGCCCCGTGCTGCTTTGTGTTCCTAAGCAAGCCAAGTATTTTCCCACACCAAGATGGCACCTGTGGTGCTTCTACTTCCAGCAGATAGTCACTTTTTCTGTTTCCTCTGTGTTCCGCTTAAATCTTTCAAAGCCATCCCCTATGGAACTCTCTGGTTCTCTATCAGTTTACATCATAGTACCTAGTTCTTATCCTTCACATTACAGCTCATAATAACATAGAGTCTCAGAGCTACATAGACAAATGATCATGACTTAGATAATATCTGCCTCTCCCATCAGACTCTGAACTGCAAACTGTGATTTCTGTGATGACTATTGTAGGTTAGCAACCCATGTGCTCTGGAGGTATTTGTTGAAAACATGAAATATGCTTTTCTAATTCCAAGTTATTTTACTTATACATCTAAAGTCCTGGCATTTATCATGTTCACTAGGTGTAAAAATTGTATATAAAAGAGTTCAGGCCTTACCCACCCTGCTGGTACTGCAAACCCATAAGAGAACTCAATCCAAGACACCTGCACATGGTACCAATTTCGCAATTCCCACTGACCACTAAATTTCTTCTATTCTTAGTATTAGCAATTTGCAGATTTACCAAAGTGCCCTTTAATATACACATCCACTTATCACTATCTTTCGTCACTGAGATTAATCATATATTTAATTCTGCCTCCTTATAGTCATGTCTTAAGAAAATAAATAAAGGAGAGTTTCTCCCAACTTCTTTTGGATACCTAGACCGATGTGTTTTCACTGCAATGCAGTATATATAAACACTTTTGTTACCTCACCCCAGCTTTTACCAAATTGTTTTATAAAAGGCTGTCCTTGCAATCTTCGCTAAATCGCGCAAGCTTTAGTCATAGAAGAAAGTCCCAAGAATCTTTTCAGAAATCCTGTTTAGATGCGATTCCCCAGCCTAATTTCGTAGACCAGGACATTTGGGCAGTCCTGGCATGCTGGGGATAAGCCTTTGAGGATTTTTATCCGAGTCAAACCCAACTCCAGCCCTAATTAAAAGACCACAACATTGTCAACTCCTTCACGATGGTGGATGTTGGGATAGTTGAGCTAAATCCATGCCTGGAAACAGCCTCTTGTCTGTGTTCCTGCTGTTTGCTTGTGTTTCCGTTTCAGGTTTTCTCTGCTTTGCAAAGTCTACATGTGTTGCTTTGCAGACATCTCTGGAATTGCAGAAAGAAAGCAAAATCAGTGCCACCAAAGTGCACAGATGTGGCGATGGAGGCCTCTGAGGCTTTCTGCTTTGTGTATTTTGCCCTCTGATGGCTAAGGATGGTGGGAAAAAAAAGACCTGTCACATAGTGCTTTATATTATCTTATGTGTTTTAGAGAAAAAAAATAATATTCGCGAGTGCATACGTGCATGCATGCACACACACTTAGGTGAATGTGTGTGTTTTAATTGGCAAATGCATCGAATGTTGGCGTTTAAGTTCAAAGTCTCCTATGTAAAAAGCACGGTTGCCAAGACTCCTGTGAAATCTGTGTGTGTTTGTGCCACTGAGCATATACATAAACGGATGCTTGGAACTTCCAATCTGCAGAAATATCCCCTAAATTCTTTGAAATCCCATCAAAGGAAATCAGCGAGTACACAGGCTTTCTGTCCCTCCTGCGACAACCACTCTCTATGCATGGATACCCAGCCTTTGATCCTGCTGCCTTCCATCCTTCTGAGAAGACCAGGCTGCACCCAGCATACCTGTTGTTGGTGTGTCTGCTCTCCCCTCATTACGATTTCCCTCAGAGTTCTGGAGCCTCCTGTGAAGTCAAATCAAAAGTGACAACGTGAAAACCAAGGGGCTTCCAAGTACAAATTGTATGTGATCCTCTTGCCATAACAGAATAGTGTCATTGTCCTATAAAATTAGAACATCTATGCTCTTCCACTCCAGAGAATTAGCAATATGGATTCTAGTCAGTAGCTAATGGGAATTCAGAAGGATTTGAAAACGTTTCCCAGAAGTACGGGAAGCACAGAGCATCTTGATCTCCATATAAATACTTGCATTAAATCATAAACTTCTCATTTATTAAATTGAGCAATTATTTACTGGGCATCTCTCCTAAATGCTGGGCACGAGGCATTAAGGAGAAGTAAAATTTCTTTTTCTTATGGAGCTCACATTCTGCCTGGGAAGACATTTAAGAGACAAATGGCCAGGCAGAATACAGATGAGGTCAAAGAGATAAGCTTTGCAGAAAGAATAAGGTGAACACAGCTGGTCAGGGAGTGGGGAGCTTGGGTGATCGGTGGAATCCAAATATTGTGATCATGGAAGACTTTATTACATGGAAGACATTTTAGAAGAAATACTGAAAACTCTGTGCAGCCTCGATTTCATGGGAAGGGCGTGCTAGACAAAAGGGAGAAAAAAATGGAGGGCTCAAGAAAGATGCTTGCTTTATACCCTGATGCCTAAGGAGGCCAGAAAGGCCCAACTGGAGAGGAAACAGAGAGGTTGCTAGACATGATAAGGGAAGAAGTAGGAAGTTCTAGTAGGGCCTGTAGACCAATGGGTGGGGGGGATAGAGTCATTGGCCTGTTATATTTTTATTTTGAATGAGATGATGCGTCTTTGTGAGGCTTCTTAAGGTTGCTATACTGTGGTCTGAAATTGAAGTGCGTCCTACAGGCTCATGTAAAAACATCCCATGCTTAGTTTATGGTGCTATTTAGAGTGTGTGGAACACTTAGAAGGTAAACCCTGGCTTTTAGAAGTAGGTCACAAGATGTGGGCTCTAGAGGTTATAGCCACCTTTACTGCCAGTAGCTCTTTTGGCTTATGGTTTGCATCCACTGAAGTAGATACTCTGCCGTGTGCTCCCTCTCACGGGAAAGTCCTCCAAACAGAACCACAACAGCACTCCCCTTCCTTTTCCTGTTTCTGTAAGATACTCTGAGCTCTGAGGTGATGGGGAAACTGATACCATAATAAATTTCCACAGAGATTTGAAACAAAAGTTATTTCTGGTGTGTAGAGTAAAAAAATTGAACGCACACTTAAAAATAAAGAAGCCCAGGTACAATGTACAGTACCTACCTACTGTCCCACCTACTTAGCAGGTGGAGGCAGGAAAATCCTCGAACTCAGGAATACAGAGCCAATGTGGGCAGCACAGAAAATAGTAAGATCCTAACGCAAAAAGGACAAGAGAATAAAGCAACAGCAACAACAACAAAAAGAGTGGATGAAGAATGAATGAATGAATGAATGAGTAAATCAATCAGTCAATTAAAAGATAAAGTACTACTCAGTGTGGAAGTGTTATGTGTTCTGGATGGGCTTCCTTTTGTCTTCATGAATCAGAGCCATGATGCACTCTGTATCTTTCTATCACTCACATTTGCAGGTAAAGAATTGTTTGCAATGAAATATCAGTTTAAAGATGAACAGATGCCAGAGCTGGACCAAGTAAGCATTACTTGCCAAGTTTTTAAACATTATAAATGTTTGGCATAATATTTTAAAGCAATAGGTGTTTGTTTGCTTTTTGCTGAGGTAAAGCATCAAACTGTTTCAGTTCTCCTCAGAGTTGCCGTTTCCACAGGTGACGTTGACTTCTGGAGGGCTGGCGCATGCTCCTTGCTCACACTTGTCTTTTAAGTTCAGAGTTCATAAGTCACTAGTATCTCTTTAGAAGTGACTTACAGGAACTAAAATCTTTCAACGGGTTTCTTTTTTTTTTTTTTCACTAACGCCCTACAGTAGAATCCAAATGCAAAGAACTCCTTGATGAAGGTGGACCCCTTGATGAAGGTGGACCCCTATTGTGAAACAATGGTATTGCCTTAAGAACTTCCAGTGTTTTGCAAATGCAAACAGAATACAATATCTTATTTTTATCCCTTTGCAGTAAAACATAGGAGTGTCCTGGTGGAAGAGATAAGGATTCAATTCAAAATCCCAGTGTCTAGTCATTTTCACTAATGACTCCATTCTTGAAGCACAATCCATTTTTCTGTTTCTCCATACACCGTAAGGAATTCACACTACCTCCCAGCCAGCTCCTGTTAGATTCTCTTACATCTTTCAAATTCTCCTTAATGTGAACCTCTTTGTGCACTGAACCTGAACACCTTCCAGAGGCGTATTGATCTAAGTGTGTCAACGTGTTGTTTGTGCTGCTGGCCTGTCTGTTGCAGTTAGTCTAATGGGGCTATTGCATTCCTCATTTCTGTGTAGGGTAGTGTGCCTGTGTTTTGTACTGAACACACTAGAGATGTGGATACAAAGGAGTGATCTGAGAAACAGTTCAGCATGAGTAATTGCTAAGGGATTCTTTGCTATATTTTCCAGAAATAAGAACATCCAGGAGTCGGAGGCATAGTGAGGAGCAATCTGAGGTCTAAGGATAGAATGTCCACCCAGTTTTTGTCTGGTGAAGGAAATAGAAGGAACAGTTGGTTTTTCTTCAAGTAGGACTTGTTGATTGCTAAGAACTATCTGTTGCAAAGCAGACAACAAGAATATCCATGAGTGGAAGAATATGAGTTTTCCCCCAAATTAATTAACTTTATGAAATAAAATAGCAGAGTCAGTTCTCTGACAGACTAAAGCTCAGACCACAGAGTTGATTGGAAGGAACTCCATGCAAAACTTGTTCTATGCTAAATAGAAAGGAACACGTTTTTTAAATTCCAATGTACTTATTCATTACCTAGAGCCTTCCTGATTCTGTGGCCTGAACATAGATAGGCACATGTGCCATTTATATGTTTGATGCCCACAGATTTGAGAAGTGTCACATGCCCTGAAACTATAGTTTCCAATGGTTGTGAGCTGCCACATGGGTGCTGGGATCCAAACCTGGTCCTCTACAAGAATAGTAAATGTTGTTAACTATAGACCCATCTGTCCAGACCCTAAACCATTCTTTCTGCCTCCATATGACAGGATGGTGGCAAGGAGACCGTTATCAGAAGGTGATTTGAAAGAATCCTAATGGATCCAGTCAATATGTTCATCAGTATGTTTTTCAACCTTTCATGGTTCAGGTGCCCTTTCTGGAGGTGTTTCTTGTCCTGTGTTTGTGAGAAAATGACAGTTATTAATTGGTTTTAAGTTGAGCCAGTCCTTATTATAATTCAAACACATTTCCCACTTCTGGGTCCCATATCTCTATAATCATTTATCTTATAGTGAATTTTACTGTAAGCGTAATATTTACAAGAAGCAATTTGTCATCTCAGGGTTAAGTGTAGAAACTTCAATAATTTCTGGATAAATATGTCAAAATAACTAAGATTCGGGCAATAAAAGAGAATGGAGAGCCTCTAATGTGGCATTTTGGATTAGAACTGGGAGGTGTGCTAGCTGGTTTGACTTTATTATCATTGCTGTTTTTATAAATATGATTTTCCAATTATTAACCATCATTAGTATTAATGGCATTTATGCTGGTAATCCATCTCACTAAGGATTTCAAAGTGCTGTAGTTTTTCAATGCTAAAGGAGTTCCAGGGCTCCAGCAGTGATGCCCGCCCTGATTTGCTACACCCAAAGTCTCCAAACACAATTAATTTTAATTCATATATGAATGGGCCATAGAGCACTTTGAGTAAAGAATAGGACCAAACACTTTGCAAGCAACCGAAGTATTCCAGTTCAGAAGAACCGAAATCCAAGAGCTAATTGGTCCTTGCTCCTAATTTTTCTTGCTGGAGACAGCATTCCTTGTCATTTAAACTCACTTACATATGTGCTGTGAGGCATGCAGGGACAAAGGAGGGAGAAGATGCAAATGAGCAGGCATGGCCTCTTCAGTTCCAGTCTCCTCTCTTTGTCCCATCCCTTCCTCTTCCCCAGCATCCCCTTGCACCTGCTGAAGATGCTCAGAGCATGTGAGACCTGTGTGCATTTCTGGTGTGTTTCCTACTGTTCTCTCTCTCTCTCTCTCTCTCTCTCTCTCTTTCTTCTTCTTCTTCTTCTTCTTCTTCTTCTTCTTCTTCTTCTTCTTCTTCTTCTTCTTCTTCTTCTTCTTCTTCTTCTTCCTCCTTCTCCTCCTCCTTCTCCTCTTCTCCCTCTCCCTCTCCCTCTCCCTCTCCCTCTCCCTCTCCCTCTCCCTCTCCCTCTCCCTCTCCCTCACCCTCTCCCTCTCCCTCTCCCTCTCCCTCCTCAAGGTAGGACCTATCGCAAGAAGGACTCTCAGCAGCACCCTGTCTGCAGAGCTCTTCTTATTCACTCCAACAACACTTCTCTGCCCTTTCCCATTGTGTAGATTTCTAATGCTAGAATCAATTACTTCATGAGATACATACATAGGAGTAAGACAAGACAACAAACGCCATATATTTTCATATATATGCAGTCTACACTTCTCTAAACACTCCTCATTTTTATTGAATGGATGAAGGAAGGAAGGAACAAATGAACAAGAAAATTAAGAAGTCAATAAATACTCATCTCTCTTGTGTGGATCAGGGCCCAACATCTCTACATCCTCATTGGTGGCAGGCTGAAGGTGCTCATACATCTTGGTAAGTAGCTTAGAAAAGTGCATATGTACTTGAACATGTGCAGACAGGTGTCTGCAGCTCCATCTGTTACCTATCCAAAGTTCTCCTTGGCCTGTTCATATGTATGAAAATTAACTGTGCTTGGTAGCATTGGATGTATCAAGCCAGTGTGGAGACCATGGCTGGAACCCTGGAACCCACTTGCCATTCACACAAATGCCCAAATTTCTTCCCTAGAACAAAGAAACCATCTTCTTTCTACATCCAATGCCACCTTAGTAACTGTTCACAGAGGCAGGCATTTCAATACAATGGAAACAGATTTCTAGTAATTAGAACAATAGTCTACTGGTTAAACGTTTCCTGGGTAACTTGCCTTTATTCTCTATACCAACCACACAGTAAAGAGAATCTTATGAACATTAAGTAAATTGTCATTGTCTTTCTCTCCTTCTTTCCCTCTCTCTCCCTTCACTGCCCCCCCCCCTTACACACACGCACAATAAGCACAGAGAAGGCAGGGACAAGCAACAAGCAAATCCTAGAGATTTGTTATCCAGCTGATAGAGCCTATTTGGCAAGTTCAAGGCCAATGGACTATGCAGTCTCAAATAACAAGGGGGATGTTGCCTGAGGTTGTCGTCCAACTTGCACATCCACTCTCACACCTGTGCAAGTGCATATCACACATGCATGTACCCACATATACATGTGCAAACAAACACCATGCATACACATAAAAATATATACATCATAAGAAATGTAGCAATGGCTCCATGCACACAGCAACTTTTTTGTCCCACAGTACTGCACACACCAAGCAAGTTTCCTCTTTGCCTGACTTGAAGTCTGGCTTCTTGGAATGCTGGTCTTCACCTAGCTGCTAGAGAAACTATCTCAGATAGAACGAGTGAAACTACTGTGAACTCACGTATCACTCAAGTGTAAATGTGTTAATGTGCAAACTCTGTGTGCAGTTAAAAAAAAAAAAAAAAGAATGGAAAGCCAGTAAAACACAGAAACGAGCCCCTAATGGTGGCATTTCAGGGAATAGGAGGGGACAGATGGGGAGATATTTCTGGACCAGAGAGCTTCTGGGTGCCCTTCACGTTGTACCACACCAGCCATTTCCTATTCCTGTGCAGAAGGTTGGCTCTGCTGCCACAACGCACTCTCCAGCTCTCCTGAGAAGCGTGCTTCTATTTCTGTCTGTTATAAAAAGGTAGAGATGCCATTCCTTCTGGTTGTCAGGGACCAGGAATGAGTCTCCCTCAAAGAACAGAAAAGAGCCAAGGACAAACAAAGAAACTCTCTGCTTTCTGCATCTAATGGGCACCATACTAACACTTCACAGAGGCAGGCATGTTGACTCAATGGAAAGAGATTTCTAATAATTATAACAACAGATTCTGATTCTGCTGCTTGAGTAGATGTTTGCCAGGTACCTCATCTTTGTTACCTTTGCCAGTGATATAAGAGAGGGCATTGTGTTACCCCTATTTTTACAAATATTAAGCAACATGCCTATGTTCACAATACTGGTAATTTTCCAAGTCAGTAGTGGTGACCAAAAGGTTACAACTCAAATTCTAAACACCTTCAGGAAGATGTTCCCAATACAAGGAGGAGGCATGTAACATCATGGTTTCATGAAAACACACAACCAGACCCAACTACTACTGGCCTTTCTATCCTGTGCATGGCATGTCACCTATATTATCCTTACTTTATTTCATAAAAATAAGGAAGAAATAATTTCTGACTCTAGGTATTACAGGAATAACTAGTGTAGTTGGCCAGTAATTTCAATCTATTTTCTACCAAAAGAATTGTGTGAAATATCTAAACTAGATAAACAGAACTTTCAGACTACCTGGAGAAGTGTCCTAAAGGGCTTATGACCTACACAGTTCTTGACTCAAAGAGCTTGCAGCCTGAAGAAGGTATTAAGACCCCAATAATGTTACAGTCAGAGTTATCTACAAGTTGTAGTCAAATGATATTTAGAAAGAAAGAAGAAAAAGGAACTCAGTGGAAGGAGCCATTCCTTCACATAACAATCAGACTACAGAATGTCAGAAAATAACTGTTGTCTTCACCCAGTACTTATGAGCAATGGTCTCCTAAACAATGTTACTTCCACTGAGTCTGCCCACTTTCAAAATCCCTAATCTTCTACAGTCTCATGGAAATTCCTTATCATTTCCTTGACAGTTTCTTTTAAAGTATCACATGTGTCCATCTCGTCAGTCACAGAGTATCTTTCCTGACAGGAGAGACAGAGCAGCAGCAGCAGCAACAGTATCAGCAACAGCATCAGCAACAGCAGCAACAGGGCAGATGCTGGGAGATCTCTCTTGCCCTCTGTAAATGCTTGTGTGTTTATGCTGAGAGATTAGCACTGAAAGATACCTAACCTGTGTCACTTGGCTCATATCATGTCAACACCAGCTTCCTCATAACTGTGACCAGTTTGGTTCAACAGCTGGTTTTACCGATTTTCCATAGAGAAGCCTAATCGTGTGACTGGTTGGGCATTCTGCAGCTGCTTCTTGCCAGAGACAAGGCAGGCTTCATACTAACTCACTCAAACACATCCCCCCCGCTTCGCTCCAGATCTTCTGTGGAATTGCCAAGTGGCTGTTGCTCGTAAAAGTTAGAATCATACCCTCTCCTGCCTTTCTCAGCTTTCAAAGGAGAACATGAATCTATAACCAACCAGACAATCTCTCTGAAGATGCTAAATGGGGAAGTGAATAACACCTATATATGTAAAGATACATCTGTAGCATAGGAGAAAATTAATATGAAAACAGTTATTTAAAGAGATTTAAAGAAACAACCTCTTTTCAGCAGCAGATTTGAGTTCTTTCAGACAATCAATTATTCATAAATATTAGATTATCATTTTCTATTTGCATTGGAATACATGCAAGTAATGTTAAAAGTTGCCAGGGATCAGTTCCCATTCAAATCAATATTTCTTTCAGCAAATTATGTTCTTCCCTTGTCAGCTACTCCATTCAAATTAAAGCACTAATCTTATTCAAAACTGGTACTTTGTCTAAATTTGTTTACCTGGATACTAGTAAAATATTTCTGTTATACTCTCTAAAATCCTACTGACAATATAAGAAGATTCATAAAATGTCCACAGAAATCAGAGCAGGTGTCATTCGGACTAAGCTGGCTCTATTTCTCACTATGATTAACCAGCTCGTAATGACAACATTTCTTATCTTACAACTGTGGCATGAAGAGGGAGCTGTAGCTCTTCTGAGACACAATTCTGCACGCCCCAGCTTATCCACGCTCTGCGATCTCGTGTCTGTTTCTCTCTCTCTCTCTCTCTCTCTCTCTCTCTCTCTCTCTCTCTCATCATTTTAACCATTGTACCAGCTCCTTTTAAATGTATCTGCGGAGGATCTGGTCAAGTGGAGATAATCCATGCAAATCAGAAACTGGTTGTCAGTGTGTGGTTCCCGGAGAGGACTCAGCCTGAGGAGGTCACTCGTTCACAGCCGCTCCTCCCATTCTATCTCTCCCCTTATTGCAGAACTGCTGTATGTATACAGTAGCAGAAAGGACTCAATTGACTTCAACTGCTGCCTGGTTTTGCTTACAACTTTTTCTTATAAAGGAACTTACCTCCATCTGTCTCTTGAAGGTAGGAAGCCTGATTCTTCTAAAGACGCGTGTAATGCCTCTTCTGTCTGCTCATTGTCAAATGTCACTGGAATGCGTTACATTGTTGCTGGCACAGGGCGCAAATGCTGTGATTCCAGGTGTCTCTGGCTTTTGTTACTTAACGGTGTAGGTGCAATTGTTTAAGTGCGGGGGTATTTGGATGTTTATTTTCCACATAGCCAGCTTCAGTTTTACCAAGCAAGGAAGATTAGAGTGTCTACTCTCTAACCTAGAAATACAATTGGCTATCAAGTTTTCCCTCTTAAAAAAATAATAACCTCTTTAGATGGTTTAACTTCTGCCAATTACAGCCAAGTGTAAAATTCAACCGTGAGAAGGTGGCTGTGTATTGTTTGCCTGAACCTGGAACCTTCTTGCAGCATTTTCTCTGGAAAAGAAAAAAAAAATTTAACTGTTGAAATGTTTTTGACATCAGCGAGAAAACGGTAGCTCTTACTTCATTCTGCGGCATGGCAGCATGCTAGAGGCTCTATTGCTAACTGGCCTGTCAAATAGATTTATTCTGCACAATTCACAAATTACTAGGCTATGCAGAAGTGTTGCAATTAGTTGGATTCCGTTACTGTTGTTAGACGTGCTGGTAGGTATTGTTTTTAAATTTAAATCGTATTTTAGAAAACTTTACTGTAAAGGGGCTCTTTAAACCCTGCCATGTATATAGCACAGTGGAGATCGTTATTTAAGAATGATTTCAATAGTCAAATGGTTATATTCGGTTTAAAAATGTGTGGAAGTGGTTAATAGATTGTACAATATACGTCTTATTTCTGAAAGCAATCCCTTAGCTTGTAATACTTCAACTGTGTTTCCTTGAAGTGACTTGTAATAATATTTTAATCATTCCATAGTCATTTTAACTTTAAATCACATCAAAATGTCATGAAATTACAAATTCAAAAAAATCTTTTGAATTAGTACAAATATAATTAGAACATTCCAGTTGCAACGGAGATAAATGTCATCTGTCTTTGAACATACTCTTTGTTAATATGATTTTGCATTTTGACATATGGCTCTGACAAGGATATTTAATCCCTTGTAGGAGATAGAATTGAACATAAACAGTAAACAAAGTTGACAGTCCTGAAAAGAAGGGGAAAAAATGTTTTCTGGTATACCCAATCATTCTGATGTCATAAATTTCAGACTCTATCTTCTAGGTAGATACTTGTAGTTAGTAGAGTTTGGGGGGGTGGATTTATTATCCACATAAAATATCTCAGTGTCAGAACTGTGTGTTTCCTTTTTCCTTTTGGTACTGAATGCTGTGCTGAAAAGATTGCACTCTGAATTTTGAGTCCAGTAGTGCAGGGCATGGAACTCTGTCATTGCTAGCATAAAGAAGCCCATCGGCACAAGTGTTGCTACTGTACAGAGGGCTAGCTCTCTGCCTCCGGCATTTGTTAGGGTGCTATATGTAGAATTTAACAGATACATATCTTTTGCCTCTTAGCATTTTATTTGTCCTCTGGTCTGAAAGCTATTCTGCAAGGATGGGGGCTGGCATTTACAGCCGTGGGTAATAAAAACCCTTCACGGTGAGAAAAGAGGAATTTGACTTATGGCTTACCTAGCAATTAGAGTTTCTTTTCAAACTCTTTTACTGAGCTGTACAGTAAGCTGAGGCTTGCCAGGAAAGGCTGATTGAAAGTATCTGTGGGAGCCATGGGGCTGCTCTTGAATATGTCCTGCGCAGTCATTGTCATTGTAGTTTTTCATATGAGCCTCAGTACTACAGGGGGAAAAGGATTATGGTCAAGGGAGACTCTCCTACAGCCAAAGGGATTTGGATGGGAGTCCCACTCATTGCCCCAAACCCCACAGGGAGACTCAGACAGATAGAGAGTGTACAGGATAGCCTGGCTGGGCGAACTTCAGACTACTGTGAACTAAAGGGTGCCCTTTCAGAACAAAGGAAACCACAGATACTCTGTCAGCAGGCAAGCTAAGGAGAGACAGAGAAACTAGGCAAGGCACTCTTCTGGGGACCTGAGAAAATGCCGCCAACTAGACATTCTCTTTGCATTCACATTACATGGATTTGATAGGTTTGTAGGCATTCCCCCCCGGAATCCCAAGCCATCATTTCACAGGGCTATTTCAAAAGCAGGGATTTTTATAGATGCTTGCGTTTGTTTGCTAACCTCAAGAAAGTCTCCAAAGACCGACCTCCTATGCCTTTAGTCAGGTCTTACTGTGCATCCTAAATAAAATGGTCACAGCCTTCAACTCCCCCTGGGTTCCTCTGCTTCATCTGTACACTTCCCATTCCTCCACTAACTCATTCAAGCAACTGCTCAGGATAAGTTACATCCACTCCGTTTCAGTGTGCCTTGCAGCAAAATGTTGAGCACCGAGAACCCTCACGGCTGTATTTAATAGTGGTTTGTTATTCCCCCCTGAGTCCCTTCTGCTGGTTTTACCGAATGCAGTTTAAAAGATAAATTTCCATCTTAAAAGGATACTATAGGGGGTGTTAATAAGTTGTCCAGAACTTTGGGAGTGTTCAGTGGGAGTCATGGCAATGTGCAACCCTGCCTGAGGAGAAATGATCTGCACCATCAGAGAGCATCCGATGCTGCTACATCTGCACACACCCAGAGCTTCTCAGGAAGACTTTCTGCCACACTAAACAGTTCCCAGACCCTGGAACTGTTATTGGAGTGTGGATTGGTTATGGTATCCAGGGGACACTTATCAGATCCTTATTGCTTTGTTTGCAATAATTTTAATCTTCATAGCAATGCTGTCAGGTCAAGGGGACCATTGTACACACTTTGTAGATAAAACCATGAAGGTTCCGAGAAGTTAATTGACTTTGTCAAGGCCATGGAGTTGTGCAGACATGGGATTTGAACCTGCCTTTCCTTTGAAATCACATATAACGATGACTTCCTGGCTTATCGGTCAGTGTACTTCTTTCCCTCTCCCTATAGCAAACATATCTTATCCAACTTACCCATCTGTTGTCTGGACATACCAGAACTAGGTGTCTTTTTCTGGTTTTTCAACTTCTTCATCGCTTTTCCTTTTGATCTGTATTAGCATTATAGCAGTCTTAAAGAGTTATTTCACTGGTGGCATGCCAGGAATGGTTACTCTAGTAGAGTAGAACACAGAATCACATCTGTAATTGACTGGCATGTCTGCTCAGTCTTACAACAACCACCTCCTTTATTCTGTCTGACCAAGATTGACAGCTTTTTATATGTTTGAAATATCAACGGTGTAAGGAGCTTGGTATTGATGGAAATTAACCCGGGGCTTTA
Source organism: Mus musculus (assembly GCF_000001635.26). Lineage (NCBI taxonomy): Eukaryota > Metazoa > Chordata > Mammalia > Rodentia > Muridae > Mus > Mus musculus. The sequence goes on along the minus strand of NC_000069.6, from coordinate 149,441,791 downwards.
TCTAACTACCATTCCTAGTAACTCCAGAGAAGTTCTGATAACAATTAACATGTTGAGCCAAACAACAGTTCACATAAGAAAAGTATATTCTACCGTCTTGTGGAACCATCCTTCAAATGCAGTCTGAAATAGCCCTTTCTTCTGCCGTTCTATTCACTAGGAACATCTGTATGGAAATTTCCCCAGACAAAATATCACCAACCCATTTACAAAGCAGGAGTAGATGACAGATAGCATGATAGGGAATATTTAAATATGCTGACTGTGTGCCACTCAGCACAGTTAACTGTTTTTATGTCATAGGTGTTGCCCACTTTGTGAGGCAAAGAAAAGACTCCCTCCTTACAGAGAAGTGAGAGCAGCCTTCCTTCTGTCTGCCTGTTTGTGGTAGCTTCAAACTTCCTCTATTGTCTTTCATCCCAGTGTGAAAAGATGAACTATTACACAGGTCACCCATGGGAATCTGATTCAAACACTGATCATTGACCTGTGGTTATACAATATAAACAAGCACTGGCACAGGATCCATATAAAATCTAGTAAAAAAAGATGTAGAGGCCATTGGACAGTAGTGATCGTATAAGATACATATTTATTGGGGAACAAAAGAAAAAATTTTGCCATCATTGTGTGACACTAGTATTTTTTTAAATCATACTTAAAATATCCGACAGATGGGCTGCTCTTCTAAGTCCAAATTCTCTACCTGCTGGCAGGAGGAAAGCCCAAGAATTTGTCTTTACAGCTAGTTTAATAGACCAGTTTCATATGGATTAGCCAAGTTAGATGTCAGCCATTGGAGTGGGAAAATCTGGGAATCAATTTAAATTTGAGCTTATCCTACCATCTTCTCTGCTGAGTGAGTTCAGTAGCCTATAAGGCACTCCACTCAGATTTGATTTCTCAAGTCAAATTACTGGAGTTGTATTTCCACCATGAAAGGCAAAGAGAAAGAGGCCAGAGGAAGATACATTTAGTTCAAGGTGTCACAGCTGACCTCAAGCCACTAAAAGGAGCTATCCCTCCCTGCTCAACTCATAAGTCCAGTCACTGAATTCTTTTGCCTAAAAATAATGTCAGCTCCTTGAAATTGAAAATAAAACGAAAAGACATTCCTCTCCAGGGAAGTTTGAAAAAAAATATTCAGACAACTTAATTCTCAAATGTATTAGCAGTCAGTTCAGAGTGACAGTTGTCATTACATGGGAGCTTAAAATTAAACTTCACTAGCTCATAAGATCAACTGTTTTGCAAAGAAGAGCCCAAAATTTGCAATCACATTCAGCCAGCGCCGCGTCTTTCTTGTTGTTGCTGTGGTTGGTGGTGGTGTTGTGATTGTGTGGCTCCTATCAATCTTCTCCCAGCAAAGTTAAAGAGCCCTCCCTTCCACAGCTGCCTCCATGTTCACAGTGACTGAAGTTCCTCCCGCATATCTCAGCCTTTGATTTTGTAGGGTTTGTAAAAATAATGATGATAATAATTCCTCAATTGCTGCAGCTTAAATTAATTCAGGATGAAAATCAGATTGCATTTTTCACAGATCTGGACCCTATGCTAAGCCGAGTGTCTGTGTTTAATTAACGTGTAGACAATTCACGGGCTTACTTTTTAATGTGGCGAGACCAATTTATATACTCCAATTTTGTTTCAGGGGCAATAAGAGATCCAGTTCTCTTTACAAATTATTTCAATTTTGTAAATTATATTTGTCAAAAAATATTTCTATGCTCCACCACTGGAGCTGTGCTCTCCCAAAAATATAATAGTGTACGTGTGCTCAACTTAAAAAAAAAAAAGTGTGAGGGAAGAACTAAGCCCACTGAATACAAAGGTTAAATGTGTTTCATACAAATGAGTTTCTCATTGTGACATGAAACAGAGACACAACTGCTGTAAGAATTGAGTGGAAAGAATGAGAAAATGAAAAGGCAACAAAAATCACAGAAACATGGAAACTAGTACAAGGTTGAGGAGAGCAGCGTTCTCTGAAATGGGGAAAAGGTTAGCTGATATTAAAGGATCCCGACCGAGGTGTTTCTTATTAACCACCATTTCCAGCTTGTTAACTTGTACTATCAAATCTTCATAACTTTCAGTGACGTGCCAATAGTAATTAATCTTAAACACAGCATACTCTTTGTCCCGAAGCTTTGGTCCTGAGAGGAGACAAGGCCAGGGAAAGCACTAGGGTAGGAGGATACTCTGCTGTAGATGGATGGAATTAGAAATCCTGTAACAAAGTCCACAGAGAGCATTTGTGACCATGAGCCAAGTTCGAAAAAGGAATTCGCGGACATCAACTGGGCAGGTGGAGAGGAAGAGAGTGGAAGCCATGGGCTCGGGTGCACCGTAATACAAAGCTTTTGCTGCGTGCATGCTCCTGGGAAAATGCTGGATACCTGCAATAAGATATGGCCTCAAGGTGATACCTAGAAAGGAACAACCCACAGCAGAGAGTGGGACAAACAGCAACGGTACCCAGATAGTAGAAGGGTTTCCTAACTCCTTCTGGGGACCAAGACGGAGAGGAATCAAAAATCTCGTGGTGTTTTCCAAGACTCTGGGTGGGTAAAGACACTGAGCGAAGGGGACTCAGTATGGCTGGATAGCAAAGCTCAGGCGCTCCACATGGATTCATTTTTCCTCCTTCAGTCACAGGGATGAAAAACACTATCATGAAATCCTTTTGATTAGCTTGTGAGAGGAAAAAAAAAAAAGCATTGCAACCTGGCTACTGGGATTTTAGTGGATTCAGGCAGGGATGGAGCAAGGACTGCAGGTGACTCTGTGAGCATCTTTCTAATTAACGAGAGGGGTGTGTGGCCATAGTTTAAAGTTTCACATCCTTGACTAAGAAAAGAGAGGGGGAAAAATAGGCATTTTAAATCACAGGAATGGATTTTTCAAGGGAAGCACAAAGCAGCTGGCTGACTACCGACAGGGACCTGCTAGAATCCCATCAGGGGTGCCATTTCATCGGACATGCTAAAATTCCGATGGGGCGCCATCTCATCTCGCCAGACCTGTTTCCTCATCTGGACGATAAATTTTCACGATATCCACCTCTCTGCTTTATGGCAGGGAATGAAAGCAGCTGCTGTCGGCCTAATCCTATGCTGAGATTACTCCCCACGCAATTTTTTTTCTGTAAAAAAATTATATTCATGCTTTGCTCTATGCCATTCATAGACAAAACAATTCCGATGTTTCATTTTGTAGCTTAGAAAATAGCTTTATGGAGCAAGGAAGGGCTGATTCTAATCTGTTACTAATAAAGAGCCTCAAGTCCTTTGGATTTAAAACTCTCTGGACCTCAGCTCAGTGTGACACACCCACCGAAGCCAAGAGCAAAAGGTTCTTCCGGTGCTAGATGTCACAGTTATCGTTTTGATTAAAATTAACAGTTTCCCCTAACTCGGCTTCTCTGGACTCAATTTAACATCATTGGGCCTAATGACTCTGGACCGGTCTGAGTTCATGTCTATGGCTCTTTCAATTCAGTTATTTTTATTTTATATATTTGAGTTCATGTGTGCACACATGTACCTGGTGCCCTTAGAGGTCAGAAGAGAGCCGTGGATCCCTGAACCTGGAGTTACAGAGGGCTGTGTGCTGCCATATGGGTGCCAAGAATCATCTCTACGTTCTCTGGAAGAGCAGCCAATGCTCCTGCCAGCTGAATCACTTCTCTGGACTTTGTGGCTCTGAAATTAGTATGTACATCCCTGTTCCGAGTCAGGCCAGAGAAGAGCACTGGCCCCTGTTCACAGCCATGCCAGAGAAGAGCAGTGGTTGCTTGTTGCCAGCCACGCCAGGGGAGAACACCCGCCCCTGTTCCCAGACACACTAGGGGAGAGCACTGGCCCCGTTCCTACCCATGCCAGGAGAGCACTGGCCCCTGTTCCCAGCCACGTCAGGAGAGCACTGACCCCTGTTCCCAGCCATGCCAGGAGAGACGCTGACCCCTGTTCCTACCCATGCCAGGAGAGCACTGACCCCTGTTCCCAGCCATGCCAGGAGAGACGCTGACCCCTGTTCCCAGCCATGCCAGGAGAGACGCTGACCCCTGTTCCCAGCCACGTCAGGAGAGAGCACTGGTTGCAGATTATTTTTTTAGTCCAGTTGATAAACAGCATCTGTCCAGACTACAGGGAGTTTGCAGAACCCAAGCTCGAAAGGCAGACTGGCAACTTCTGAGAACTCTGAATTAGGCAGATGTAGACTTGTTCCTAAGAATTCTGTGTGTGAGGCACGGTGAATGTCGAGAACTCCCATAGCTTTGTGGGCTTTTGGCGATCTCTCTGAGCACTATGTTAATGAGTTCCTTAAACACAGACTGCCATTGATTTCTTCCTGATGTTCATTGATTCCTCTCGACATTGCTTCATGTATGTATTCTCCCCCAAACATCTAGTATCGATATTTCTCTCCCTAGAACTCTGTCCCCAATCCATTATAAGCATATCATTAAAACCTGTTTAATTTCCTAAGAAAGATTACATTAAGAGCACTGTCAGGGCCATTATGCCAATAGCAAAAGATAAACATGTATTTGGCAGTGCAAAATGCTATTATCTGTCGGGGTCAATCTGTTTATTTTACTTAGAGCAATCTGCCGCCACCACCACTGCCACCCAATGTTAGTCACAAAAGCAGATCCTTCTCTGCCAGGAACTGTTTGGAGGAATTCTGACAGCGAAATGCCCTCAGTCACCTACTACTGTGACATAATCTCTGTTTGTGTGTGTGTGTGTGTGTGTGTGTGTGTGTGCGCGTGTGCGTGCACCAATGAGCATGAAATAAGACACAGACTAAGGATCATGTGTTTCAAGCTTTACAACATTTTTATGCTTTTGTACATAAAGAAAAATAAGGATAATTTGATGAACAGTGGTATCTCATTTGTAATACCTGCTTGGAGTAGAATGGAATGACCGGAGAAGGGCAGCATGGATTATAGGAGTCTGCTCTATAAGTGCATGCTCAAAACTGCTCTCCCCTTAAGCGGTGTCCACTCATAATCATCTTTATTGATCTAAAGACAACGGAGAGGGAGAGGCAAGGCAAGAAAGGAGAATAAAGAGTTAGGGCTCATCTTGTTCTGGATGCAAATATGCTTCTTTTCTTCTTTCAACTTTTTTCCTTGAGACAGTAGTTTCTAAATATATCTGAGCAACACTGCTGGCTGCCAGCTGCTATGGGCATGAAGTTCCTCTTTAATGAGATGAAACAGTATCAGGAAGTGAACTCGCCCCACGCGCCATAGCTGACTTTCACGGGGTCTCTATGTAGCCTACGATGATCCGAAATGGAAATGAATTGAATATTCAGGCACAGTGCACCAACTCTCCTAAAAAATAATTTCATCTGACTTCATTACATGGTGATCATTTCCTGAATGCCATAAAACGCTGAGGAAAATAATCAAAATTGATGTGTGTATTGATTGACATGCTAGTTTTCTAAATAGAAGCTGGAAATATATAAACAGCACTAGGTCTCTGCAGCTTTCCACAGGCTGGAGAATTCCCTCACTCACCCAGCCCTCACTGGGCCCCAGGATGAACACTTCTGAAACCATTTCTCAGCGGTCCATTAGGCTCATCTTTAGTGTGATTCAGAATTTACATGTGTCGTTTGCATAATTTTGCATGAGAGTGTCTGCTTTAAATTAGGTAAAGGTCAACGTCATTCATAATCAAGAGGAAGGTGGATTAAAGGTCATAATTCAATTAGAAAAAAAATTCCTGATTAGCTGTAGAAGTATGCTCACGTGATTCGATATCGTTGAATAAGTGTGAGGCACAAGTCTACAAACTGGCCTCAGCGTGAGAGCATTCCAAGAGATTTCTGTCAAAAAAAAAAAAAAAAAAAATCAGACTCTCGCCTTTTTTAACCTAGCCTATATAGAGATACTTCAGCTGATTCTCTTAGCACTGGGTGTCTTTTATAATGTCATTTGGTTTTAGGAATGACATAAATGACAATTTTATCTGCAAAATAAAGTGGTAAGTTATAATGAATTAATAATAGGTGGCAGCTGATCGGCCAGCCACACGGGGCCTGAGGTTACTTCTCCCTGAGGTGGTTCCCAGCTCATCCACACTGTTTTAAAGCCCGGAGTTGTCACAGATAATCTCTGTTCTTTTATAGCCATTTCCTAGCTCTCGGGACACTCACAGTGCCTATAAACCCTTTGGAATTTTGACATCTCCGTCGTGTTTCTGTGATTAGGACACATAGGTTGAAAATAAACGTAGCTAGCGGCAAGCAATTAGCTCTTTTGATTTGTTGAACTTTTAAAAGTGTGTTTGATGCTAACTTGAATAAGTGCAAATTGGTGGAACACAAACAAACACCGAGTTGTCCACAGTCAGTGTGAATACCGAAAGGCAGATGCACCTTTTGCTCGTATTGGGCCATTTGCGATGGGTCCCTACGTGCCCACGTCAATGTTCCTGTAGCAGTCACTGAACTGAGGCGTCCAAAACCAGTTACCTCACCTCTAAACATGTCCTTTTCCTTGCTGTGGGTGCTTTTGGCTTCAGGAACAATCTCAGTGTCTCCTCTTGTTTTTCTGTCTGTTCTCTTTGGGGCCAACACATCTCAGGACCAACAAAAAACAAAGAGGCATTTCCTTTGTAAGGATAGATTGTTTATTTTTCCAAAGAAAGTCAAAGATTTTTAAAGAAGCTATACAGGTTAAGTGGTTTAAGCAGATTATAATTAGTTAATTTTGTTAAACATAGACTGGATCAATTTTACATTATTTTAATTACCTTTTGGAATAAATGGTTTGGTGAACAAATTCACTTGATGTTCAGGATCAAACAAAATTACCTTTCCTCTGGGTAGGCTTAAGTTTCACAAAATGATGTGGAAATGACCGCCTTTGCTTTCATCTAAAAATATCTTTGGATTTAGAAAATGATTCAAGGCGGATATATTGTATTGTGAGTCAGTCATATGTTATCATTTTCATTGCTGGTCCTCCTTTTTAAAGTGGAGAATAATGAGAGTCACTAAACAGACGTCCCTATAAGGAAACTCTGGGATCACTACCATCTCTTCCTGAGGCTGACCCAGCTTCAGATCTGCAAAAGGCTGTGTATTGTTTTCTGGTAAGGTTATGATTTTGATATTTCTGAAAATATGGAAGTGAGAATATTATGATTATTCAACATAATAAACAAATCAAGGCATTTCACATCTGGATTTATATCTACGGGAGGGAGAGAGAGAGAGAGAGAGAGAGAGAGAGAGAGAGAGAGAGAGAGAGAGAGAGAGACCCTACCTGAAATTAAGCAGTCCTTGAGTTGCAAACACTAGCTCCCAGGTAGTTAGAAGGAAGGTAAACAAACAAAATGAAATGGTATAACTTTTGCCCACATCCCGATTTAGAGAATATAAGAAGTAAATGCTGAGGAAATAATTTGCCCTTTTAAAATATGTTTTTGTATATCTTATGTATGTGCATGTGAATGTGGATATGTGAACTGTGCGAGGACAGGAGTCTTCGGAGGTCAGGGGAGTGGTTGGATCTGCTGAAACTGAATCTGGAATTGGAATTGGTAGCTGCTGTGTGGATGTGGGTGCTAGGTGCCATGCCTGGGTCTCCTGCAAGAGTATTGTGCACTCTTAAGCACTGAGCTATCTCTCTCTAGCCCAGTTTATCCTTCTGAAATCCTACCTAGGGTCGATGTTTTATCCCAGTGCCCAGTGATACCCATGCTGTTTTTTGCTACAGTCCTAGTTCTTAAATAGCAGTGATTTTACTTCTTAATGGATATTAGTTTAGGACACATTGTAAAGTGAACCGCACCCCCCCACCCCCCGGCCAAAGCCTTGTCCTCCTCACTAGTTTATGGAGAAAAGCTACATCATCCAAGCAAGATTTCTTCACTCTCTGTTTGATTTCTACATCATTTCTCTCACCATCTCTAAGAAACATCTCCCATTTTGTATGGAGTCAGTTCTTATTCCTCCCTGGCTCAGGAAATCTGTTGCTGACACCATGTTATGACAAGAAAGCTCCTTTGTGTCACCACACTGCTGTGCCACCACACCATTGTGTCATATGGCTCTAAGACTTGATCTTCTATATCCCATAATGCACCATGAATATCCTGGGACGTACACTTCCAATTGCTAATACCTATCATTGTTCTATAGATATAACTGCCCAAAACATCTGTTTTTCAATGAAATCAGGCTTACCCCTAGATACTCTACGATACAGGATGCTTGACGTTAGCTTAAGTAGAGGTTAAGATGGAATTTCAGCATTGCAAATTAAGTGTGTAAATTATAGATGCTGTTCTGAAAATAACATAACTATATTTAAAATTTTGGAAACATTACCATTCATAAGTAAGGAGGTCTGCCTAGATAATTAAGGGTCTCCCTACATATTCAGTTACATGCATTTAACTGAAAATGTATTAAAACATTATGTGTTAATTAAACATAGCATGATTGTATATGTATATAAATAAAAATTACCATGAGGTATACATTTTAATGAAAAAATTCAATGATAATCTTATAAATACATACATATATCCAATTGAAACATATTTTGACATTTACACCATTAAGTTCTCCAAACTCTAATGATTGCATATATTGAATAAATGAAATATTATATTTACAATAAAATAAAAAAAACTCGTTTTCCGCCTTTAAAGAACCTGGGAACATTTAATGAAGTCACTATCTTCTATGTTTTGTTTTTCAATTTCCGTGTTTTTAGCTGTGAATATATTCAGTAATGTAACAGATAAAGAAAATGTGTCTTACAATTAGCTAACAAGAGTGTAGGTTAGTTTGCTGACTGTTAATCAGTACCAATCCATGTATCCCGTTCACAGCAACTGTTACACTTTTTACAGCAACATTTGCAAGTAGCATTTCATAACATCATTCCCCTTTGTCTGTCTATAAACAGAGTAAACCCTACATCTGGCATACCTGTAATTAATTCTTTTGAAGCCAAGGTAAACATTTGGGTAAACACCAGGAACTTATTTCGGCAATCCTTAGGGACTTAAAGCTCAACTCCCGCACCCATAGACATAGGCTTCGTTTCAGACTCTGTCTCCAAATCTCGAAGAGCTTATTTAATAGTCTAACCTTCAATCTCACCTGTAAATTGGGGATAGTATGTAGGAAGGACTTAACTAGTGCAGTACATGCATCAGCTTCTGGTAAGCCTGAGATGCAGAAATAACTGTGACAGAGACACCACAGTGGCAGAGCAAAGCAACCCAGCCCCTCCTTGCAGTTTTGGAAGTAGATACAATAATATGCCTGTGACAAAATTCTATTTTTACAGGAACTTTTTACAAAAGAAGTCCGGGGCCAGTAGGATGGCACATTAAGTAAAGGTGTTTGCTGCTAAATTCAATGACCTGAGTCTGATCCCAGAGACCCCCACAGTGGCAGGTGAGATCCAACTTATACAAGGTGTCCTCTGTTGTCTACGTGGATCGTGGCTAGCGGGTCATCTTCTCACATGTAAATGAGTAAATACTCTAAGATTTTTACTGTGCCCATAGTATCCATAGCTTTTTTTCATGGTTTAGTAATAACTCAAAACACCTCTGCAGTGGGTAATATCTTCAGTTGCTTTCTTCCTCTCAGCCATTTTTTCCTTCTACGCTTCCATTGCCGGTAACATTTGTTTTATTCCAATCAACGTTGTGCTGTTGCATAGCACTTTGAAAGAGTTTAAGACTGGATTACAGGGGTGTCCTTCTTTAGTAAATTCAGCTCTTCCTCTATTTCACCGATGACGTCGCCGATGACGTCACCGTCCTAGACCATCATGCCATACTCTTAATAGACATCTATGCATTTTTTACAAACGACTGTGAAACATGCAAATTTCTCATAGAAAATCCCCCCATCTTCCTGTCTTCTCCCCTGTTGATTCTGGTAGGAGAGCATGGTCAAAGTATCTCTCAGGGTCCTGTGTCCTCCATGCCCATCTCAGAAGCAGGGCTCAATAAATAACTTCTGAATGAAGCTACAACAGTGAACGTTTGTAATGAATGGTTATATATTGGCTAAAACAACCATAAGTCAAATTATCGTGAGCTTTTATGGCATCCATTCATTTTATTCCTTAGATTGAGAATTGTAGAGCAGCGTATGACACATGTACTATTTTGTCTTCAATGCCTCCTGGGCCAATTTCCTAAAATTGTTCTTTGCCTCTTTATATGAACGTAAAGAGCAGAAATTTATAACATACAGCTAATACAAGACATCGGACATTTTTAACTTTTTAATTAATTTTAATATGATTCAGGAATCACTGACATGTAGCTATAATTTCAAAATGTAAGATAACAAAATCCGCTGGCCATATACTTGCATGAGCTATCCTCCTCTACGAAAGAGGTAAATGCTGGACTACGCATGCTGTTAAGCTTATTGATAATATGCTGTTAAACTTATTGATAAGCTCGTATTTTAAGTCTGCATCCTGAGAACATCCACGGTGTGAATAAAGCGGCGGCGGTGTAATGTAATTTTGATCCCTTACTCTCCTTTTCTGCAAGGAACTTAAACACAGTAAGTAATACATGTGTGCAAGAAGCAGGAAAGGACACAAAACAGGTAATGCGTGAGCACTCACAGCCAAGAGCCACATGCATAGCTGGAACATGTAAACATGATCAGACTCCATTCCACAGAGCCACCAAAGGGGCTAAGCAAAGCTTCAAATGCCACTTTTTCTAGCAGGGAACTTTCATGGTAGAAAAAAAAAGATGTATAATCCCGGTTAATGTATAGCCATAAGTAAGCCACAGATGCTAAGAAAGAATGCTACCACCTTAGGCTAAACTGACGGGCAGAGAAACACCTGGTTCCATTTCTTTCTCCAATGACTGGATGACACCCTACACGTTACAGTCCCTTCTCTACATTTATAAAGAACACTGAGGAAGGTGTGTGACAATGGAGGGCCAAGTCAGAGAATTACAAAATTGTCTCCTCTGAGGGACAGAAGTGGAGCAAAAGTATTAGCCCTAGAAATAAAAGGGTGAACAGAGAGCTGGTAAATTACTGGAGTGGGTCAGTCTGGGCATCAGTCAACAAACATTCTGGAGCAAGCTGTACTTATGTAAGGTAGGAAGAGAACATGAAAATATTGATATTTCCCCCATTTTGTTAATGGTCTCCATGCTCAAAATAAGAAGATGGGTTTTAAATAAATAATTACCCAAGCAAACACACGGTAGGATATAATCACAAAGCAAGAAAAACTAAACAGACTTCTTCAAAAAAGTGGTATTTGCCTCAAGTAGATGATGTAGCTAAGAGGGGGGATCTCTCCCACGCAAGAGCATACCTCATACACGAGTCACACAATCAAAACCAAAGTGTCCAGAGCTTTTCAAATGAGGACTAGAAAAGGGAGTTTATCAGAGCCTGATGAAGAATAAGGTAGGGATAGAAATGAAGGATCATATGGGGGCTTTGGTGCATCTGAAGGCTTCTCCTCTAAGTGCCAGGAGAGGCTGTGAAGAGTGTAAGGGATGAAAAAGGTAGACCAGTTCACTTCTGTGAAGCTTCTGTGCAGCTAATGGACTGGAGAGCGGCAGAGCCACAGAGAGGTGTGAGCTACAGAGAGGTGTGAGCTGCAGAGAGGTGTGAGCTGCAGAGAGGTGTGAGCTACAGAGAGGTGTGAGCTACAGAGAGGTGTGAGCTACAGAGAGGTGTGAGCTGCAGAGAGGTGTGAGCTGCAGAGAGGTGTGAGCTGCAGAGAGGTGTGAGCTGCAGAGAGGTGTGAGCTACAGAGAGGTGTGAGCTGCAGAGAGGTGTGAGCTGCAGAGAGGTGTGAGCTGCAGAGAGGTGTGAGCTGCAGAGAGGTGTGAGCTACAGAGAGGTGTGAGCTGCAGAGAGGTGTGAGCTGCAGAGAGGTGTGAGCTGCAAAGAGGTGTGAGCTACAGAGAGGTGTGAGCTACAGAGAGGTGTGAGCTGCAGAGAGGTGTGAGCTGCAGAGAGGTGTGAGCTACAGAGAGGTGTGAGCTGCAGAGAGGTGTGAGCTGCAGAGAGGTGTGAGCTGCAGAGAGGTGTGAGCTGCAGAGAGGTGTGAGCTACAGAGAGGTGTGAGCTACAGAGAGGTGTGAGCTCTCTCCTCCAGAGGTTCCTGAAGCAGAAGAGGCAAAGGAAAAAGTTATTTGACTTCATGCAGAATAGTAGAAGAAGACTGAAAATGATCCCAAAGTTCTGTCAGAGGTGGTGAGTAGCAAGAGACCGTGGTGATGGGTCAGATATGATTGGGAAGAAGGAGATCTGATACCAAGTAAGATGTCCATGTTCTGATACCGTTAACTCAAAAACCTGCTTCAGAGAGCAATGTGGTAAACAGCTTTAACACAGAAAATAAAAAACAAAACAAACAAATGCAACAAACAAAACAAAACAAAAAACTTGTTTTGGCTACAGTAAGCGTGAGAATTTGGATCAATTATT